>NC_091438.1:163853220-164203982 GCF_964237555.1 Oryctolagus cuniculus
CAATAACAAGCGACCTCGGGGTCGGCGCCGTGGCCTGGGCCCAGGTGAAGCCTCTGCCAGTGGAGCCAGCATCCCACGTGGGCACTGGTTCAAGACTCAGCTGCTCCACTTCCCACCCAGCTCCTTGCTAATGCTGCTGGGGAAGCATCGGAAGATGGCCCAAGTGCTTGGGCCCCGGCACCGCCTGGCAGACCCAGAGGAAGCTCCTGGCTTCAGCCTGGCCAGCCCTGGTCCTTGCAGCCATCTGGGGAGACAGCCAGCAGGTGGAAAATATCTCTGTCTCTTCCTCTCTGTCTGTAACTCTGACTTTCAAATAAATAAATCATAAAAAAAGAAGTCAGACTTAGGGGCCCTCCCCACCCCAGTCCCTAACACCTGTCCCGAGAACAGGTGGCTCCACCTGCGCGCTGGTGCCCCCTGCAGGCCGCACCCCTGCCCATCAGCCCTTCCTGCAGCACCTCAGGGTCCTCCTCCTGCAGCCCCCACATCCCAGGTGGGCCGCAGGGAGGGACAGCCTGGCTCTGTGGGCTTGGGTGGCCGAGTCCCAGGCAGGCCTGGGCAGGCCCAGCCCCCTCACGTCCAGACACCCCTTGTCTTCCAGAACCAGAGGGAGCATTTGCGGCCCCTGTGGTGACGACGATGGCTCCCAGCGAGGGACAGATGGAGATCACGCTGGGGGAGGTTGTCTGCTCGCGGCAGCCCCTCCGGCCCTAGCTGCTCCCGTGACCCACGGCCCCACTCCCAGGGGCTCTTCCAAGTGACCACAGCCAGGCTGTGCGGTGTCCCCCCACCTTGACTTGCAACCTCCAGGCACCATGTGGTCTCGGTGGTACCAGGCCACCCCCTAAGCTGGGCACAGGGTCCTGTGTGCCCTTGAGGGGGGTGGGGGGGCTTGGAGCGGGGCTCAGACTGGGACCACACAGCGCTAAGTCCTCCCTGGCAGGGCCGGACTCAGGACCAGAGCCCACGTGAGGCCACCACTCAGCCCTGCAGGGCCGTGGCCCTCCTGAGGGTCAGCGGGAGGCACCTCATTGAGACTGTGGCCGGCTGACCGCAGGTGCCTGTCTTCCTACCCAGGAAACAGAGGGCGAGATCGGGCCCTTCTGCTCGGTCAAGGTGCCGCTCACCTTCAGGCCTGTCATCCCGGGAGAGGTCCAAGCCAGGTTCAAGGTGGTGTTTAAGAACCCACAGTGCCCGACGGTGAGTCCTGGTGCCGCACGCCGCCGTCGCCCTGTGTGCGGGTCCCGGCATGCTCTGCGCGTGTGTGCGTGCAAGGCTGCTTGGCGGCATACGTGGTTGGCACATCACTGCACATGTAGGCACACACGTACAGGTGTGTGCTCACGTGCACACATGCATCGTGCACACGCGTGTGCAGTCTCACAGAGCAGCTCTGAGTCACTGGAAGCGGCTTTCTTGGTTTCTCAGAGGCTAAAGTTGTCATTCGTTTCCTGCCAGCGTCTTCACGCGTTTGTCGAGTTAAACTGTGATGGAGCCGTTAGCTGGACCACTGCACCTCCGCATCCCCCCCAGCCCTGTCAGCGCCTCCCGCGTCCCGGCCGCGGCCGCCCCGAGCCCTGCGGTGTCGGGACCAGGCGTGCTCCGCCCTGCTGCACCCCTCCCCTTTGAAGTTTTGTTTATTCTATTATTTTGTTGTTGGAGAGACAGAGACCTGCCCTCCGTGGTTCACTGCCCAGAAGCCTGCAACAGCCGGGGCCGGGCCAGGCCGGAGCCAGGGGCCCAGCGCGCCACTGGGTCTCCCCGTTGACCCTTCAGTTCCTGCTGACCCTGCCCACACGCCGTGGGCCACGGCTCTCACGCCCTTTGCCCTCAGCTCCCGAGTGACTTTGCGATGCTAAGTTCCCTGGCTGGGCGGCACCCTGTGTGAGAATCAGCCAGTCCGCCAGTCCCGCCCCCCACGGCCCCGCCCACCCGGCCGCAGGCAGGGAGGGGCTTTCGAGGATCTGACCCAGGAACCGTTACCAATGACAGCACAGGCGTCGTCCTGATGCCCACCATACTCCGCAGTGCAGCCCGGCGCCCACGCCCACGCCGCACCCGCAGACCCGCAGGGTCCCTGCCGCCCACCCTGGGCCTGGATTGAGATTCCACTTCCAGCTCCGCCTGGCCCAGCCTGGCTGTTGCAGCCATTTGGGGGTGAACCACGGACGATCTCTCTGTTGCTCTGACTTTTGAGTAAACAAGTGTTTAGAAAGAGAGAGAGAGAGGCTCACTGGGCCGTGGCCTTCCCAGGTGGAGGCCGGCCGGCCGTGAGCTTCCCCGTGTCGGCCACGGCGGTCTTGCTGGGGCGGGCCGCGTTGCTGAGCGCGCCCGGCGGCGCAGTTGTATTTCAGAGTCGTCGGGGTTGCCTTGGACGTGCCCGTCTGGGTGCCGAAGCCCAGCGTGGACCTGAAGATCTGCATGTATGGCCGTCTCTACCAGGACTCCATCCTCGTGCACACACGGTGAGGCCCCCCTGCCCGGGCAGCCGGCGTCCTGCACGTGTGGGGGTCTCAGAGCGGGAGACAGGGGAGGGGGTCCCAGCCAGGGAGTGCTGCCCTGCCCCGAGCTGGAAGTGGCGAGAAAGGAGCCGGCCCTGCCCACTGCTGGACCTCAGCCCTCTACGTTCATTCTGGACTCTGACCTCTGAGCCCTGCAGGAATAGTTTGGTGCGCGGGAGTCAGCAGGCGCCCAGCTGCTGCCGCCCAGGTGCTGGGCGAGCCCGAAGGCCCCCATAGTCCCTGGCAGGCACAGGAGACGCACAGGACAAGACGTGTCCCCAAAGGGCAGTCAGTGAGCAGAGCAGAGCAGGGGGCTCCCAGGGCTGGAGCCTAAAGGGTTTGTAGAAACGGCACAGGCCACGGGCAGGCCCTGCGCCCCCGGACCTGGGTGGAAGTCAACTCCCCAGGGTCTGGATGGTCCGTGGAAGGGGCGCTGGGGCCCCGGGCACGTCTCCACCCTGACCAGCGTGTCCGCGAGAACGTGGACGGCCTCGCCGTCAGCTGTGCACTGGGCACACGTGACAACACAGACTTGTTCCGGACTCTTCAGATGGCACCTGTTCCATGCGGGTTCTGCAGGCATGGCTGGAGCACAAGTGTTGACTGACAGAGAGCCCAGGGCCGAGCCCCGCCTGCAGGGAGGGGGACGCGCAGACCGGGGGCAGACGGGGCCACCGCAGCTCTGGCGTCAGCCAGCCCACGAGCGAGAACAAGAGCGAGCGGAGGCTGCGCGTTGGCGCCCCCTTGGTCCTCGCGCCTGGAGGGCCTGGCCTCTCGGCCGCTTCCCGCGCCCTGGGCACGGCCTCACCCCTGTGTCTGAGCCGCCGCAGACGGCCCTGGGGCCGTGTGGGCATGAGGGACCCGGGGTAGCAGACCCTGGCCAGGCTGCAGACACTTGAGGACCACCCAAGGACTCAAAGGAGGTGCCAGAATGTTCTAGAAGATCACGGAGCCGTGGCTGTGACTCCCGGCAGCCCAGGGACAGCTGCCCTTTGAGGCCGCCTTTCCCCTTTGGCCCCAGGATAAGGACGGGGAGCAAGAGCAGTGGGCAGAGGCTGATTGCCCAGAGCTGAGTGGGCGCTGGGCCCCCTTCAGGTCCGCCGGGCCACGGGAGGCTCACGTTGGGAGAGGAAGGCCCGGTGAGCCTGACGGAGGCCGCGGCCTGTGGGGGCTGCCGTCACTGACCAAGGCCAGGCTGTCCAGGCCTCCCGCGCTCCCTGAGCTTGTGTGGCAGGGACACGGAGAGTGGCCCCCGGGACTGGCCAGGACGAGGAGGGCAGGCCCTCCCACCCTGAGGCCCAGTGGGCAGCACAGGCCGGGTGGAGAAGCCCGAACAATCCTCAGATTAGGACCTCACGGCCGGTGCTGTGAGCGCCTGACCAGTGCCCACGCCCTGCCAGGTCGAAGGCCGCCCTGCGTCTGAAGTTCGAAGTGTGCCCAGAGCTGCGGGGCCACATGGAGCTGCTGCCCGAGACAGGCTACATCCAGGCCCTCTCGTCCTACACCGTGCAGCTCAAGTTCCTGCCCCGGTGAGCAGCCCCGGGCCACGCACCCACAGCTCAAGGTCCTGCCCTTTGAGCCCAGGAGGGCAGGGGGCTCCACGGTGCCCTGGTGCCGGCCGCTTCATCCTAGGCCACGCCCCCACACACACTGCCCCCGACTCCCCCAGGACACCAAGGACGTCCCGTGCCGGGCTAGGAGACCGCTGGCCCTGGCTTTGCTGGGACGTGGCGGGCAGTGTCCCCGGGTTCTGCACCAGGCCCTGTCCTCAGGTGTCCTGTCACCTGCTTGTCCCTGAGCTCCTTGCCAAGGAATCCTGTTTGTTCTGGTTTCTTTATTTATCTGTTTATTTATTAAAGGGCAGAGACAAAGGAAGGTTTATTTATTTATTTGTTAAGGGGACAGAGACTCCCCAAATGCCCACAGCTGCTAGGGCTGGGCCAGGCCAAAGCCAGGAGCCGGGGGCTCCATCCTGGTCTCCCACCTGGGTGGCGGGGAGCCAAGGACTTGAGCCGTCACTGCTGCCTCCCAGGGTGCGTGAGGAGGATGTGGGGGTCCCAGCCCCCGCTCCCCCGCCCTCCACCCCCACTGTGGTGGTTGGGCCACTGCTGCCCCAAGCCAGGGACAGGGACAGGGATGGGGCTTGGCCGGGAGCTGGGACCCAGGGTGGGAAATCTGCCTGTGGGCGTGGGAGGTGGGACCCAGGGGTGGGAAATCTGCCCGAGGGTGTGGGGGGTGGGACCCAGGGGTGGGAAATCTGCCTGTGGGTGTGGGGGGTGGGACCCAGGGTGGGAAATCTGCCTGTGGGCGTGGGAGCTGGGACCCAGGGGTGGGAAATCTGCCCGTGGGCGTGGGAGGTGGGACCCAGGGTGGGAAATCTGCCTGTGGGTGTGGGAGGTGGGACCCAGGGTGGGAAATCTGCCTGTGGGTGTGGGAGGTGGGACCCAGGGGTGGGAAATCTGCCCGTGGGCGTGGGAGGTGGGACCCAGGGGTGGGAAATCTGCCCGTGGGCGTGGGAGGTGGGACCCAGGGTGGGAAATCTGCCCGTGGGCGTGGGAGGTGGGACCCAGGGTGGGAAATCTGCCTGTGGGTGTGGGAGGTGGGACCCAGGGGTGGGAAATCTGCCTGTGGGTGTGGGAGGTGGGACCCAGGGGTGGGAAATCTGCCCGTGGGCGTGGGAGGTGGGACCCAGGGTGGGAAATCTGCCTGTGGGTGTGGGAGGTGGGACCCAGGGGTGGGAAATCTGCCCGTGGGCGTGGGAGGTGGGACCCAGGGGTGGGAAATCTGCCTGTGGGTGTGGGAGGTGGGACCCAGGGGTGGGAAATCTGCCCGTGGGCGTGGGAGGTGGGACCCAGGGGTGGGAAATCTGCCTATGGGTGTGGGAGGTGGGACCCAGGGGTGGGAAATCTGCCCGTGGGCGTGGGAGGTGGGACCCAGGGGTGGGAAATCTGCCTGTGGGTGTGGGAGGTGGGACCCAGGGGTGGGAAATCTGCCCGTGGGCGTGGGAGCTGGGACCCAGCGGTGGGAAATCTGCCCGTGGGCGTGGGAGGTGGGACCCAGGGTGGGAAATCTGCCCGTGGGCGTGGGAGGTGGGACCCAGGGTGGGAAATCTGCCTGTGGGTGTGGGAGGTGGGACCCAGGGGTGGGAAATCTGCCCGTGGGCGTGGGAGGTGGGACCCAGGGGTGGGAAATCTGCCTGTGGGTGTGGGAGGTGGGACCCAGGGTGGGAAATCTGCCCGTGGGTGTGGGAGGTGGGACCCAGGGTGGGAAATCTGCCCGTGGGTGTGGGAGGTGGGACCCAGGGTGGGAAATCTGCCTGTGGGTGTGGGGGGTGGGACCCAGGGTGGGAAATCTGCCCGTGGGTGTGGGGGGTGGGACCCAGGGGTGGGAAATCTGCCCGTGGGTGTGGGAGGTGGGACCCAGGGGTGGGAAATCTGCCCGTGGGCGTGGGAGGTTGGACCCAGGGGTGGGAAATCTGCCTGTGGGTGTGGGAGGTGGGACCCAGGGTGGGAAATCTGCCCGTGGGCGTGGGGGGTGGGACCCAGGGGTGGGAAATCTGCCCGAGGGTGTGGGGGGTGGGACCCAGGGTGGGAAATCTGCCCGTGGGTGTGGGGGGTGGGACCCAGGGTGGGAAATCTGCCCGAGGGTGTGGGGGGTGGGACCCAGGGTGGGGAATCTGCCCGTGGGTGTAGGGGGTGGGACCCAGGGGCCGGGCTGGGCACAGCTGGGGGACCTGCTGGAACCAGAGCTGCTCGTTGCTCTGACTGCACCCCCCCCCCCCCCCGCCATGCCGCCGACTCCTCCCCGCCTGTCTCCTCGCCGGCATCTCTGACGCTGGGGTTTTTCTGTCTGGAGAACAAACTGTTTGTTAAATGGTCTGCATTCCAAGGGGATGTTCAGGGATGTGTTTCACTCTGTGTTACCTGACACGCGGCTGTGGAATGCGCGTGCACGTCTCCGGAAACAACTGCTGAACGTCCCTCAGCCGTCAGCGGGGCCCCACGCGGCTCTGGCCGTCAGCGGGGCCCCAGGCGGCTCTGGCCGTCAGCGGGCCCCACGCGGCTCTGGCCGTCAGCGGGGCCCCACGCGGCTCTGGCCGTCAGCGGGCCCCCACGCGGCTCTGGCCGTCAGCGGGGCCCCACGCGGCTCTGGCCGTCAGCTGGGCCCCACGCGGCTCTGGCCGTCAGCGCCGCGTGGGTGAGCGTGGCTCGTGCCCCTGCCTTTCAGGCACTCCCTTCCAGAGGACGCACACAAGTATTTCGACCCCGAGAGCCGCGTCCTGGAGGCCCCGATGACCATATGGGTGGCTGACCAGGTCTGTGAGGGCACGCGCCTGGGGTGCAGGACTAGGGCTTCTCCAGGAGGTCGAGCCCTGCGCCCTCTGGGGGTGCCTGCTGCCCGCGCAGCCCCTCCACGGTAGGGAGGAGGGGAGGCTTCTGCTGGGTCTCTGGGTCCTGCACTGGGCCGGCCCGGGTTGTGTCCCAGTCACCCAACCCACGCATGCGTACACAGTGTGCCCCATGCACCATACGCCATGCACACAGACACGCGTGCTCACACATTACACGTGTGTGCCCACGGAGTTCCCCTCACTGGCACATGGGTGCATGCACAGCGTGGCTGCTGCAGGGACGTGGGCTCTGAGACGTGCGTTCTGGACACGGCTGTTGGTGGCGGGGCAGCCCCCACACTCCTGCCCTCGTGTCCGGGGCCTTTGTGCAGGGCGGTGGGGGGCTGGGAGCACACGCTTGCCCTTTGTGCCTCAGGTCAAGCCAGTGGGCTTCACCGTCCACGCCGTGGTCACCACCTCGGACCTGGAGATGACCCCCTCCCAGCTGGACTTTGGCCACTGCACCGTCTACGAGGCCGTCAGGGCCGAGATCGACCTCTTCAACCACTCGCTGCTGCCCCAGGAGTTTGGCTTCGTCAGACTCCCCAAGGTATCTCCCGTCGCCAAGCCCTGAGGACACAGGGGACACGGCTGGGGGGGGCGGGGACGGACGCGGCAGCCCCTGCTCCAGGGCCAGACTGCCCTGCACACCCACATCCAGGCCCCCCCCCCCCCGCCTCCCAGCTGGTGCTGCTCCTGGGCCCCACGCCCCTGGCCTGCCTCTCTCCCTTTGTCTCTCTGGTCCAGTGCACCCACAGGGCTCCTGACTCCACTGCCTGCCTTCCAGAACTTTCTCTGAGTGGCCCCTGAAGCCCGCCAACCCCCAGGCTGCCCCATGTCCACTTGCACGCCCCGTGCGGCAGCCCCCGTGACCCTGGGCCCGGCTGCATTTCTGTTGCCAGTTTGTGGACATCCAGCCCAACGATGGGTTCGGGACAATCCTGCCCCTGGAGACCGTGCAGCTGGAGGTCACCTTCCAGCCCACGCGGGCCAAGGAGTACAGCTTCGAGCTGGTCTGCAAGTCTGAGATCAACCGGTGAGCCGCGTGCAGGGGCCAGCGGGAGGCGAGGGCCCAGCGCCCTGTGTGTGTGTGAGGGGTGGGGGGCACATATCCCTCAGGTCACCGTCGTGGTCGCAGAATTCGGGTCTGTGCGGCTCCTATCTGGGGTGCACAGTCCAGGGACCACCTCTTGCTGGCGGAGTCCGCGGTGGCGTAGAGCGTGACATGGCAGCTGTGGATGGGAGCGCTCAGTCTCGTCCTCGCTTGCTGTGTCTTTGCCTCTCAGACAAACGTTTAAGACAAGAGGGAATGGCCAGCGCCACGGCTCACTAGGCTAATCCTCCGCCTGCGGCGCCGGCACACCGGGTTCTAGTCCCGGTCGGGGCACCGGATTCTGTCCCGGTTGCCCCTCTTCCAGGCCAGCTCTCTGCTGTGGCCCGGGAGGGCAGTGGAGGATGGCCCAGGTACTTGGGCCCTGCACCCCATGGGAGACCAGGAGAAGCACCTGGCTCCTGGCTCCTGCCATCGGATCAGCGCGGTGCGCCGGCCGCGGCGGCCATTGGAGGGTGACCCAACGGCAAAGGAAGACCTTTCTCTCTGTCTCTCTCTCACACTGTCCACTCTGCCTGAAAACAAACAAACAAAAAAAGACGAGAGGTAAAAACGGAATTGAAGAGGATCAGCTCGGTGTAAAGAACGCGTGGTGGTCAGCGTGCGCATTTCCTGCGAGCCTGCCCAGCCCCCCCCACCCCCCACCCCCCCGGCGAGGAGTGCCCGGCCCTTCTGTTGGCTTCTCAGGCGGAGTGGAGGGCTCCACTCAAGCCCTCTGTTGTGTCCGCGCGCGTTTTCCTGGTCCGTGGGCCTTGCATTTTCTCTGCCTTCCAGACAGCGAAAGCGTTTGATCTTGGTCAAGTCATGTTTATTGATTTCTTTCAACGTGTCAAGCAACCGTTTGGTGTCATATGCAAGAAGTTTTCTCCTAACCAAGGTCACAAAGCATTGCTTGTAAAAATTTTGCATGTCTACAATTTTTAAAGGTTGATTTATCTGCGGGTTTATGTGAAAGGCGGAGTTCCAGACAGGAAGGGACAGCTCTTGCATCCGCCCATCCCTCCCCAAATGGCTGCAACAGCCGGGGCTGAGCCAGGCCGAAGCCGGGAGCCTGGAGCTCCATGCTGGCCTCCCTCAGGGCGCAGCGGCCCAAGCACGTGGGCCACCTCCTGCTGCCCCCCAGGTGCGCTAGCAGGGAGCTGGATTGGAAGCGGAGCAGCCGAGACTTGAGCCGCACTCTGATGTGGGCTGCTGGCGTCAGCACAGCCGGCAGCGGCTGTCCTCGGCACGGCACCGGCCACCGCGTTTACGCCTGGGTCTCCAGTCCGTTCCCGTGGGGTGGGAGAGGCGAGACACGGTAGAGTCGCTGTTTGCATGCAGGTTTCTGTTATTCTGGCTTTGTTGCTGGTAAAAGCCCCCTCCCCAGAGTGAACCAGCAGGTGCAAGACCTCTGCCGGCCACACTGCCTTTGTCTCCCGTGTCTCCGCGGCTCCTCCAAGGTTTCCTGATGAAGCGAGACCAATCTGTCTCCCACGCACGGAGGGTTTGCTGGCCACGCCCCTTTGGTGTCTGTTGAGCGCCTCGGGTAACTCCGTGGCTGCACGTGGGGCAACCCAGTTTCCAGTGTGACCGTTTCGAGGCGCCCCGGTCCCTGGGGGAGGCGTTCACGCCGCGTCCGGAGCCTCCGCGCTCCCCTCGCGCAGCTTGGTCAGGAGCTGCGCCTCCCGTGCGCCTGCTTCTCCTGAGCCACAGCGGCTGGCCCGAGGGGTCACAGCTTCCTCAGCTCTGCCTCCCGCCCGGCCCACGCTCTGTCCTCACACACCCAACAACCCTGGCGCCCGACCTGGGGGACCCTCACCCCGAAGACGGCTCATGCCTGGCGTTTCTCTGCTGCAGAAATAAACCCACAGCCTGTTCTCTCTCCTCAAGCCCACCTGCTGGTCCCAGGCCACTCACTTTACTGCCCATCGTTGCAGCTGTGGACAAAGCACGCGTGGGTGCAGCTGGGCCTCCAAACCACATCACGTAGGGGACCAGGGGACCGGCCCTGCTGCCGTGCCCGGCAGGGTGCAGAGGCCTGGAGGGTCACACGCAGGTGCGACAGCTGCTCCCCGAGGTCAGGGACTGCGTTCTGCTTTTTAAAAGATCTGTTTATTTAGCTGAAAGGCAGAGTGACAGGGAAAGAGAGTTATACGTCTTCCATCTGCTGGTTCACTCCCGAAATAGCCACAACAGCCAGGGCTGGCCGGACAGAGCCAAGAACTCCAACCGGGTCTCCCATGGGGTGGCAGGGCCACATCCTCCACTGCCTTCCCACGCACACGAGCAGGGAGCTGGACCAGCAGCGGAACAGCCGGGACTCAAGCCAGCGCTGATACGGGAGGCCAGCGTCGCGGGTGGCGGCTTAACCTCCAGCACCGCGACGCCCACCCTGATTTCCGCATCCTGCACCTCGTCCTCGTGTCATCGCGACAGACCCGTGCCCGCACAGCAGAGGGTCCCGCTTCGCACGCGCCCACTCCGGACACTGGGAACCGTTGAAGGCGGAGCTTAGTGGGAAGTCCTAGCTGGAATCGCATATCTAGAAGACAGTTTGAAAATCAGTCGTCTGAGCTTTCTTTCCAGGAACTGAAAAAGAGCAGAGATGAAACCCAAAGAAAGGACAAGGAAAGACGAGCTCGCAGGCAGACGCTGATGAAGTGGGAGCCACACACGGACCAGAGAAGCCCACGCGTGTAAGTGCGGCGCCTGGCAGGGCCGGGCACGCAGAGGGGCCTCCCTCGGGCCCCGCACACATCAGCCAGGGCACTGCGGCTGCGGCTGAAGTGGACAGCTGCCTCGACACACAACCTCCCACCTGACCAGACCGGAAAAAACCAGACTGTTCAGGAATGGCACCCAAGATATAAAAGCATCCCACAATGAAAAATCCGGATGTTTCCACCAGTGAATTCTTGCAGACATTTAAAGAAAATGGAACCAACGCCGATCCTGACTCTCCCAGAGAACAGAAAAATCTGGGTGCCACTGTCCACATGGCCACCACCCCGGGCTGAGGGGGCCATTTGCAAATGCCCAGGGCGAGGCCCAGGGCGGACAGCACAGCCCACTCAGGGGAGGGAGCCAGGAGTCTGCGGCCAGGAGCGGCACAGATCCCATGGGCGCTGCACTGGGTCCTGAGTGAGACGGACAGGGAGCCGGGCGTTCCCTCCTGGGCTTCTCTGGGGGAAAGAAGCGATGGCAGATGGACGCGTTTTCTCAGCCACCTGTGCAGATGAACTGTGACCACCGTCCCCGCTCTTTGTCCAGGGCCCCCGAGTCATGGCGCTGACAGCCTCTGGCGGTCTCGGGAGGACCCTGGAGATGCAGCCCTGGGCGGGAGGCCACAGCTTTGCTTCTGGGAGCAGCGGAGACGAAGGAGGAGCCCGTGGGGCTCCCTGAGTCCCCCCAGAGCGCGGCACAGCGCGTGGTGCAGAAGGAAACAGGAGTTGAAGAACTGGACGGCCCACGAGGACGGCGCCAGCCCTGGGAGGGACTCCACCAAAACTCACCTCCACGCGCAGCGTCTGTCACACTGTCCGTGCTCTCGCTGTCCAATTCGGAACGATCACCTCAGTGACGTCTCCACTCTGAATCTTCTAGAAGATTTATGGGGGCAGGGGCCGGGGCCATGGCCAGCAGGTTAAGCTGCCACCTGCAGCACTAGTATCCCACATGGGCACCGGTTCCAGTCCCGGCTGCTCCACCTCTAATCTAGTTTCTTGCTGGTGCGCCTTGGCCCCTGCCATCCACATGGGAGACCCGGATGAAATGCCTGGCTTCAGCCTGGCCCAGCCCTGGCCGTTGGAGAGTGAACCCGTGGATGGAAGATTTCTCTCCCTCTATCACCTCTCCCTCTCCCTCTCCCTGGTTCCCTTTCCCTCTCTCCCTTCCACTCCAACTCTGACTTTCAAATATTTTTAAAAGATTTATTTATTTATTTGAAGTCAGAGTAACACACAGAGAAGTCTTCCATCTGCTGGTTCACTCCCCAAATGCCCACAACAGCCAGGGCTGGGCGAGGCTAAAGCCAGCGGCCAAGAGCGCCACCTTTGTCCCCCACATGGGTGGCAGGGCCCAAGTGCTTAGACCACCCCCAGCTGCCTTCCCAGGCCATTAGCGGGAGCCGGAGAGCTGGGACTCGAGTGGGCACTCTGCCATGGATGCAAGCGGCGGCTTAACCCACTGGCCACAGTTCTGGCCCAAGATCTATTGATGTGTTGGAAAGGCAGAGTGACGGACAGCCCTCTTGCATCCTCCCTTTCCCTCCCCATGTGCCTCCGACAGCCAGGACGAGGCCAGGCCAGAGGCAGGAGCCAGGAACTCCGTTTGGGTCTCTGATCGGGGCAGCAGGGGCCCAGCACTCAGGCCGCCATCGGCGGACGGCCGGGAGCATGAGCAGGAAGCCGCATGGGAAGCAGAGCAGCCGGGGTTGGAACAGGCGCCCTGAGAAGGGATGCGGGCACCCCACACGGTGGCTTGACCCCGCGCCGCAACGCCCACCCCAGCACTACTTTTTTTTTTTTTTCACTTATTTGACCGGTAGAGTTATAGACAGTGAGAGAGACAGACAGAGAGAAAGGTCTTCCTTCCGTTGGTTCACCCCCAAAATGGCTGCCACGGCCAGAGCTATGCCGATCCGAAGCCAGGAGCCAGGTGCTTCCTCCTGGTCTCCCGTGCAGGTGCAGGGGCCCAAGCACTCGGGCCATCCTCCACTGCCCTCCCAGGCCACAGCAGAGAGCTGGACTGGAAGAGGAGCAACCGGGACTAGACCCCGGCACCCATATGGGATGCTGGCACTGCAGGCGGAGGATTAACCAACTGAGCCACGGCGCCGGCCCCCAGTGCTGCTTTTTAGATCTCTGAGTATCTCATAGCCACCTCCTCTGCGCTGTCTCAGCTCTGGGCACCCAGCATGAGCACAGGGGTCAGGGTTTCCACTGTGCCAGCCTGAGCGGCGAGCGCTACCACTGCAGCCGAAGCCCAGGAGGCTCGCTGGACGCTGCTCCTGCCATCGCCCCCACTCCTGCCGGCCACCACCAGGCTGGACGCTGCTCCTGCTGGCCGCCCCAGGCTGAGTGCCGCTCCTGCTGGCCGCCCCACTCCTGCTGGCCACCCCAGGCTGAGTGCCACTCCTGCTGGCCGCCCCACTCCTGCTGGCCGCCCCAGGCTGAGTGCCGCTCCTGCTGGCCACCCCCACTCCTGCTGGCCACCACCAGGCTGGACGCTGCTGCTGCTGGCCACCCCAGGCTGAGTGCCACGCCTGCTGGCCACCCCCACTCCTGCTGGCCACCCCAGGCTGAGTGCCGCTCCTGCTGGCCGCCCCACTCCTGCTGGCCGCCCCACTCCTGCTGGCCACCCCAGGCTGAGTGCCACGCCTGCTGGCCGCCCCACTCCTGCTGGCCGCCCCAGGCTGAGTGCCACTCCTGCTGGCCACCCCCACTCCTGCTGGCCGCCCCAGGCTGAGTGCCACTCCTGCTGGCCACCCCAGGCTGAGTGCCGCTCCTGCTGGCCACCCCACTCCTGCTGGCCGCCCCAGGCTGAGTGCCGCTCCTGCTGGCCGCCCCACTCCTGCTGGCCACCCCAGGCTGAGTGCCGCTCCTGCTGGCCACCCCACTCCTGCTGGCCACCCCAGGCTGGACGCTGCTCCTGCCGGGCGCCCCCAGGCTGAGTGCCGCTCTGCCGGTCACCCCCAGGTGCTTCAAGCTGTCCTGCCGAGCCGTGGGGGTTCACCCACCCCTGGAGCTGTCCCACTACCACATCAAGTTTGCGGCCACAGCGCTGTACAGCACGTCGGTGGCCGCGGTCTACGTGATCAACTCACACCTGAGCATGAACTCGCTGACCCACTCGGTGCCGCGCATCGGCTCGGAGGAGCCCTCCCCGGTGGGGCCCACATCTTTCGAGTTCCTGCTGCCCCCGGACTCGCCCATCACCATCTCACCCTCGGTGGGGACCGTGCTGCCGGGAAAGGTGAGCAGGGCCCCGTGGCCAGCGGGGAGAAGGGGCTCAGACTGCCCAGGGGACCTGCTCGCCCACTGACCACGGGAATCCAGCCTGGGCATCAGCTGTGGGAGTCCACCTCGCCCTTCATCAGAGCCAAGCAGGGGCCAAGGGGGACCGGGACGGAGGAGGGGCCTGCAGACCGTGGGGCCAGCTGGCGTGGACCTCACAGAAGGAGGGCAGAGAGGCCACAGCACCCGTCTCAAGGAGCCCAGTGTTGGTGCCTCCACCCAGCACCCTGCTCCCCGCCCCGTCCCTCTGGTCCACATGCACAGTAGGGGGCTTCATGGTCCTGGGCTGCAGCCCACCCTGCCTCCTGCAAGGGCCACGTCCAGGCTGAACTCCCAAAGAAGGGGTCACCTTGAGGGGACTCGGGGACCATGGTTGGGGGCGCAGGATGCTCAGGTGGGCAGGGCCCGGAACCCACTGCCCTGCCGGCTCTGCCCACAGAGGTGCCTGGTCCAGGTGGCCTTCCGGCCCGTGCTACCCAATGATCTGATCCGCCAGGAAGCCCTCCAGACCCTGAGCAAGGATACGGAGTCCAAATCGGTGCCTGGGCGCGGGCGGGGCATGGGCTGGTTCTGGTGGGCCCTTCAGCTGCCTGGGCTGGAGTTTCCCAGGTGGCGAAGGCAGACTCCAGACTCCGGAGCAGCCTGCGGGGTGGGGTCTCCGTGGGGCCTCCCCTGCCCCCAGGACACCCCCCCTCCATCAGCCTTTGCAGGGGCCGGTTGGGGGCTGGGCCCTGGAGGAGCCGTGGGACCCCTGTGGGGCCTGCTGGCCAGAGGGCAGAACCCAGGGCGGCCCCACAGCCAGCACCTGCTCACAGCTCCGGAAAGACACCATCACCCAGAGGAAGGAGTTCCGGAGACAGTCCCTGGCCCCGATGCGCCTGCAGGGCCGCGACCGCTACCGGGCCTCCATCTCCCACAGCCTGGGGCTACAGAGGCAGGAGCTCAAGGCCAGGTGGGCCCCTCTGACGGAACCCAGCCCACCCCAGGGAGACTGTTCCCCCACACAACACCTGCAGCCCCGGCTGGTTCAGGTGCAGCTAGATCCAGGAGCTCCCCTCCCTGGGCCTGGTGTCCCCAGGAGCAGCCGGGGAGGCTGGTGCCCAGACCACGGCCTTCCGAGCAGAGACGTGGCTCTCAAGTTACAGGACAAAGGCCCCTGCTCTCCTCCCTCTCTGCCCATGGAGAGGCCACCCCAGGAGCTGAGAAGGGTGGGAAGCCAGCTGGTCAGATAAAAGGGGACAGCCGTGGCTAGGACCCAGGGTGGCCCTTCAGCCCAACACCCGGAACCTCCTTCCCCAGAGTACTCCCTCCGGGTGGGGGTGGTCTGGCTCCAGCCAGGGGCCAGGGGCCAAGCCTCCGCGCTGCGGGCAGGTGGGAGGGCAGGGGCCCGTGGGCAGCGTGCCGGCTCCATTGCAGTGCCGAAGAGTTCCAGGCTGCCCAGGCCGCGCTGGCCAGGGCCTTCCAGGGCAAGTTCAACAAGTTCGTGGTTCCCTGTGTGGTCGCCAGCGGTGACATCAAGGACAGGAAGGGAGCAGAGCCCCTGACCTTCAGGTGTGGAGTGTGCGGGCTAGGAAGGGCCAAGTAGATCCAGGCCTGGGTGGGCACAGGGCCTCCTGGCTCCGCCCTCGACTTGCCCTCGCCCCCCAGCCCCCACAACACCCTGTACCTGGAGCTGTGGTGCCCAACGGTGGCACCGCCCATCGTGGTGACGTCCGACAAGGGCAAGACCGTCTTCAACTTTGGCGACGTCGCCGTCGGTGAGTCCCCCTGGGGTCCGGGCAGGGCAGGGCTCTCCCTGGGGCCGGGGGCCGTGCCGTGACCGCGGCCTCCCTGCCCGTCCCAGGACACCGCGGCATCAAGAAGGTCTCGATCCAGAACATCTCCTCCGAGGACCTCGTGGTACCGTGTCCGCGCCGGGCCGGGAGCGGGGGGCCTGTGGCCGGCCCACACAGCTCAGCGCCCCTCCCAACGCCGGCCCCAGGTGGAGTTCTCGCTGCTGAACCCCGACGGCCCCTTCGTCCTGCTGAATCCCCTGAGCAGGCTGCACGCGGGCGAGACCCAGGCCCTGGTGCTGTGCTTCTCCCCCCACGAGAGCACCCTGGTGAGTCCCGAGCTCCCCTGGGCCACTGCACCCAGGCGCCCCGGCCGCCACCCTCCTGGGCCCCGGCATCGCGGAAGTCAGAGGCCAGGAGCCAGGCACTGGGTACACCCAGACAGGGCTGCCCGCCACCCTCTGGCTGATGCTGCCCTGGCTAAGGGACGTGGCCTCCTCAGGCTCAAGAAACGCTGGACGTGGCTACCAAGAGAGGCACCCTCACCCTCACCCTCCTGGGCACTGGCGTGGCACCGCTGATCACGTGCTCCGTGGACGGCGGCGTCCTCAACATGGGCTACGTGATCGCCAGGGAGTCGGTGTCCTCGACCTTCAAGGTGACCTGCCCCGGCCTGCAGGGGCCAGCCGTGCCCAGCTAGCTGGAGAGCCAGTCTGCCCCCCGCCCCGGCCCCTCCCGCCCACCGTAGGGCCTTGGCAGAGCTCCCTTCCTCGTGTTGCTGCCCTGGGGGGCAGGGGTGGCCGTCTGTCTGAGGGACGCCCGCCTTCTCACCCCCCAGATGGGGTCCCGGAGGCTCAGCTGGGGTCAGGGACAGCGTGCCGTCCAGGGGGAGGGCGTGCCCGGGAGGGCAGGACGGCGGCTGCCCACCAGCCCGGGAAAGGGCTCGTGAGGTCCCCACCGCCGCTGTGGCCAAGTCGCGGACACTGACCGCGGGCAGGGGCAGCAGGGGGGCCCCGTGACGCGGGCGCGCTTCGCAGCTGCAGAACGACTCCTCGCTGCCCATCAAGTTCTCGCTGCGGCTGGAGAGCCTCTCGCCCACTAGGGCCCAGGACCGGCAGCAGCTGCCGCGGTTCCTCGCCTCGCCCGCCCAGCGGACGGAGGTCGTGGGTGAGCTGCGGGCGCCGGGAGCGCGGGCAGGGCTTTGCGGAGCCGCAGGGGGGAGAGGCGGGGCCTGGGAACGGGGCGGGGCCCCGGGAGGGGAAGGGCCATGGGCGAGGCTGGGTTGAGGGGAAGGCAGGGCCACGGGAGGACAGGGAAGGGTAGCCGCTGAGGCCCTGTGGGAGGGGAAGGGGCAGACCTCGGGAGGGACCTGGGGAGGGGGCGGGGCTACGGGCGGAGCCCGCGAGGGGAGGGACAGGGCTATAGGAGGGAGGGGCTCCATGAGGGGAGGGGAGGGGAAGTGGGCGGGGAAGGGGTGGGGCCATGAGAGGGAAGGGCCAAGGGCAAGGACGGAGGGAGGAGACAGGGCACCAGGCGGGGAGGGGCGTGGCCCTGGGTGGGGCGGGGGCTACGTGGGAGGAGACTGGACCTGGGAGGGGAGTGGACAGAGGGCGGGGCTCAGCGGTGGCGGGGCGTGGCCTTGGAGGGCGTGGCTCTGGGGGGGACAGGGCCCGCAGGGGTCGGCCACGCCCACCTCGGCTCCGTCACAGGCTCTCAGAATCTGAGTGGGCAGAGCGTGTTCAGCGTGGTCCCCGCCGAGGGCGTCCTGGAGCCCGGCAGGGCGCAGGACTTCACGGTGACCTTCAGCCCGGACCACGAGAGCCTCTACTTCTCCGACAGGCTCCAGGTGGTGCTCTTCGAAAAGGTGGGTCCCGCCCGGCCCCCCTTCCCCGCGCCCCCCCAGGCGGCAACTGAGGGAGGGGCTGAGAGCCGCGGGGGCGTTCGTCCCCAGAAAGTCTCCCACCAGATCCTGCTGAAGGGCGCGGCCCGCGAGCACATGATGTTCGTGGAGGGCGGAGACCCCCTGGACGTGCCCGTGGAGTCTCTGGCCGTGGTCCCTGCCTTCGACGCGGAGCACAGGGAGGGTGAGTCCCCAGGGAGGGTCCCAGCCCCGCCCCCGCCTGGCCCCCAGCCCCGCCCCCCACCTGGCCCCCAGCCCCGCCCCCCACCTGGCCCCCAGCCCCGCCCCCTGCCTGGCCCCCAGCCCCGCCCCCTTCTGGCCCCCAGCCCCGCCCCCGCCTGGCCACCAGCCCCGCCCCCAGCCCCGCCTCGCCCCCAGCCCCGCCCCCCTTCTGGCCACCAGCCCCGCCCCCGCCTGGCCACCAGCCCCGCCCCCCGCCTGGCCCCCAGCCCCGCCCCCCGCCTGGCCCCCAGCCCTGCCCCCTGCCTGTCCCCCCAGCCCCGCCCCCCAGCCCCGCCCACCGCCTGGCCCCCAGCCCCGCCCACCGCCTGGCCCCAGCCCTGCCCCCTGCCTGGCCCCCAGCCCCGCCCCCGCCTGGCCCCCAGCCCCGCCCCCCGCCTGGCCCGTGCCCAGCAGTTCCCAGCCAGGCCCTCCCTGCGCAGACACGGAGGAGCTAAAGCACTTGCTAGTGACCTTGGACTACGTCCAGTACGACACAGACCCGTCGGCCCCACCTGCCACGCGGGAGCTGCAGGTGGGCTGTATCCGGACCACCCAGCTGTCCCCAAAGAAGGTGACCACAGCACCGGCCTGGCGGCTCCCTGGCCTCCCCTGGCCCCTCCCGGCCTTGTCCAGCCCTGGGCAGGTGGGGGGCAGGCTCTGCTCGGAGCCGGGGGGTGGGGGAGCGGCCCCTGTCCCGGCCCAGCGTGCCTGGCGGCCAGCCTGCAGCCCCCCCCCAGATGGTGGAGTTCAGCCTGGACAGCGTCGCCGCCCTGCAGCACAAGGGCTTCTCCATCGAGCCCTCGCGGGGCGTGGTGGAGCGGGGCCAGACCAAAACCATCAGCGTCTCCTGGGTGCCGCCTGCCGACTTCGACGTGGGTGCCTGCTGCCCCTCCCCGGGAGGGGTGCGGTGGGGAAGACAGGACCCCGGGGCCGGCTCAGGACCCCTGCTCCCTCCCCCGTCCTGTTCCAGCCGGACCACCCGCTCATGGTGTCAGCCCTGCTTCAGCTCAGAGGGGGCGTGAAGGAAACCTACAAGGTCATCTTCGTGGCCCACGTGGTGACCAGCCCCTGAGCCCCAGGAGCCTCTGCACAGAGTCCCCGGGACCCTCGCCCAGGGACCTGGCGTCCGGGATCCGCCGCTGCCCGGCCCCACAGCCAGGGCCCCCTGGTCCCACAGACATGGCCACTGCTGCCGCCCCGGCCCCAGCGGGCCCAGGGCCCAAGAGCACCTGTGCCCAGATCCCACCGCAGAGCCGCTGGCCAGGCCGGTCCTGCTCACAGACAGCCCCTCCACGGAGCTCCTGGGGCCCCGGCCCCACCCGCACAATAAACCCTCGCGAGGCAGCGCGTGCGGCCTGTGTCTGTGGGCGACAGCGGCCGACTTGCTGGGGCAAGCAAGGAGAGGGAGGACAGGGCCCCCGGGGCTCGCCCTGAAACACGGGCCCCCTGGAGGCCACCCTGGCCGCCTGGGTGCTGCGGTAGAGCAAGGCGGAGCTTGAGGCTGGCCCAGACCCAGAGAAGCCCAACCAGGGGCAAAGAGGGCGGGGGCCTCCAGCCCCCCAGGCCTCCCACGCCTCCCAAGTCCCGGGACCCTTGACAGCCCCAGGCACAGGCCAGGCGCCCTGCTCACCCACCCACTCCAGCCAGAGCCCAGCCAGCGTCCAAGGCCAGGTCCAGCTTGGGAGCTTGCGCTTGCTTTCATCCGAGGGGAGTCTGGGCTGTTCTGTGCCCCAATCCCGGAACCCCTGAAGGCCCAGGATGTGGGTACTGAAGAGACAGACACGTGGTGGGGGGCAGGGAGAGAGGGAGAGAGACAGGGGGAGAGAGGGAGAGAGACAGGGGGAGACAGGGGGAGAGAGGGAGAGAGGGGGAGAGAGGGAGAGAGACGGGAGAGAGGGAGAGAGACGGGGAGAGAGGGAGAGAGACAGGGGGAGAGAGGGAGAGAGACAGGGGGAGAGAGGGAGAGAGACGGGGAGAGAGGGAGAGAGACGGGAGAGAGACGGGGAGAGAGGAAGAGAGAGACAGGGAGAGAGGGAGAGAGACGGGGAGAGAGGGAGAGAACGGGAGAGAGGGAGAGAGACGGGGAGAGAGACGGGGAGAGAGGGAGAGAGACGGGGAGAGAGGGAGAGAGACGGGGAGAGAGGAAGAGAGAGAGGGAGAGAGACGGGGAGAGAGGGAGAGAGACAGGGGGAGAGAAGGAGAGAGACGGGGAGAGAGGGAGAGAGACGGGGAGAGAGACGGGGAGAGAGGGAGAGAGAGACAGAGACAGGGAGAGAGAGACAGAGAGAGAGACAGGGAGAGAGACAGAGACAGAGGGGGGAGAGAGACAGAGAGACTCCATCCAGTGGTCCCCAGTTGCCCAAAACAGCCGGGCTGGGTCAGGCCAAAGATGGGAGCTGCAAACTCAACCCAGATCTCCCATGCGCACGCATGTGGGCGCACGACCAAGTCTTCTCCGTCCTGACCGCTGCTTCTCAGCGTCTGCGTGAGCAGGAACCGGAGTCGAGAGCTGGAGCCCAGTGCCAAGCCCAGGCGCTCTGATGTGGGCCGCAGGGGGGAGAGAGACGGGGAGAGAGGGAGAGAGGGAGAGAGACGGGGAGAGAGACAGAGACAGGGGGAGAGAGAGGGAGAGAGAGACGGGGAGAGAGGGGGGAGAGACAGAGACAGATGGGGAGAGAGAAAGAGACAGGGAGAGAGAGAGACAGGGGAGAGGGGGGAGAGAGACAGGGGAGAGAGACAGAGACAGAGAGAGACAGAGAGAGACAGATGGGGAGAGAGAAAGAGACAGGGAGAGAGAGAGACAGGGGAGAGGGGGGAGAGAGACAGGGGAGAGAGACAGGGAGAGAGAGGGAGAGAGAGACAGAGGGAGAGAGAGAGACAGGGGGAGAGAGAGGGAAAGAGACGGGGAGAGAGAGAGAGAGAGACAGAGACAGGGAGAGACAGGGAGAGAGAGAGAGAGACAGATGGGGAGAGAGAGGGAGGGGGAGAGAGAGGGAGAGATGGGGAGACAGAGAGAGGGAGAGAGAGAGGGAAAGAGAGAGACGGAGAGAGAGATAGAGACGGAGAGAGACAGATGGGGAGAGAGAAAGAGAGACAGGGAGAGAGACAGAGAGGGGGAGAGAGACAGAGGGAGAGAGAGAAAGAGACAGAGAAAGAGACAAAAATAAAGAGGCAGAGACAAGAGAGAGACTGGGATAGAAAGGGAGAGACAGAGACGGGGAGAGAGAGAGAGAAATAGAGACAAGAGATATAGGGAGAGAGAGAGGGAGGGAGAGAGAGACGGGGGGGTGGGAAGGGGTCTTCCATCCACTGGTTCACTCCCCAGATGGCCGCAGCGGCCGGAGCTGGGCCGCAGGCGTCCTGACCAACACCAAGACAAACGCCTGCCCTGAGAAGGGGGTCCCATCAAAGGCAGCCTGTGCCTGACCAGAACGCACCCCGGACATTGGCATTTGTAAGAGGCGTTCCAGGCCTGTGGCAGCATTGGGAGTGACCTCCTGGGTCACCCAGAGGGCAAGATGGCTGGGGTCCCTGAACCACACCATGCTCTGCGGGGTGCTGCCTCCCCCCGCCCTCCTGCCCCGCACAGCACACGCACCAGCCCTGGACAGCCACCAGGGGGCGGTGCTCCTGGCCGCCTCCCTGGGCAGTGCTGATGGCCGCCAGGCCTGAGTGCCCGTCCTCGGCCCCAGCCCCTCAGTGCCCGGGGATCCTGACCCTGGAGCAGGCTTTGGCCAGAATTCTCAGGTCGGCCTAGGAGGGGCAGACTCGGGACGCTGGCTGGCTTTCTGGGGCTGGCTCGCCCGGCAGCTGGGGGAGCAGGCAGGGCCCGCCAGGTCAGGCCTCGGGAGGAGGCGCGTCTCCTGGGTATGACCCTCTGGGCTGCCACGCTGACTGGTTTCTGTTTTCTGAGACGCAGAGATCTTCCATGCACTGGGTCACTGCCGAAATGCCCGCTGGGGCCAGAGCCTGGGCCCGGAACCCAATCCCCATCTCACCCACGGGGGCAGGGACCCAGCCTCCCCAGGGTCAGAGCAGCAGGAAGCCGGAGTCGGAGCCCAGCGTCAGCTCGGGCCACTCTGTTCTGAATCCGGAGCTGGCCCAAGCCCCTGCCCCAGTCCCGGGTGAGGAGAGAGCCTTGGGCCCCCAGGCCCCGGGCCCAGGTCCCCTCCCGCTCACTCCGCTGGTCCTCCCAGACCAGCCGCCCTCAGCTCTGTGCCCCGGCTGCTGTGCTGCCTCGGCCTGACCACAAGGAGAGGGCAGCGCGGGCCCAGCAGGGGCTCCAGCCTGGCCGGAGACGCCAGGGTCGAGTCCAAGTCCGTCGGGCTGCAGGCATCCGAGGTGGGGGCTGGGCGTCCCGGCCACACCCAGCCCAGCTCTGCCCGGTGAGGGCTCCGCATTCGGCCCCCCGCGACACCCCGCCTGTGCCCACCCACTGCGAGCTGAGCGGCCGTCCGGAGGGCGGGGCCGCGGGGCGGGGCATCCGAAGGCGGGGCCTAGGCTGAGCGCGGTATCTAGAGGGCAGGGTCAAAAGCGGGTTCGGACCCTGGGCGTGGCCCGGGGCCTTGGGGCGGGGCTTCCCGCGGACAAGGCCCGAACACGCGGTCAGGGTGCTGGGCGGGGCCTGCAGCGGGCGGGGCGCCCTGGAGCCACTCGGAGGCGGCCGGGTCCGGTGTCGGCGCGGAGCATGGCCCCCGGCGGCCGCGGGCTCTCGCTGCTGCTGCTGCTGCTGCCTCTCCTGCTCCTGCCGCAGGTGGGTCGGGCCGCGTGCTGGGTTCTGGCAGTGCGGGGCGGATCTGCGCTCGGGCCACGGCGCGCCCGGGCTCACTCCTGTCCCCACAGGTGGCGCTCGGCTTCGTTGACCGCCGCTGCGACCCCTCGGACCAGTAAGTCGGGTTGGGGGGTGTCGGGGCCCGGCCCGTGGGGGGGCTCGGGCAGTGAGGAGCCCGGCCGGTGCCCCGCCTGCTCCAGGTGCCGCCGTCCCCGCAGGTGCCCGGCCCAGGCCCGTTGGAGCAGCCTGTGGCACGTGGGGTAAGTGGAGGCCGCCCTGCGGGTACGCAGAGGAGGGGGGTTTGTGTCTGCCAGGCCCCCTCCCCACCTGGCCGCCTGGATTGTGCCTCCTCCCAGGCTGCCAGCAGGAAGGCTCTGGGGCCCTGGGCCCCCGAGCTAGGCCTCGGCACAGCCGGCAGCCTGGGCACAGGGACGGTGCAGTCGGCTGGGACAGCATGTCCTGGGAGTGAGCCCAAGGCCACCCCCCGCCAGCCCTGGAGAGACAGCCGGACTACGCGGGCGGCTCTGGCAGCTCTGGCCAGCCGTGCATCTGCTGGGCTGGGCCTGGTGGCCGAGGGTCAGTGCCGGTGGCCCTGCTCCCCGCCAGGCTCACCCTGCTCGCTGTCTTCCTGCTGCTGCTCTGCGGGCTCACGGCCAGCTGTGTCCGGTTCTGCTGCCTCCGGAAGCAGGCTCGTGTCCAGTCTCACTCGCCGTCCGCGTGGCAGCGCTGCCACCTGACAGTCATCCGTGTGGACAGCGACAGCCCTGTGCACAGCACGGTGACCTGTGAGCGCCTGGCGGCCCTCGGGGGGGCCGGAGGGTGGAAGCCAAGCCAGCTCCCCAAACTCACCGTGGCTCCCTGCAGCCTACAGCTCCGTGCAGTGCCCACTGGGCATGCGGCCACCTCTGCCCTTTGGGGAGCTGGACCTGGACCCCCTGGCTCCTCCTGCCTACAGCCTCCACGCCCCCGAGCTGCCACCCTCCTACGATGAGGCTGTGAAGATGGCCAGACCCGGAGAGGAAGACCTGGCTCCCTCCCAGAAGCCCAGTGCTCTCCCCGGGGTCTCGAGCCCCTAGACCACTCCAGGGGCCCAGCGCCCAGGGCCCTAGGCTTGGTGCCCCCAGGAGGGGATGAGCCATCGGACCAGAGCTTGTGGTGCTGGGGCCTCGAGCCAGGGCCCCCCGGGGACATGCTGCACGTGTCACATGTGGCCCCGCTGCTCTGTGACGCCTGCCGGGCCCTCTGTCCACAGCTCCCGGAGGCTGCTGCCTTCTCAGCCCTGGGCCCAGCCCAGAGGTCCCCGCCCGGAGATGGCCCAGGGGCCTGAGCCCAGGGAGCTCAAGGCTGCGCCAGCCACGGCTTTTGGGAGAGAATAAAGTTTACACCTAACTCGTCTGGGCCTGCACGGAGGGCGCTGGGGCTCCAGGGCTGACGAGGGGTCTCCGGCAGCCACTCCCATGCCACAGGGTGAGCTGCCGCCCCGGCACGTCCCGTCTTCGGTATCCAGAGCCCAGAGCTGGGCAGTGGTGGTGTCAGGTGTCGCAGAAATGACCGGGGCCGTGTGCCTGTGACGTCCCCAGGAGAACCCTCCAGACCCTGTCAGCACCACCCCTGCCTGCCAGCCCGGGGACAGAGGCACACGCGTGTCAGCCCGGGGACAGTGAGGCACACGCGTGTCAGCCCGGGGACAGTGAGACACACACATGCCAGCCCGGGGACAGAGGCACACGTGTGTCAGCCCGGGGACAGTAAGACACACACATGCTAGCCCGGGGACAGTGAGGCACACACACGCTAGCCCGGGGACAGAGGCACATGCGTGTCAGCCCAGGGACAGGCACACATGTCAGCCCAGGGACAGTGATGCACACGCATGCCAGCCCGGGGACAGTAAGGCACATGCATGCCAGATGGGGACAGAGGCACACGCATGCCAGCCCGGGGACAGTGAGGCACACGCATGTCAGGCCGGGGACAGTGATGCACACACATGCCAGCCCGGGAACAGGCACACGTGTCAGCCCGGGGACAGTGAGGCACACGTGTGTAAGGCTGAGCTCTGACCTGACGCAGAGCCAGGGCGGGGCAGGGTGGGCAGAGGGCCAGCAGCAGCTGTTCCTGCTGGGCTTGCAGGTTGCCACGACCACGAAGGCTGGGGGCAGGGGCCAGGCCAGCGGCCTGCAGGGCCCAGACACGGCTCCCAGCACCCCCTCACCTGGTGGTCGACGGTGCACACACCTGCACGCCTGCCACGCTCACCCTGAGGCCCCGGCCCCGCCTCGGCGAGTTCTGGCCAACAGCCTCTGCGCTCAAAGCCGCCCTTGGTTCTGGGTGATCCGGCAGAAGCCATCCCAGTTTGTGTGTGGGGCACAGCGCCCCCCAAGGCTGCAGCCCCTCCCGCGGGCTCAGGCTCTTCCCCTCACGCCCGAGGGAGGCCCTGACCCAGGCCTGCACCACTGCGGTCCACAGCCCTGGCCACGGAGGCCGGCGCGCTCCTGGATCTGCTCGGCTGACCGGCAGGGGCGCCACACCCGGCCTCACCAGGGGTCCCCTTGCCCCTGTGTCCTGGGGAACCTGCCCTGTCCATCCAGCTGGCCGCTTTGCAAGGCACACAGTTGAAAAGGGAGGTCCCGGGGGCTGGCGCTGCAGCATAGCGGGCTAAGCCTCCACCTGCAGTGCCAGCATCCCATATGGGCGCCGGTTCAAGTCCCGGCTGCTCCACTTCCTTGGGCCCCTGCTCCTGCGTGGGAGACCCGGGGGAAGTTCCTGGCTCCTGGCTTTGGATCGGCGCAGCTCTGGCCGTTGCAGCATCTGGGGAGTGAACCAGCGGATGGATGGAACGCCTCTCTCTCCCTCTCTCTGTCTGTAACTCTACCTCTCAAATAATAAGTGTTTAAAAACAACAACAACGGGCCCAGCCCAGCCCCAGGCTTCCGGAACAAGGTGATATGTGATGGGTTCTCGGGGTGGAGGGCTCTGCCCAGCAGCTTCGAGGGCCAAGGGCGCAGTGTGGGGGCCTGAGAGGGAGGCCAGGGCACAGCCAGCTGTGTGATGGGACGGTGGGCACTGCAGGCGCAGGTGGGCCAGGGCCAGGCCCGGAAGCAGAGGCCAGGGCACAAGCCCAGAGAGAGCAGGTGGTGGGTGCCGGGGCCCAGTGGGGAGCAGCCGTGGCCAGGCCAGCACGCCGGCTCCCAGGGAGAGGCTCCCATGGCCCAGGGAGGGGCTTGGAGGTGGCCTGCAGTGGCACCCAGGGCACAGTCCAGCATCTGCCCCTGCCCACCGCCAGCGCGGCAGTGGGGTGCATGGTGAAGAAAGCATCCGGAGGGCCGCCCCCACCCCGCCCAGGCCCTCAGACCTCCAGGCACTGCTCAAGTCCTCCCTCTGCCTGGCGGCCTTGCCCAGCCTGTCTCTCCCTGGGGGCCCACAGAGGCCCCTGGGTGCAGCCGCATTGGGCTGGAGGCAGCAGGCTGCCCTGGGCAGAGCACGTGGCTCAGTGGTGGCAGCTGAGTTCGGGCTGGACCGGGCTGCCCAGGTCCCTGGGAAACCCTGCTGGCCTTGTTCTGGGCCCCTCCCCACTGAGCCCCTTACTGGCCTGGACATCCCCTCACCGTGAACACGGGCACTGCAGGCCGGGGCAGAGGCCCGGAGAGGGGCTGGCCGCGGGCTGGGGCCCGCACTCACGCTGTCCCCCTCACTGTTCCTCACCCGAGCTGACCTCCCAGCCTGCCTCCCTCGGCCAGGGCCTCCGGGCTGCTCTGGACTATCCCGCGGAAGGCCCACCCTGGCCAGCTGGCACCCGCCCCTCCCATCAGCGAGCCCAGTGTCCAGCCTGGGCAGCACTGCAGAGCCTCTCGACGGAGCACACCCGCGCAGAGTGGCTGTGGGCGCACAGCTCAGGGAGGAGGGGGCAGGGCGCGGGCTGGGGGCCAGAGGGCAGGCACAGGCGCCATCTGGGAGACCAGACCAGGTTCCTGCAGGCTCTCGGGGCCTATTCTGGGGTTCCTGCTGAAACCTGAGCTCCTAGCCGGCCCCAGGGGCAGCGTGCCCAGGCGGCCAGTGAGGTGGCGCCCTCCCCGACACCAGCAGCCCCTCCTGCCCGGTCTCACTGACCAGCGGGCAGTGGCACTGGCCCACAGGCATGAGAGCCGCCAGCCTGCACAGAGCGCCAGGAGACGGCAGGTCTGTGGGCGTGGGGCTCCCCTCACCTCCCCACGCCACCCGGCTGCCCTCACTCCTGGACATGGTCCTCGGGGTCACACACACACTCAGTCCCGCACCGGGCCCCCACAAGTCTGAGCAGGTGGGGCGCTTTGTGTCCCCAGCCAGCCCCGCCCCGGGCCCCCAGAAACTTCTGTGCAGGCCCAGGCCAGCAGATGTGTGCTGACGGGGGCAAGATGGCTCCAGGGGGCGCCTGCAGCCTGGGTGTCACCCGGCCAAGCCCGGGACAGTGGCTACAGGAGAGAAGCCTTCGTCCTGGCTCTCTGGCCCCGGCTCCCCGGCTGGGGCGTGTCCACGCACTGAACTCCTTCCCTCAAAGGCACAGGGTTGGAGGGGTCACAGCATCCGGCCCCCCACCCACGTTGTCTGTCCCCGGACAGAGCCCAGCGGGTCACACCAACACCAGGGACTGCGCCGGCCTCCTCTGCACAGCCCCTGATGTGGCCCAGCAGTGGACAAGAGGCTCACTGCCCCGCATGCGTGACCTCTGCCCACTGGCCCTCCTGGCTGTGGCGTGTGGTGGCTGCGTTCACACCCCGACCATGGTCGCCGTGCCCCGGCCCGCGCCCGGAGCCCTCTGCTCGCTCCCCTCTCGCCAGCCGGCTCCGGGCGGCTTTCAGCTCTCTGTGTGTGCCCAGGGCCTGGGAGCCTTGAAGTTCTTCATTTTCCAATCAGGAAAGCATACTTTCTGTAAGCAGAAAGGGGCGGTTAAGCCGCTCCTCGGGACGCCAGCATCCTACATCCCGGCGCTGGTTCGAGTCCCGGCTGCTCCACTTCCGATCCAGCTCCCTGCTAACGGCCTGGGAAAGCAGCAGAGGACGGCCCAAGTGCTTGGGCCCCTGCACCCACATGGGGGACTGGGTGGAGCCCCTGGCTCCCAGCTTCAGCCTGGCTGTTGCAGGCACCCGGGGAGGGAACCAGTGGATGGAGGACCTCTCTCTCCATCTCGGTCTCTCTTCCCCTCTGCCTTTCGAGCAGATGAAAATGAATGTACAAGCATCAAAACACACATGGCTGGGAAGCTGGCCGCTGCTCGGGTGTCGGGCGTCGGGCGCTTGCCCTGAGCCCTGGCTCCTTCCCGCAGACCCAGCTCCCTGCTAACTCGCACCCGAGAGGCAGCAAGCGACGCCGAAGCTCGCGGCCCCAGCCACCGGGTGGAGATCCAGGCGGAGCTGCTGGCCGCCAGCTGCAGCCTGGCCCAGCCTCAGCCCTTGCGGCACCTGGGGAGTGAGCAGTGTCTCTCAGCCTTCCAAGCCAAAGCGGGAAATAAATACACAGAACAAAATCAAACCCAGAAAATCAGTGTTGGGGCAGGTGGAGAAGTGGAACCTGTGCGTGTGCGGGGAAGTGGGCGGTGCGGCCCCTGGGAGAACAGCGGGGCCGGGGGCACCCGCTCGGAGGAACGGACACCAGGGTCTCCAGCCGGCGTCTGCCCACGACGTCCACAGGGGCTGTGTGTGCACGGATGCACCGGCCGGTGAGCAGGCTGCGGGCTGCAGTCACAGTCGGCCTTGACAAGGTCGACATCAGAGAGATGACATCAGAGGGATGACATCACATCACAGGGATGACATCAGAGGGATGGCATCAGAGAGATGACATCACCTCAGACGGACACCAGACGTCGGCGCCCTCTGGCTGCCGTGGCACCGTGAGCAGCCGCAGTGCTCGGTGAGGTCAGCCGGGCACAGAGGGCAGAGGCACCCGCTTGGGCTCAAGTCCTGGCTCTGCTCCGGCCCCTGGCTTTCTGCCCACGCAGCCAGGGGAGCAGCGGCGTGTCCACCTCCTCGGGCTGTGGGGGCCTCTGGGGAGAGGACCAGGGCGCGGCGCGTCTGCTCCCCTGCCTCGCTTTCCTGCTGCATCTTCCAGAGAACCAAATTTCCTGAATCACGGGGCAAGCGGGTGGTCCAGCCTGCGGTGGGCGCTGTGCTGTGCGGCCAAGCAAGCTCTCTCCGTCTCTCCCGGGGCGGGTCGCCGCAGCCCCCCGCCCCTCCCCCATCTCTCCCGGGGCGGGGAACCCGCAGCCCCCCGCCCCTCCCCCATCTCTCCCGGGGCGGGGAACCCGCAGCCCCCCGCCCCTCCCCCATCTCTCCTGGGTCGGGGTCGCCGCAGCCCCCGCCCCTCCCCCATCTCTCCCGGGTCGGGGTCCTCACCTCCCCGCCCCTCTCCCGTCTGCAGGGTTCAGGGTCCCCCCAAACCCCACTCTCCCCCGTCTGCCCGGGGTCGGGGGCCCACAACCCCCGCCCCTCCCCCATCTCTCCCCGGGTCGGGTCGCCGTAGCCCCCGCCCCTCCCCCATCTCTCCTGGGTCGGGGTCCCCGCAGCCCCCCGCCCCTCCCCCATCTCTCCTGGGTCGGGGTCGCCGCAGCCCCCGCCCCTCCCCCATCTCTCCTGGGTCGGGGTCCCCGCAGCCCCCCGTCCCTCCCCCATCTCTCCTGGGTCGGGGTCGCCGCAGCCCCCGCCCCTCCCCCATCTCTCCTGGGTCGGGGTCCCCGCAGCCCCCCGCCCCTCCTCCATCTCTCCTGGGTCGGGGTCCCCACCTCCCCGTTCCTCTCCCGTCTGCAGGGGTCGGGGGTCCTCAACCCCTGCCCCTCCCCCGTCTGCCCAGAGGCCGCGCAGTGCCCAGTTCAACTCGAACCCTGGCCTCCGGCGATGGCTCCGTGGGGTGGGGGCAGCAGGTCGGGCTCAGCGGGTGGGGACCCGGATGCTGCCCCCGGGCCCTGGGTTTGGCCGGGCGTAGGGCATCTGGGCAACGGGAAGCCCTCCCCGGCCTGTCAAATACACGCAGATGTTTAAGCACTGGCCAAGGGGGCATGAACAAATAATGTTAGGTCCACGTTAATACGAGACGGATGACGTCATGAACCGGGCGGGGGGCGGGAAGGCCGGGGCGGGGCCCGGGGCCCGAGCGCAGCCCGCAACCACGGCCGCCCGCACAGCCCGGCAGGGGTGGTGGGGGTCTTGGAGCCCCTCCTCGGCCCGCCGAGCTGACGTCACGAAGGGGCTGGTCCAGAGGCCACGCCCTCCGCCGTCCGTCCTGCACGCCCCGTGTGCGTGTTTCCCGACCTCGCCCCCCGGGGGGCGGTGATGAACACCACGTCTGGGGTCTCCGCTGCGGCGTGGACCTGCGGGACAGCGGCGTGGACCTCCGGGCAGGCGGCGGGGCGGGGGCCCGCGGGGCGAGCGCAGGGAACGGCGGCCTAAGCGCCCCGCCCCTCAGTCAGGCCCCGCCCCGGCACCAGTCCCGCCCCGCCCCCCTCAGCCCAGGCCCCGCCCCTCCGCAATGCCCCGCCCCGGCACCAGTCCCGCCCCTCCCCGGACTCCGCGCCCCGCCTCTCAGCCCAGGCCCCGCCCCGGCACTAGTCCCGCCCCTCCCCCTTCAGCCCAGGCCCAGCCCGGACTCAATGCCCCGCCCCTCAGTCAGGCCCCGCCCCGGCACCAGTCCCGCCCCTCCACTCAGTTCGGGTCCCGCCCTGCCACTCAGCCCAGGCCCCGCCCCGGCCTCAGCCCCGGGACGTCGCCATCACTCCACCCAGATTCCACTCTGCCACTGAACCCAGAACCCGCCCGGACCCGATCAGCGCCCCGCGCCGCCACTCGCTCCGGGTTCCGCCCTGGCCCCTGTCCAGGGCCCGACCCCTCTCTCGGTCCCGGCCCCGCCGCAGGCTCAGCCCGACGCCCCCTCGTTATTCAAATCAGGCCCCGACACTCGGCCCAGGCCCCGCCCAGTCTCCGCCCTCTCCCTGCCCGGAAGCGGCGCCGCCCTGCGTCGCTCCCCGCGGTTCCACCAGGCGGCGCTCGAGACCGCGCGCAGCAGCGAAGGCCCGGGCGCCGGGGGTCGCTTCGCGGACTGGGGTTGGCGGAACCCGGCCTCTCGCGGCTCGTCTTGGGGTTCCTACAATTGTCAAGGACGAAAACGAATGTCCGTGGACTGCCCACTCAGGGCGGGCGGCGCCTGCCGGACGCGGGGCACCCGCCCACTGCAGTCCTGTTCCAGATGACCACAGGGCCATTCCGTCTCTGCCTCTGCAGCCATCGGGGCCAGACACGGAGCCGGGGCCTCTGCACCCCACCCCCAGGCCACCTGGGGCCCTGCACAGAGCGGAAACTGAGGCTGGGGGCCGAAGCCCCTCCTCACCTCTGCCCTGGCCCAGCTCAGCAGCTCCCAGCCAGGGCCAGCTCCGGAGCCCCCGACTCCTGCCACCGTCTGCTGCGGTGGGGCCCCCACCCCATGCTCTGTCTCAGAGGCCAGGGGCACTTGCCTGCACCCCGGGCGTGGCTCCCATAGTGCCCAGGGGCTGTTTAAGGGGCCGCAGGCCGGAGCCTGATGGAGCTGGCTGGGCTCACCCCCCCAGGACCTAGGGCAGGGCTGGGGCGGCCCGGGAGGCAGCCTTGGAGGAGGCACACGGCCTGCCCAGCTGGGCCAGCTGGACGTCACTACAGAGGCTCGGGGCGCTGGTGCCGCCCCAGGAGTCTGGCCCAGCTGCTTGTCCAAAACACGCGGCGCCTGCAGGCTGCCTTCCCTGGAGGCCCCCCCCGCTGCCTCCCCATCGGCCCCTTTGGGCCTCCCAGACCCCAGGCTGGCTCTGTGCCCTGCTGCAGCCCCGCCCACCACCATTGCCACCGTCAGGGACACCTTGCATCATCTCCCAGGTGCCTGGTTCTGGAAAAACACCTGTGGCCCCCAGGGCACTCTGGAAAGGAGCTGCACCCTCTGGGTCCAGGTCTGGCTGGGGACTGTGAGGCCGGATCCTGGGGGTCTTGCAGGCCACACTCAGGCTCAGCGGGCAGCTGGGCTGGGGGGCCTGGGGGGCTGGGGGGCCTGGCGGGGGCTGGTGGGAGCTCAGGAGGCTGGCTGTGGCTGGGGGGGCTGGAGGGGGCTGGGGGGCCTGCTGAGGGCTGGGGGGGCCTGGGGGGCTGGCAGGGGCTGGTGGGGGCTCGAGGGGCTGGGGGGCTGGCTGCAGCTGGGGGGCTGGCTGGGACTGTGGGGGTTGGCGGGGGCTGCAGGGACTGGCTGGGGCTGGGGGGCCTGGCGGGGGCTGGCTGGGGGGATTAGGGGGGCTGGGGGGGCTGGGAAGGCTGGCTGGGGCTGGCGGGGGCTGGGGGGTGTGGGGGGCCAGGGACCCGGTGGCCAGTCCCATCCCCCGCCCTTGCTGTCTGGGCTGGGGCTGCACTTGGGGCCCAGCAGTGTCCCCGGGCAGCTTCCTGGGCTCGCGGCAGAGAAGGGGTGCTGGCCGGAGGGCGGGGGCCTGGCGGCTGGGCTCGCGGCAGAGAAGGGGGTGCTGGCCGGAGGGCGGGGGCCTGGCGGCTGGGCTCGCGGCAGAGAAGGGGGTGCTGGCCGGAGGGCGGGGGCCTGGCGGCTGGGCTCGCGGCAGAGAAGGGGGTGCTGGCCGGAGGGCGGGGGCCTGGCGGCTGGGCTCGCGGCAGAGAAGGGGTGCTGGCCGGAGGGCGGGGGCCTGGCGGCTGGGCTCGCGGCAGAGAAGGGGTGCTGGCCGGAGGGCGGGGGCCTGGCGGCTGGGCTCGCGGCAGAGAAGGGGTGCTGGCCGGAGGGCGGGGGCCTGGCGGCTGGGCTCGCGGCAGAGAAGGGGGTGCTGGCTGGAGGGCAGGCCAGCTTCCTGCTCCAGGTCTGGCTGCAGGTGTCGGCAGGGGTGGGGGCGGGGGCGGGGGCGGGGGTCCAGCATGACTGCCCGTCTGTGCTGGCCAGCGCTCCAAACGTCCAGTTCTCACCAGGGTCAGGGTGGTCCTGGGCCCCTGACCTGCCCACCCCATGCCTGGTTCTCCACCCAGACTTCCAGCGCCTCAGGCCAGGCCCCTCCTGGGCCTCCAACTCTGCCACCCAGGTGCTTGGAAGGGTGGGGCTGGGGCTGGGGTTAGAGTTAGGGGTTAGGGGTTGGGGTTCGGGTTAGGGGTAGGGTTAGGGTTAGGGTTAGGGTTAGGGGTAGGGGTAGGGTTAGGGGTTAGGGTTAGGGTTGGGGTTAGGGTTAGGGTTAGGGTTAGGGTTAGGGGTTAGGGTTAGGGTTGGGGTTGGGGTTAGGGTTAGGGTTAAGATTAGGGTTAGGGTTAGGGGTTAGGGTTAGGGTTAGGGTTAGGGTTAGGGTTGTGGTTGGGGTTGGGGTTAGGTTTAGGGTTAGGGTTAGGGTTAGGGTTAGGGGTTAGGGTTAGGGTTAGGGTTAGGGTTAGGGGTTGGGGTTCGGGTTAGGGTTAGGGTTAGGGGTTAGGGTTAGGGTTGGGGTTGGGGTTAGGGTTAGGGTTAAGATTAGGGTTAGGGGTTAGGGTTAGGGTTGTGGTTGGGGTTGGGGTTAGGGTTGTGGTTGGGGTTGGGGTTGGGGTTAGGGTTAGGGTTAGGGTTGGGGTTAGGGTTAGGGTTAGGGTTGGGATTGGGGTTAGGGTTAGGGTTAGGGTTAGAGTTAGGGTTAGGGTTAGGGTTAGAGTTAGGGGTGGGGTTGGGGTTGTGGTTAGGGTTAGGGTTAGGGTTAGGGGTTGGGGTTGGGTTTGGGGTTGGGGTTGGGGTTAGGGTTAGCGGTTAGGGTTAGGGTTAGGGTTAGGGTTGGGTTTGGGGTTAGGGTTGTGGTTGGGGTTAGGGTTGGGGTTAGGGTTAGCGGTTAGGGTTAGGGTTAGGGTTAGGGTTAGGGTTGGGGTTAGGGTTAGCGGTTAGGGTTAGGGTTAGGGTTAGGGTTAGCGGTTAGGGTTAGGGTTAGGGTTAGGGTTAGGGTTAGGGTTAGCGGTTAGGGTTAGGGTTAGGGTTAGCGTTAGGGTTAGGGTTAGTGCTGCCTCCACTCTCTCTGAGCCATCAGCAGCTCCTGCCCCTGAGGTCCCCGTCCCATGTGCTCGGGTCACCCTGCCCTCGGTCCTCGTGTCACCCCTCCCACTGGGCATTCTCTCGACAGCCAGTGACAGTCAGCACGCCCTCCACGCGCCTGCTCCACACCACACGGGCCTCTGTGGGCCGACCGCACTCCTCCGTGCCCCAGACTGGAAGCACAAAGCACCGCGCCCTGCCAGCCCGGCTGGAGCTCCAAAGGCATTTTTGCAGGAGAGGAAGCGCTCACCCTCGGAGCCCGTGGATGCAGCCGGAGGACCCGGGACCTGCCGCTCGGAGACAGGCACGCGGACCCCTGCTGCCCCGGCCCTCGGTGATGACAAGGGTGCTGGCAGCATCCCCAGAGAAGTCTCCTCAGCAGACTGTTCTGGGACAGCTGGACACCCGCACACAGAGGAGCGACGTTGGGGCAGCGCTGACCTGCAATGCTGGCCTCCCGTACGGCATCCTGGCGGCTCCACTTCCCACAGCAGAGAGCCGGCCTGGAAGTGGAGCAGCTGGGACTCGAACCGGCGCCCATATGGGATGCTGGTGCCGCAGGCAGAGGATTAATCTACTGTGCCATGGTGCCGGCCCCTCATTTTTCTTTTTAAATGGACAAATGAGGGGCTGGCGCTGTGCCACTGTGGGTTAAAGCCACGGCCTGCAGTGCCCGCATCCCATGTGGGCACCGATTCAAGTTCTGACGGCTCCAATTCCAATCCAGCTCCCTGCTGTGGCCTGGGAAAGCAGTGGAAGATGCCCCAAGTGCTTGGGCCCCTGCACCCGCGTGGGAGACCCAGAAGAATCTCCTGGCTTCCAATCGACTCAGCTCCGGCCATTGCAACCATCTGGAGAGTGAACCAGCAGATGGAAGACCAACCCCCCCCCCCCATAACTGTGCCTTTCAAATAAATAAGATAAATCTTTAAAAAAAAAAAAGGACAAGTGACATAAACAGTTCCCAAAGAGGTTACACACATGTCCCGTAGCAGGGGAGACACCCTGGGAAGTGCAGTCTAAGCCGTGGGAGGAGCCCTCGCACTGGGACGGCCGCCACCAGGAGAAAAGGGAGAAAATGAGAAACTGCCCCCTCCCCCCGCCGGCTGGAGCGCAAACGGGGGGGGGGGCTGTGCCCAGCGGTCCGCTGTCTCCCAGGACGTCACACACGGGACCCTGCGAGCAGAGCTGGAGACGGCTGAAGCCCGAGCTTGTGTGGGCCACAGCCTGTGCGTGGGGGAGGCCCAGTGCGGCCAGCACGCACCAGGGCCGTGAGCGCCACAGGGGTGGGGCCCGGTGCAGCTGCGATGCGGGGCCTGGACAGGGGACCCGCGGGGCTGGTACTGCGGGCGTCCACTGAGACGTGGAAAGGCCGGAGGGAGCACGGAGTTCCGAGGCTGCGGGCTGGGGGGGGGGGGGCGTGTGGGAGCCGCTGCTGAGCGGGAGACGAGAATGTTCTGGAACCAGATGGTGGCCGTGGAGGAGGCACAGCATCCGGCGCTTCATAGCTGTGCACAGGTGAGTGTGAGGTTGCGTGTCCCCGACAGGCTCTGGGGCGCGCGAGGGTCTCCTCCCATCCGGAAGTTGGGGGGTTAGCTTGAACTGAGGACTGTGGTCCAGCGTGAGCTCACCTGTGCAGGTGTGAGGGGCTCCTGGGGGGGGCGGCTTCTCCAGCCACGCGTTCTCCCAGAGACAGCACCTGTCCCGGCCCCTCACAGACGCTGGCTGTGGTGGGGGACTCCTGCTGCGGAGGGCAGCCCCCTGGGTCTGGTCTAAGAGGCCCAGGCACCACGGGAGTGACCAGGGCAGAGCAGAGGCCATCCCAGGGCCAGGATCCTGCCCTCTGCCTGGGGCAAGGTCAGCAGGGCCGTGAGGCAGGCAGGGTCCAGGTTCAGTCCCTTGACCTCTTTGTCGGGAAGTGCTGGGGGCGGGGCCCCCCTGCTGGTGCCAGGTGCCCCAGGGCCTACCCCTGGGAAGTGCTGGGGGCGGGGCCACCTCTGCTGGTGCCAGGTGCCCCAGGGCCTACCCCTGGGAAGTGTGGGTGCTGCAGGTGCTGTTTATCTGGAGCCCATCCCCAGTGCAGCCCGGCCCACCCACGGGTCCGTGTCCCCAGAGCAGCCAGGCGTGGCTCCCGGGCGGTCCTGTGGCTCACTTTGCCCGGTGGTCCACCTTCCCTTGTCCCTGGCCCGGCCCCAGCAGAACCTGCGGAGAGAGGCCATGTGCAGGTGCCGGCCTCCAGGAACTTGGGGGGCGGAAGCCTCAGCCCAGGGGGCACTGCTCCCCAAGCTCACCCAGGCCTGCAGGTTTCCAGGGCTCAGAGCCCCAGGGGTTGGTGGGGGAACCTCCCCAGCCACCAGCCCAGGCCACCTCCCCCAGCATGTGCAGGGGTCTGGAGGTGGGCCTGGGTCTCTGCCTCTCTCTCCCAGCATAGGGGTGAAGCGTCCCTACCAAGGTGACCACTGCCACGCCCGCCACCCGCCGGCAGGAAATGGGGCTGGGGGCTGGGGGGACTTGTTGGGGGTGTGCGGCACCTGCTGCAGTGCCCTGCCCCAGAATCTGCCTTGGGGGCTGGGCAGAGAAGCCCCTGGCTGGCGGAGGGGGTAGCTGAGCCTGTCCCCACCCCCAGCACTGCCCCTGCATTCAGTGTCAGGCCAAAGGCTGGGGCCCCCTGGGCTCAGCGAGGGGCAGCCAGGATCCTGGACCCGGGGCCATGGACGCTCTGGGGGCCGGCGTCTCAGCGCTGCCTGCGGGTCAGAGCCTGAGCCCGGGGTGCGGGGACTTGCAACCAGGGCAGCGCCCGCCGGTCAAACCAGCCTCGCAGCCAAGATGCTGCAGCTGTTATTTTTAATCTGTTGTTATTGGCTTGAAAAGCACAGAGAGAGAGAGAGATTTTCCATCCACTGGTTTACTCCCCAGATGCCCACGACAGCCTCAAGACTGGGCCAGGCCAAAGCCAGGAGCTCAGAACCCAACCCGGGTCTCCCACGTGGGTGGCAGGGCCCCAAGCGCTGGGCCATCACCGGCTGCCTGCCAGTGCACAGCAGCTGGGAGCGGGAGCTGGCACGGCACCGGCACTGAGAGGTGGGCGTGTCTCCGGCAGCGTCTCCACCACAGCGCTGCCCAGGTGCTGCCCAGGCCGTTTTCACGGGAGGCCGGGGTGGGGGCGCCGTGTGGTTCTCCACACAGCCCTCTCCTGCCCCCACCTGCCACTCACGGCTGCCCCTCTGTTCCCCACCACCGGGGCCTGTCAGTGCCCCAGCAGGCATCCCAGAGTGCCCTGGGCAGCGGGGGTGCCAGGAAGCAGAGCCGTTTCCCTCCCAGGCACCACCAGGCCGCGCCACGGGGCAAGGGGACAGCCCCCAGCCTCACCGAGCGCCCGGAGACCAGGTTTCCGGTCACAGACTCCTGCCCGCTGGGCCACTCCACGCCTCTTCAGCCTCTGCCACTGGCTGCCCTGCCTCCTGACCGACCCCACTCCTGTGTGTGCCCTGCACACGCGTGTGCACGGCTTCTGGTGACATCATGGCAGCAACATGCAGGTGGCAGCAGCACGCCCCCCCCCCCCCGTGCCTGTGTCTTCCTCCCCTGACACGGGCTGTGTCTCACTCCGTGGGTGACGTGAATCGTGGTGCCCAAGGTCATTGGGTGGGGGAGGGGCCCGGGGATCTGCAGAGACTTTGGGGGGCCCGGAGCAGGGGTGAGTCCTGTTGCTGGTCCCAGGAGCATGGGAGGGACCCGGGGATCTGCAGAGACTTTGGGGGGCCCCGGAGCAGGGGCGGGCCCTGTTGCTGGTCCCAGGAGCATGGGAGGGACCCGGGGATCTGCAGAGACTTTGGGGGGCCCTGGAGCAGTGGTGAGTCCTGATGCTGGTCCCAGGAGCATGGGAGGGACCCGGGGATCTGCAGAGACTTTGGGGGGCCCCGGAGCAGGGGCGGGCCCTGTTGCTGGTCCCAGGAGTGTGGGAGGGAGCCGGGGATCTGCAGAGACTTTGGGGGGCCCCGGAGCAGAGGGTGAGCCCTGTTGCTGGTCCCAGGAGAGTGGGAGGAACCCGGGGATCTGCAGAGACTTTGGGGGGCCCTGGAGCAGGGGTGAGTCCTGATGCTGGTCCCAGGAGCACTTCCTGGAGTTGGCATCTGAGCAATGCACTTGCCCCCCGCTTCCCCCAGGGCTTCTGGTCCCACTCTGGGGGAAAACGTGTCCCCATGTGTCGTCCACCCTCACCACCTCCACCCCCACCTGGCTCTTCCTCATTCTTCGTACCCCCACGTCTTGGTATGCCCCCCTCCAGCGATGCCCCATCTGTGGTCAAAGCCGGGAGACCGGACTGGTGTTGTGACATCGCAGGTGGAGCCGGCACCTGCAGCACAGGCATCTCATAAGGTGGCTCTACTTCCCACCCAGCTCCCTGCTGTGGCCTGGGAAAGCAGCGGAAGAGGGCCCAGGTGCTTGGATCCCTGCACCCACGCGGGAGACCTGGAGGAAGCTCCTGGCTCCCTTTGGTCCAACCCATCCCTGGCCGCTGCGGCCATCTGGGGAGTGAACCAGCACCTGGAAGACCTCTCTCTCCCTGTAGCTCTGCCTTTCAAGTAAATCTTTTTTTTTTTTTTTCATTTGATGTTGCAGTTGATTTCTCACTCCACCACAATTTGACAGAAAGAGTAGACAGTGAGAGAGAGAAACAGAGAGAAAGGTCTTCCTTCCATTGGTTCACTCTCCAAATGGCCACTACGGCCGGTGCTGCGCCGATCCGAAGCCAGGAGCCAGGTGCTTCTCCTGGTCTCCCATGGGGTGCAGGGCCCAAGCACTTGGGCCATCCTCCACTGCCCTCCCGGGCCACAGCAGGGAGCTGGCTTGGAAGAGGGGCAACCAGGACAAGAACCTGGCACCCATATGGGATGCCGGTGCCACAGGAGGAGGATTAACCAAGTGAGCCACGGCGCCCACTCCAAATAAATCATTCTTAAAAAAAAAAAAAAAAAGCTGGGTGACCAGGACCAGGGACAAGAGGCAGGAGTCTGCCCCCGCACCACTGGGAGGGGCCCAGGAGTCCTTCAGGGTCTGGGGGTGGCAGCTGCCAGCTTCCTTCCCAAGGCCCAGGAGCTCAGTGGGGCTTGCACGCCCCACATGGAGGCCTGGGCCGGAGACCGGTGACCCGGCCAGCCCTGGACCAGGTGCCCTCAGGGCTCCCCGGCCTTCCTCAGCCCCTCTGCACAGGCACGCGGAAGCAGGGGCGGGGGTCTCCCCTGCAGCCCTGACCCCGTTCCTCCGACCAGCCCTGCCTGGGGAAGCTAATTAGCGCTGATCACCTACATTCTGCTCCCCAGACGCCTCACGCGGGCTCCTGTCCCCTCCCCCCCACCCTCTGTCCTCTGGGGCTTGGGGGCAGGGGACTGGGCGGGAGAAGGCGCCCAGCGTGAGACAAAAGAGCCTGCCAGCGATGACCACCGGCCTGCCCTGCTTCTCCTGCCCTCCCAGGGCCCAGACGTCGGGAACCGCCCCCGAGGCTCTGACACCCTCCAGGGCCCGGTGGGGGCCTGGCTCCCGGGGCACCGGCGGGCACTCTGGGTCCCGGTCACGTGCACGGATTGTTTGAATAATTCAGATTTAAAAAGACCTACTTTCCTGTTAGACCATTTCCTGCTCCAGCGCAGAGGGGGCGGGGCACCTGGAGATTCATCCCCGCTCCCTGGGTTTCTCCAGGCAGTGCCGGGCGCGCAGCCAGAGCCTCCTCCCCGGGGCTCTGCCGGGCTCTGCAGCCTCCCGCTGGCCGGCCCTGGGCTGGCTGCGGTGCCTGGGTGTGGCTCTGACCTCTGAGACACTTCCAGGGAAGGGAGTGCCGCGGAGAAGCCTGGGCCCCAGGGGAGGGTCTGAGCAGCAGGTGGTGGCCTTGGCCACAGGGTGGAGGGTGGGGCAGGGAGGGCAGAGTCCTTGGTGTCCTCAGACCCTTGCGGGGGGGGGTGGAGGAGAAGGCTGGCTGCTTATCACCCTGGGGGAGGCCCAGGTGGGCGGGAGGCCCCTGCAGTTTGCCCAGAGTCCAGGGTCCACGTCCCCAGGTTGCAGGCCCCTGTCGTCCTGGGCTGATGCAGGCCAGCGGCTGAGGCCCGGGTGTGGGAGCGAGAACCCAGGGCCACTGCTCCTTCTTCCTCTCGGCTTTGCCCTGGCACCGCTACAGACGCACACGCACTGTACACACACACACTACACGGATGCACACGCATTATACACACAGAGACTGCACGGATGCACACACGTTACACACACACACACACACACACCCCAGGGTGTCTGCAGGGGCCCTGGAGCCACTTCCAGGGAAGACCCTGCCCCACATGGAGCCCTGCCGGTAGCCGGAGGTGCCAGGGCTGCACCCCTCGCGGCTGGTCCAGCCTCGTGGCCCTGGCTGTAATGGGATGGCCCAGCCATGGGCCAGAGGAGCCCTGGCACCAGGCTGGCCCACGGTGTGGAGTGCCCAGTGCCCTGGATGGCTGGGCTGGAGGTCCCGGGTTCCCTCAGCCTCCCGGCGTCCACGTACACAGCCCCTGCCCGCTCTGGCCTGCGCGCTGCACCCTCCGCCTCCCTGCCGACGTTCCTGTGTCCTGGACCTCGGGTGGGCACTGAGGCCGGGACCCACCTCCAATGCCCAGATCCACCCCTCTGCGGCTCCACTGCCCCGTGGCCCTGGGGCTGCCCAGCACGCCAGCCCTTCCCTGAGGCCCATATCTGTGCCCACCACTCACACTCCACTGGCCAGTGAAGCTGCCCCACCAAGGGCCCACTGTATGGTGTCCCTGTGCTGGGCACAGCCGAGCATCACCCCACATCTTCCACACCTGCTGTGGCTTTCCCGGGGATGCCTGGTGGGGCCGGGGAGCGGTGGGCGAGGCCGGCCTCGCACTGTGGCAGGGGCAAGGGTCGGTCAGGGTCTCAGGCGGCCAGGGCCAGAGGACAACATGTCTGGGGCGGTGACCCCACCGGAGCCAGCAGCTGGAGTCACAGGGCGGGGGGGGGGCAGGAGAACACGCCCACACTGGTGCACACAGTCAGGAGCCTTCCTGTGGGGGTCAGCAGGGCGGGGGGAGGGTCCTCCGCACATGGGCCCCGCGGCGTGGGGTGGGCCTTGGCGAGATCCTGCAGGTTCCCCGTGCTCCGTGGCACACCCAGGTCCGCGCACCCCCCCTCTGCCTGGCAGCCGCCTCACGCGGGGCCCACGCGGTGTGGAGGGTCCAGGCCGCGGCTCCAGCGAGCCCAGCTGCACGGGCGCACGCCCGGGGAAAGGGGCTTCGGGTTGGACTTGGGACCGCGGCCAGACCAGCTGGACGGGGGGGGGGAGCGAGTCCACGGCCCCCGAGGCTCCAGCGGACGCATCGCGACCCCCGCCCTCCCCACCCGGCGCCCGCGCCTCGGCTGTCGGGCCTCGGCACGCACGTGGTCGCTCCTCGCGGGAGGCCACTCGGGGGCACCGGGCTCCAGAGCCCTCCGGCGCCGTCTCCCGCAATGCGCCGGCCCTCGGCCCGTGCGCGGCGCAGAACCGGCTCTCCGGGCGCCGGCCGGCGCGAGCAGGGGAGCCAGGGCCTAGGTCCGGCCGCAGCCGGGGCCGCGGGGCTCCTTTAAGAGCCCCGCGCACGCGCGCGTCGGCTCGGGGAGCGCGCGTGCGTGCGCGCGCCCGGCGGCCGTGCGCGGTGACGCGGCGCGTGGGGTTTCCCGAGCTGCGGGCAGGGGCGCCGCGCCCATCCCGATGGCTGGAGGCGTCTGAGGGGCGGACGGCGGCGGGCGCGGGCGGGAGCGGAGCGGGAGCGGCCGGAGCGAGCAGCCGCCGCGGACCCACAGCCTCGCCGCGCACCTGCCCAGCGCCCGCAGCGCGGCCCGAGCGCCAGCCTCGAGCGGCCCCGGCGGCGGCGTGGGCGTCAGGCCGGGCGAGGGCGCCGAGGTGAGCGCGGCCGCCGCGGCCCAGCCCCGAGCCCCCCGGCCCGGTCCCCGGTGCCCCGGCGTCCCCGCGGGCCCCTTCCCCTGCCCGCCGGCGCCCGCCCCGCCCCCACCGCCGGCCGGGCCGCGTCTTCCTGCCCCGCCCGGGTGGGGCTGCGGGGCCCCGGGAGGCGGCGGGGGTGCGGGCGGGGGTCCGAGCCCGCCCCGAGGCCAGGGCGCGCCCGGGCCAGCGCGGGTCGGGGGGCGGCCCCCGCCCGGCGGCTCGGACCGCGGCCGCGAGAACAAAGGCTGGCGCGCCCCGGGCCGCGGGAGCCCCGCCGCGCGGAGGGGCGGCCGCGGCGGGCGGCCCCGGGCTCGGCGGTCGCGCCGCCCCGGCCCGGAGCTCGGGGGCCAGCGCCGCGCGGGCGGGCGAGACCCCGCGGCGACCCCGGCCCTCGCGCGGCGTGGGCGCCGCGTCCGGGCCCCACGGCCAAGATGGCGACCCCGCGGCGCGGCCATTGTCGCCGGCCCCGCGGGCTGCGGGCCCCCCGCGGCCCTGGGCGTCCCGCGTGGGGGCGCGTGCTCCGGGGGCCGCGCTCGTCCTGGGGGCCGCGCTCGTCCTGGGGGCGCCGTGGGGCGCTGCGGCGCGGGGCGCCGGCCGCGGGAGGAGCCCTCCGGGGCGCGCCGGGTGGGCGCGGGGTGGGCTGCTGCGTGTGTCCGTCGGTGCGACCGTGCTGTCACCGTCGCTGCCCGGGGGAGACAGCTGGGCTTTTGTCACGGCCAGCTCGCCGGTGCGGGGATGGCAGGCGGCTGCGGGCAGCGCGTTGGGTCTCCGGGGCACGCGTGGCGTGTGCGTGGCGTGCCGCTCCGGTGGAGCTGCAGGCTTTTTGGAGGGAAGGAGCGCCGTCTGGACGTGAGGATGCGGGCGCTTCCGGGGGTGCGCGGCAGCCAGACGGCGAGGGAGCAGTTCCCTTTCCGCCGGCCGGCGACACGCGGTGCGCGGCGGGGCTGGGCGGGAGCCCGAGGGCCGCAGCTGCAGTGCAGGTGCCCGGCCGGGGCCGGCGAGGGCCCCGAGGATGCTGCGGGGTTTTCTTGCGTGGAAATCCGCGCCGGGGGCGCCTGAGGAGGTGGCCCCGCGCCCACCCTGCTGCCTGGCACGCGAGGGGTCGGTTTCGTGTTCACTCCGGAGCAGCGAGCGGAGAGCGCTCCGCCTGCCCGGTGCCGGAGGCGGGTTTGCGGGCAGGGGCCGCGCCCTGAACTTTTCTCTTGGCTGCGCCGGGAAAGTGTGGCCCCCAGACGGCCGGCGGGGAGGGTGGGGGTCTCGGCCCCGCGGGCAGCAGTGGGCTCTGGCTCATCCTGCTCTGAGGAGGAACACTGGTCTCATTTCGGAAGTGCAGTGTTGGCATCTGCTGTAGCTTCTTCATTGGATTGTTTTTCTCCGCCCGAGAGATTTGGCTCATGTCAGTCTCCAAATTGGATTAAATTCTTGCTGCCTGCGGCTTTGGCTTCAGCGTTAGTGGATTGGTAATAGATAGGCTCAATTTTATTATCTGGGCTTGACCATATGGCAAGCAATATGATTTTGAAACCCCTGTTTAGTGCAAGTCTCGTAAGACGTGGACAGGGTTCTTTAGATTATTTTTAAACACTGTTTTGAATTCTGGTTTCAGGTTTGTGTTTGCTGATGGAAATGAGTGGTGGGATTACGAAGCGGTTTCACATGAAATGGGGGGATGAGAACAGATCCAGGGGCTTGAGCCCCAGCGGCTGTTCCACTTCTGAGCCAGTTCCCCGCAGGTGCGCCTGGGAGGGCAGCTGAGGGAGGCCCGGGTGCCTGGGCCCCGGCACCCACGGGAGAGGCCCTGACCGAGCTCCAGGCTCTGGCTTCAGCCTGGCCCAGCCCTGGCCGGTTCGGCCATCTGGGGAGTGAACCGGCGGGTGAGTGGGTGGGAGATCTTTCTGTATCTGCCTCTCTTTGTGTAACTCTGCCTTTCAGGTAAATAAATAAATCTGTAATAAAAGCGAATGTGTGTTGAGACAGGGAAATGATTTACATGGCTGAGACTTCACACTGAAGGAGTGTGTATACGTACGGGAGCGCAGGGCCCTGTGGCTGGGCTGCGGGGGACGGGGCGCCTGTGCCCCACAGCTGTGAGCTCTGTTTCAGACCCCGCACCTGGGAAGTGCGGCGGCTCCGGGCCGCGAGCCGTGCGCGGCCAGGGGAGGCGAGGAGCCGCCTCAGCTCCGTCCTGTGTCCTTGTGCAGGCGCTGCCTTCCGTGGACCCGGGCTGCTTGCTCGCTGCTAGTGAGACTGAGTGAACGTATTCCCTTATTAGCTTAAATCGGAATTCTGAGAAGGAGCCTTTCCGAAGAGCTTAATTTAAAAGACGAGACTTAACTAAAATGATTCTTAGAATTACCCGAGAATTCAGCCTGTTGTGCCACTGATGAGAGATGATTATGATTTAATAATCACTGCGAACGTAATGCGTTTTATCAAGGGGCAGGTTAATTCTGTATCCTGTAACCTACTAGAATTGGAATGCTGAAGGCATTGTTAATTTTTTTTGAAGCTCTATTTGAAAGGCAGAGTGACAGAGGGGGAGAGAGGGATCTTCCATCTGCTGATTCACTCCCCAAATGACCACAATGGCCAGGGCTGGGCCAGGCTGGAGCCAGGAGTCCATCTCGCTCTCCTGCACAAGCGGCGGGGGCCCGAACACTCGGGCCACCCTCCGGTGCCTTCCTCAGTGCACCAGCAGGGAGCTGGGTTGGAAGCGGAGTGGCGGGGGCTGACGGGATGCCAGCAGCAGCACTGACCCGAGTCCCGTGGCGATGAGAAAATGCATTTCCCATGAAGGTTACAGACTCCTGACTGCCTGGCCACGGGTAGTCAATAAAGCTAAAAACAACTAATCCTGGATATTTTTTAAAAAGTATTTATTATTTATTTTGAGAGGTAGAGTTACAGAGGCAGAGACAGAGAGAGAGGCCTTCCATCCGCTGGTTCACTCCCCAAATGGCTGCAACGGCCATACCCGCGCCAATCTGAAGCCAGGAGCTTCCTCAGGGTCTCCCGCACAGGTGCAGGGCCCAAGCACTTGGGCCATCTTCCGCTGCTTTCCCAGGCCACGGCAGAGAACTGGATCAGAAGTAGAGCCGCCGGGAGTAGAACCGCACCCGTATGGGATGCCGGTGCCGCAGGCGGAGGATCAGTCTGCTGTGTCACAGCGCCGGCCCCAATTCTGAATACTTTTAATAAGAAGTTATTTATTGCCGGCGCCGTGGCTCAGTAGGCTAATCCTCCGCCTTGCGGCGCTGGCACACCGGGTTCTAGTCCCAGTCGGGGCACTGGATTCTGTCCCAGTTGCCCCTCTTCCAGGCCAGCTCTCTGCTGTGGCCCGGGAGTGCAGTGGAGGATGGCCCAAGTGCTTGGGCCCTGCACCCCATGGGAGACCAGGAGAAGCACCTGGCTCCTGCCATTGGATAGGTGTGGTGCACCGGCCGCAGTGTGGCGGCCATTGGAGGGTGAACCAACGGCAAAAGGAAAACCTTTCTCTCTCTCTCTCTCACTGTCCACTCTGTCAAAAAAAAAAAAAAAAAAAAAAAAGGTTATTTATTTGAGAGGCAGAGAGACATAGGAAGAGCAGAGAAAGCTCTTGTTCTCTGGTTCTTTCCCCAAAAGCATCTGCGTCCTCCCAGGGTGCGTTAGCAGGGAGCTGGAGCAGAAGCGGAGTACCGACTCCCAATTGGCAGCTTAGCCCACCGTGCCACAGGGCCTGCCCCATCCTAGAAATTTCAAAGAGTTCCTAAATGAGAGACTGTTTCCAGAAGGATTGGCACCGAGTTAGAGGCCAGCTCTGTCGCCTCACAGGCTGGGGTGGTGGCATCGGCATTTCTGGGTCGGGTCCCTTAGCGTAAGATGGGCACGCGGGAGCTTCCTCCGTGGGTTGTGAGGGTCAGTGGGTCACGTGTGAGGAACCCTTAGGTAACAGGGCACTGGGAGGTTGACCGTTCTTGCTCAGGCTGTGCTTTGTAGAGAATGTCACTGTGATAGTGTGGGTGGTCCTAGAAGACGACAGCTGTTGGAGCTTGGTTCTCCTGTCTTCCTCGTGGTTCCAGGGGGACTTGAGGCCAGCTCTCCGTGTGCCTGTGCTGTGTACCTCTGCTCGCCACTGCCTTTCTGTGCCTCTCGGATCGTTTTGAGCCTGGTGAAGGTTTTTATTTTTTGGAGAAATCCCTTTCTTATGACACTGGAAATTTTTGGATTTCAGCAGATTTGTTTCTGTCCTTTGATTTGCTAACTAGTGACAATACTAACGAAAAAAATTTAAAGATTTATTTATTTGAAAGAAAGAGTTGCACAGAGAGAGGAAGAGAGAGAGAGAGTGAGCTCCTCCATCCGCTGGTTCTCTCTCCAGATGGCCTCAACAGCAGGGGCTGGTCCAGGCCGAAGCCAGGAGTCAGGAGCTTCTTCTGGGTCTCCCACATGGGTGCAGGGGCCTAAGCACTTGGTCCATCCTCTGCTGCTTTCCCAGGTGCGTCAGCAGGGAGCTTCATTGGAAGTGGAGCAGCTGAGACCATGGCGCTGGCCCCTGGATATTTGTTTTAACAAATGTTTACTGTGGGGGCCAGTGCTGTTGCCTCATGGGTTAAGCCATCACCCGCATTGCCCGAGTTCCATCTGCTAATGAGCTTGGGAAAGCAGTGGAGGCTGGCCTGAGTGCCTGGGCCCCTGCGCCCTGTGGGGGGTGCCAATGAGGCTCCTGGCTCCTGGGGAGTGAGCCAGAGGATGGGGATACCTGTCTCTCTCTGTGGCTCCCTGCCGCCGAGTCTGCCTTTCAAATAAATGAATCTTAAAAAAAAAGTTTACTTAGCTGTAAATTGTTGGAACTTACCTGGTCCGGCTGTGGAGGAGAGGTGTGGATGGAGGTGGACCTTCAGGAGTTGGATCTAGAGGGTGGTGGAAAGCAGAGGTGCTTAGAGCAGTGGCTCTCTGGTGTGACCGTGGGCCCTGAGATGTCCTAAGACATCGTTCAGGGGTCTGTTAGCTCAGAACTACCGTCATGATCGTGCAGGGCGCTCTGACCTCCACAGCGCCAGTCGAGGCCGTGTCACCAAGCTAATCCGGTCGGTGTGTTTTCTGGAGAGGCAGAGAGACAGCCCCTCCCACCTGCTGGTTTACCCCCCAGATGCCTGCGGTGGCCAGGGCTGAACTCCCTGCCCTTCTCCCGGGGGTGGCACCAGTCCTGCTGCCTCCCAGGGTCTGAGCCAGAGCTGGGAACTGCGTGAACTCAGCGTCCCCCGTCTGTCACTGTCACAGTGCGCACTGCCCGGCCGTGCTGCGACCAGCCGAGGGACGGGGCTTTGCTGTAGCCGTCGATGTCCACAGCAAGGTCATGGTGCTGCTTTGAGTCCAGCTGCTCCACTTCCTGCCCGGCTTCTTGCTGCTGCGTCCTGTGAGGGCAGACGATGACCTTTGTCACGCGTGTGGGAAACCCGGACGGCGCTCCTGGCTCCTGGCTTTGTCCGGGCCTCGCCCTGGCTGTCGCAGGCACCTGGGGAGGGAACCAGTGGGTGGAAGATGTCGCTCAGCTCCCAGTCTCCCTCTCTGTCACTCTGCCTTTCAAGTAGATGGAAATAAGTAAATGAACTTTTTTTCTAAGGAACAACTGCTGGACAACAGTGGCTACGTAGAAGCGGGGATTTGATAGTTACTTTCTCAGAGGTCAGTGAAGCCAAACGCACTTCAGGGGAGAGAGCGGACCCTGATGCTGGATCCAGAGCCTGGCTTTAGAGGGAAAGTGGGACTTGGGAAGCTTGATGATGCTGCCTGAGCACGATGGCTTTCCTGCGGCTGAAGGCTTTCCTGGGATGCAGGTGCGGACGCAGCTGTCACGCAGGGAAGAATCAGGGCCTTCTGGAGGATGTGCTGACTGTAGCTCAGTGAGCGGCCTGCCGCGCTGGAGGTCCACAGGTGGGTACGAGGCCCGCTCGGGTCAGTGCGTGACTGCTGCCGCTTAATCGACAGTTCCAGCTCGCACGTGGCAGCTGCACTGGCGGGAGGACCACTTGCCGGTTTGGGTGTGGTGTCAGACTGCCCACGCTGTGTGTGCTGATGCACGCACTGTCTCTTTCCTAAGTGCCCGTCTCGGCGAGGCTGGATCTGGTTGCGCCTCAGCCCTGTGTAGCAGCAGACTGCATACAGGAGCAGGTGTGCGCATCTGATGTTCTGCTGGGGCAGGCAGTGAAGCGATTTTTTAAAGACTTATTTATTTCCTTGAGAGGCAGTGTCAGAGAGGTCTTCCATCCGCGGGTTCACTCCCCAAGTGCCTCAACAGCCAGAGCTGATCTGGAGCCAGGAGCCAGGAGCTTCTTCCGCATCTGCCAGGCGGGCGCAGGGCCCAGGACTGGGGCCGTCTTCACTGCTTCGCCAGGCCCCCCGGAGAGCTGGGGTGGACGTGGAGCGGCTGTGCACAGCGCCAGCCCCATGGAACTGTTCTGTGCAACACAGCTTCTCTTCTTGCCGTGATGTTTTTCTTAGAAAATAGTTATTCATAAAAATGTTCCTGGAACATTTGATGGGTTCATTATTTTCCAATAATTCAATAAACATTTAAATATATTTATTTATTTGCAAATCAGAGTTAAAGAGGGGAAGAGAGCTCTTTGATCTACTGGTTCACTCCCCAAACGGCCGCAGGGGTGGGTGCTGGGCCGGCCGAATCCAGGAGGCAGGAACTCCAGCCGGGTCTCCCTCGTGGGGGCAGGGGCCCAGGAACCTGAGCTGTCTTCTGCCTTCCAGGGCATCAGCAGGGAATTCAGTGGCGGTGGAGCAGCTGGACTTGAACTGGTGCTCGTATGGGACGCCAGCACTGCGGGCGCCGGCCTAACCTGCTGAGCCACAATGCTGGCCCCAGTAAACTATTTTTTTTTTTTTAAAGATTTACTTATTTATTTGAAAGAACGACAAAGAGGAAGGGGAAGACAGATCTGCTGGTTCACTGCCCAAACGTCCTCAACTACCAGGCTAGGCCAGGCGGAAGTCAGGAGCCAGGAACTCTGTTCTGGTCTCCCTGTGGTGTGTTTGGGCCATCTGGCCCTGGCCTCCTAGGCACATTTGCAGGAAGCTGGATCTGCCGTGAAGCTGACTGGGACACAAACCAGGCACCTGATATGGGATGCTGACCTCACAAGCGGCAGTTTAACCTGTGCTACAGTGCTGGCCCCTTAATAAACATTGACAAAACTCTTCAGGTGGGGCCGCTGGTGTGGCACTGTAGGTTAAGCTGCTGTCTGCAGCATCCCATGTGGGTATTGGTTTGAGTTCCGGCTGTTCCACTTCCCATCCAGCTCCCTGCTAATGTGCCTGGGAAGGTGTGGAATTTGGCCCAAGTGCTTGGGCCCCTGCACCCACATAGGAGACCCAGATGAGGCTCCTGACCCCTGGCTTTGGCCTGGCCCACCCCCGCCGTTGTGATCGTTTGGGGAATGAACCAGTGAATGGAAGAGTCTCTCTCGCTTTCTCTGTAACTCTGCTTTTCAAGGAAATAAAAAATTTAATTCAGGCTTAGCTTTTTTTTTTTTTTTTTTTAAGATTATTTATTTGAAAGGCAAAGTTACAGAGAGGCAGAGGCAGAGAGAGAGAGGTTGGTCTTCCATTCTCTGGTTCACTTCCCAAATGGCCACAATGGCTGGAGCTGAGCCAATCTGAAGGTAGGAGCCAGGAGCTTCTTCCATGTCTCCCACATGGGTGCAAGGGCCCAAGCACTTGGGCCAAACTCTGCTGCCTTCCCAGGCCATTAGCAGAGAGCTGGATGGGAAGTGGAGCAGCTGGGACTTGAACTGGTGCCCATATGGGATGCCAGCACTGCAGGCAGCGGCTTGATCCTCTGTGCCATAGCATCTGCCCCCTTTGCACATTTATTTAGAACGCTGCCTCTTTATCACAATTTCCCAGTGTCTCAAGTACTGTTTGGATTGCCTTGTCTGTCCCATTCCTGAGTGTATCAGCGCGAGCATCAGTTCCACCCTGTCTTTTTGTAATGTTGCCACATCACTCAGCTATTTTCCTCACATAGAACTTAACTAGAGGCGCTCCCTACTCACGCTGGGGTTCCATCCCTGGGTTTGGTCTGGAGAGCGAAGCAACGAATGGGAGCCTGCGCATGGCTTTCCCATGGTTGTCAGACTTAAAACATTTTCCTCTTAGTATCCTGCAGGCCTGGGACATGAAACTTGGCCAGTGCAATTAGGAGGGCTCTTGTGTTTATTAACTGCTGCCTGTGGCAGTTGGCAGCTTTAGTATTTACAAACCAGTAATCCTGACCACCTAATCCAGTTTCCTTGTGGTGTCAGGAGCTGGGAGCCAGTGCAGCTCTGGCCATTGCAGCCATTTGGGGTGTGGGGTGTGACCCAGCGGATGGAAGATCACTTCCCCCCCCGCCTCTGCCTCTCCCTCTCCGTAACTGCCTTTCAAATAAACTGAATACATCTTAAGATGTATTAAGGGTGGCATGGCCGGCGCCGCGGCTCACTAGGCTAATCCTCCGCCTAGCGGCGCCGGCACACCGGGTTCTAGTCCCGGTCGGGGCACCGGATTCTGTCCCGGTTGCCCCTCTGCCAGGCCAGCCCTCTGCTGTGGCCAGGGAGTGCAGTGGAGGATGGCCCAAGTGCTTGGGCCCTGCACCCCATGGCCTATGGGAGACCAGGAAAAGCACCTGGCTCCTGGCTCCTGCCATCGGATCAGTGCGGTGCGCCGGCCGCGGCGGCCATTGGAGGGTGAACCAACGGCAGAGGAAGACCTTTCTCTCTGTCTCTCTCTCTCACTGTCCACTCTGCCTGTCAAAAAATAAAAAAAAATAAAAAAAAATAAAAAAAAAGATGTATTAAGGGTGGCAAAAGGTGGGCGTCTGGTGCGGTGGCTACCAAGGGACCGTCAGGCAGCTGGAGTGCTCACGGGCAGGTCCTCATGCCGGAGACGGCAGCCATGGCTCCACGTGCAGACTGGACCCTGGCCGTGTCCCCTCTCTGGGATGGAGCTCCCTCTCTGGGATGGAGCACGCCTTACCTTCCCGTCAGCCTGGGGCTCCATGGACCTGACACCCACAGCCAGGCACTCCACACGTGTCCGTGTGGGGAAAAGCTCCGTGGGGGAAAAGCCAGGCTTAGCTTAGATGAGATTCTGACCTCATAAATGAAGCCCGGTGGGCTTTCACCGACCCAGCACAAAGCAGGGCCTGAGAGCAGGTGTCAGGGCCAGCGAGAGGGAGGGTGCAGTGTGCCGGGAGCTCGTGCCCTGCCCTGCCCACCTGTGCAGCGCTGCAGGGTGTGTCGTTTCCTGGGGAGGCTGGTCAGAGGTGGGTTGGGGGAGGCCTGGGCGGAACTTGAGGGTTGGCACTAGGGCGGGGCTCCTGGGTGAGTGAGGAGCAGCCGGGGCCGTGTGAGAGAGATTCAGCCTGCAGTGGGGGTTCCTGAGGGCCAGCGAGCGTCTCGGAAGGGGCTGGGGAGACGGGCCGCGAGGCCTGCTCCGTGCTGCTCGTAGCTGGGAATGCCGAGAGAGAAGGAGCCGGAGCCGGGACAGCTGGGAGACCTCAGTGGGTGCACGTGCAGGGCTGCTGCTCCGCAGGGGAGGCTGGTGATGGGGACATGGGGTCAGGGGGAGGGGAGGGGGCAGGCAGGGCCGACGCTGTGGCGTGGGGGCATCCCATTTGGGTGCCGGTTTGAGTCCCGGCTGCTCTACTTCTGATCCAGCTCTCTGCTGTGGCCTGGGAAAGCAGTAGAAGATGGCCCAAGTCTGGGCCCTGCACCTACATAGGAGACCTGGAAAAAGCTCCCGGCTCCTGGCTTCATATCGGTGCAGCTCTGGCCGTTGCAGCCATCTGGGGTGTGAACCAGTAGACGGAAGATCACCCCACCCCCACCCCCCCGCCTCTGCCTCTCCGTAACTCTGCCTTTCAAATAAACTGAATACATCTTAAGAAAAAGGGTAGCAAAGGGTGGGCGTCTGGTGCAGTGGTCAAGCTGCTACTTGGGGAGCTGGTGTCGCGGTGCAGCAGGTTAAGCCACTGCCTGTGACGCTGGCATCCCCCACGAGCACAGTTCAGGTCCTGGCTGCTTCCGATGCAGCTTCCTGGGAGAGCAGTGGGAGACCAGGTGAAGCTCTAGTTCCCTGGCTTTGGTCTGGCCCAGCCCTGGCCATCTGGGGAGTGAACCAGCAAATGGAAGATCTTTCTTTCTCTCTGTCTCTCTTTCACTTTTTCTCTCTCTTTCTCTCCTTCGGGGCCAGCGCTTTGGCATAGTGGGCTAAGCCTGCACCAGCATCCCACATGGGCGCCGGTTTGAGTCCTGGCTGCTCCACTTCCACCTGCTATGGCCTGGGAAAACAGCAGAGGATGCCCCAAGTCCTTGGGCCCCTACACCTACGTGAGAGACCTGGAAGAAGCTCCTGGCTTTGGGTCAGCTCAGCTCCTGCCGTTGCAGTCATCTGGAGAGTGAACCCGTAAATGGAAGACTTTTCCTCCCTCCCTCCCTCCCTCCTTCCCTCCCTCCCTCCTTCCCTCCCTCTGCCTCTCTGTAATTCTGCCTTTCAGATAAATAAATAAATATATATATATTTTAAATCTGGGCCGGCGCCATGGCTCACTTGGCTAATCCTCCGCCTACGGCGCCGGCACCCCAGGTTCTAGTCCCAGTTAGGGCGCTGGTTCTGTCCCAGTTGCTCCTCTTCAGTCCAGCTCTCTCCTGTGGCCCGAGTGCAATGGAGGATGCCCAAGTGCTTGGGCCCTGCACCCACGTGGGAGACCAGGAGGAAGCACCTGGCTCCTGGCTTCGGATCGGTGCAGTGCGCCAGCCATAGCGGCCATTTGGGGGGTGAACCAACGGAAGGAAGACCTTTTTCTCTGTCTCTCTCTCACTAACTCTTCCTGTCAAAATCAATCAATCAATCAATCAATAAATCTGTCTGTTTCCCTTTCTCTCCCCTTCTCCCCCCCCCTTCTCTGTAATTTTTTTTTTTTTTTTGACAGAGTGGATAGAGAGACAGAGAGAAAGGTCTTCCTTTGCCGTTGGTTCACCCTCCAATGGCCGCCGCGGCCGGCGCGCTGCGGCCGGCGCACCGCACTGATCCGAAGGCAGGAGCCAGGTGCTTCTCCTGGTCTCCCATGGGGTGCAGGGCCCAAGCACTTGGGCATCCTCCACTGCACTCCCTGGCCACAGCAGAGAGCTGGCCTGGAAGGGGGGCAACCAGGAAAGAATCCGGCGCCCCGACCGGGACTAGAACCCGGTGTGCCGGCGCCACAGGTGGAGGATCAGCCTAGTGAGCCACGGCACCAGCCAATTCTGTCTTTCTATTTAAAAAATATATTTATCTGAAAGGTAGAGTTACAGAGCGAAAGATCTTCCATTCACTGGTTCACTCCCCAAATGGCTGCAACCGCTAGGGCTGGGCCAGGCCAAAGGCAGGAGCCAGGAGCTTCCTGTGGGTCTCCCACGTCAGTGTGGGGTCCCAAGGACTTGGGCCGTTTTCTGCTTTCCCATGCATATTAGCAGGGAGCTAGAAAGGAAGTGGAGCAGCCGAGACTTGGCACTGCAGACAGCAGCTTAACCTGCTGTGCCATGGTGCTGGCCTCATGACTCTGCCTTTCAAATAAAAAATATTTTCTTAAAAGATGTTACTTGGGACACGCTCATCTCCTGTTACAGTTGCTGGGTTTGAGCCCTGTCTCCGCGTCCCATTCAGCTTCCTCTGATGCCACCCTGGGAGGCAGCAGGTGGTGTTCCTGCCACCCGTGAGGTTCCAGGTGGAGTGCAGTACTCGTGACCTCAGTCTGGCCCGACCTTGACTGTTGCAGGCATTTGGGGTGTGAACCAGCAGGTGGAGCATCCCTCTGATTTCTCTGCCTTTCAAATAAAAAGAAAAAATAAGTAAACATTCTAAAAAAAGACAAGAGTGGTTGAGACATTTGAACAGAGCAGGCAGACGTGTGGGAGGAGAGGGCTCCAGGCAGAGGTCCGGGGATCCTGGGACGCGGGCCTTCCTCCTGCTTGGTGTGGGTGCTGTGTCGGGCCTCCCAGGCCTGTCTGACGCTCGTGGCAGTGGGGGAGCCTCCTCCGGGGCAGCCCCCATGCTGGCAGAGGCCAGCAGGTCTGTGTGGTCCTCAGACTTGTGCCTTAGCAGGTGAGGTGGGCGAGGGGCCGCGATGTCTGAGCCCTGGTCTGGTCACTTCCTCCCGAGCCGCGTGATCATTACATCGTGGACCGAGTGGTAGGAGCTCTCCTGCCCTTTGAACTCCAGCCCTCGTGTCTGCACGCGCCGCCTCTAGCCTCTATATGTTATTAAAAGCGAGTTCTTCCATTTGAAAACATTTTCCAATGATTTGGCCTTGAGTTTCTTCTTCAGGAGCCGTTGCTTTTCACACGTTACTAAGGTATTGCACAACTTCACCCGTTAGGCTTGGTGTCTCTTCTAGCCACTATTCTTAATTTCTTTCTTTAAACTTAAACTTGTCAAGCAGGCAGTCTGTTTCCACTCCTCATTTCCTCCACCATCTATCCTGTCCTCGTTCTTTGGGGATCTTATGCCTGGTGTCTCATTTTTTGTCTTTACTTTTTGCATTTTAATAACAATGTGAAGGCGGGCGTCTCACAGCTGTCACAGTGCTGCTTGGGACACTGGCACCCGAGTCTGAATCCCTCTCTGCTCTCAGCTCCGGCTCCCTGCTAACGCACACCCTGGCCGGCACCGGTGATGCCTCGAGTACTTGGGTCCTTGCCACATGTGTGGGAGGCCTGGGTTGGATTCTGGGGTCCCATCTTTGGCCTGGCCAAGTCCTGGCTGTTGCAGGCATTTGGGGAATGAAGCAAACCGACACGTGGAAGATCTCTGTCTCTCTGCCTTTCAAACAAACAGAAGTCTGGCCCCCACGGGGCTCCTGGTTCCTGCCCGCAGCTTGGCCCAGCCTCTGCCTTTGCAGCCCTTTCTGTGACCACGGAGAGAAGACGTCTCTCTGTAGCTGCCTTGTAAGTGAGTAAAAAGTCTACAAGCAAAAAGTTTAATATGTTTATTGTAGCAAGTTGGGAATATAAAAACGAGGAAAATCTGTATCTAATAGGAAATAACCACATATGGTTGCTATATATTCTTTTAGCCTTTTTGTGTTCATGCATGTGTGTGTAGCGGTAGTTCCCCCAGATCGGGAATCACACTGTATAAATAGATTTTTTAAAAATTTTTTGCCAAGCAGAGTTAGACAGTGAGAGAGAGAGAGACAAAGAGAGAGCTATAGACAGTGAGAGAGACAGAGAGAAAGGTCTTCCTTCTGTTGGCTCACTTCCCTAATGGCCGCTACAGCCGGCGCTGCGCCAATTCAAAGCCAGGAGCCAGGTACTTCCTCCCAGTCTTCCATGCGGGTGTAGGACCCAAGCACTTGGGCCATCCTCCACTGCCCTCCCGGGCCACAGCAGAGAGCTGCACTGGAAGAGGAGCAACCGGGACAGAATCTGGCACCCCAACCGGGACTAGAACCCGGTGTGCCAGCGCCGCAGGTGGAGGATTAGCCGAGTGAGCTGCGGCGCTGGCCATAAATAGATTTTTAAGAAAGATTTATTTATTTATTTGAAAGGCAGAATGACAGGGAGAGGCAGAGATCTTTTGTCCACTTGTTCACTCCCCAAATGTCCCAAATAGCTAAGTCTGGGTCAGGCCAAAGCCTGCTTCTGAAATGTTACAACGTTGGTTTCTTGTAGCTGCAAGCTGTCCCGAACTGAAGGCCCAACACAAACTTCCTCTCCGTTTTGGAGGAGAGAAGTCTGCAATCCGGGCGTTGGCAGGGCCGTACCCCGAAGGCCCCGGGGTCTTTCCTCAGCCCCTGAGCTCTCAGTGGTGCCCGCAGTTCCTGTGGGTCAGTGGCTGTGACTATCACTCTGCAGGTGACCTGCGCCCTCTCCTGACGGTCCCCGGGTTGGGGTCTGCCCTCATCCAGTGTGGCCTGCCAGCTGAGCACCTGCGAAGGCCTCCTGAGACAGACACTCATGAGTCAGGTGGGTGTGAAGAGTACAGGACTTCTGACCCATGGGGGTTCACGCCCAGATGTCCACACTGGCTAGAGGCAGGCGACATGGGACTCGGCCCAGTCTCCGTGGAGGGGGCTAGGATCTAACAGTTGAGTCAGCTGCTGCCTTCCAGGCGCACGTCAGTAGGAAGCTGGAATTGAAAGTGGAGCTGGGCCTCGAACCCAGGCACTCCAGTATGGGGCAGGTGTCCCAAGTGACTTTTTTTTTTTTTTTTTAAGATTTATGTATTTATTTGAAAGGCAGAATTTATATAGAGGGAGATAGACCACACATACACTCAGACACACACATCTTCCATCCACTGCTTCACTCCCCAAATGGTTGCAGTGGCCTGAGCTGGGCTGGTCCACAGTCAGAAACCAGGAGCTTCATTCAGGTCTCCCAAATGGGTGGCAGGGGCCCAAGCGTTTGGGCCGTCTTCTGCTACTTTCCCGGATACATTGGCAGGGAGCTGAATCGGAAGTGGAGCAGTCGGGACTCAGATCCATACGGGACGCCAGCATTGCAGGTGCTGCAAACGGCTTTGCCACAGCACCGGCCCAGGTGGCTTCTTCCTGTGGTGCTGAGCTCCCGTGATGAACATGAACCTGGGGGACACTGTTGAGTCCTCCAGCCATTCTGTGTTCCTGACTCTTCCCTGTTGCCCGAGTTTCCACTTTCCTTCATGGCAAATTCTTGTGAAAAAGTTTTAGTTGCAGTTGAAGAAACTGATAAAAGAGCTTAGGTATAAAAGGTGAGTGTTTTATGAAGATTCTGGGTGTTTTTTCAGAACCACCGTTTAGTTATAGAATTGGGCTTTACACTGAGTGGGAGACCCACGGGCCTCTCACTTCTGTTCCTGCTTGTGAGAACTTCGCTGTGTCAGGTACGGAGGCTCTGAAAGGCCGTTTTCCCAGTTTTCAGCGTACTCTGTCGTGGCTGTGAGTCTGGTAGACTGCTGCCCCTTAACTGCCCTCCCGTGGCTGCCGGGAGGTGGCGGCTCCGCGGCTCCTGCTGGTTTGCTCCCACTTCTCCCGGTGTCTCCCCATCTGCAGTGCTTCAGCGCTGTGCCCAGTCCCTTCCCGCGGAGCTCACCTCAGCTGGTCACACCCACTGCAGTCTTAATTAAAAACCGTCGCCCGACGCTGGCGTCCCGTGTGGGCGCCCCTCCAGACGGAGCTCCCTGCTGTTGCGCTGGGAAAAGCAACGAAAGGTGGCTCAAGTGCTTGGGCCCCTAACGCCCACATGGAAGACCCGGATGAAGCTCCTGGCTTTGTTGTGGCCATCTGGGCAGTGAGCCATTGGATGGAAGATCTCTGTCTGTCTGTAACTCTGCCTTTCAAGTAAGTAAATAAGTAAATAAATGTATCCTAACCCTCTGACTTCCACACTTACCCCAAGCTCCAGTCTTCCTCCTGATGGCACTGCTAGGTCCTTGATCCTTTGTGTCTCGGCTTTCGCGTCCTCTCCTCTGGTCATCCCTGCTGCTTTGCCTTGCTTGACCACAGCTGGTCAGGTGCTGAAAGTTGTGATTAGAGTCGTGGGTCCCTCTGTCCGACCAGGGTAGGTTGGAGGCTGGGGTCCACCAGGCCATTGGAAGTGGGCTTGGTCAGTCTGGAACCTGCCTGACAGTGTTTCCTGAATGTGTCAATCCATCCAGACGCCCAGGGCATCTGCAGCGTCGGAGCTGGGGCAGAGGCCCGTGAAGCCACATGGCGAGGCCATAACCCCAGGGGTTCACCTGGCAGCAGGTGCACTGTTGGAAAGGCTCAAAGGTGGCTTCATTGCTGGGGGGTTTGGGGGTGGCTCCTACTGCTCCACGGAGGCAAGTCTGCAAGGGAAGAGAGGTTCTTTGGGACTTAGTCAGAACAGGGGACGTGGTGCCTGGCAATGGGAAGGCATGGGAAAGAGGCCTTTTGCATGGGCGAGTGACGAGCATACCCTCTTTGCACTTGTTTTTTCAGACTGAAGCCAGGATCCAGGAGCTCCATTCGGGTCTCCCACCTGGGTGCAGGGACCCAGGCACGTGGGCCATCTGCTGCTTTCCCAGGCCATCGGCAGGGAGCTGCATGGGAACCGGCACCCGTATGGGATGCTGGCATCGCAGGCAGTGGCTTAACCTGCTACGCCACATGCCAGCCCCACCCCCCCTTTTTTTTTTTTTAAGTTTATTTTATATATCTGAAAGGCAAAGTTAGAGAGAGAGAAGCACGATTGGGAGAGAGGGCTTCTGTCCACTGGTTGACTTTCCAAATGGTCTCAACACCTGGGGCTGGGCCAGGGCAAAGCCAGGAGCCTGGACTCCACCTGGGGCTCGCACGTGGGTGCAGGAGCCCAAGCACTTGGGCCGTCTTCTGTTGCTTTCCCAGGTGCACTAACAGAGAGCTGGATCACAACCCACGCTGATGAGATGTCAGCCTCCCAGGTGGTGGCTTAAACTGCTGCGCCATAGAATGCCGGTCTCCATGTTTCAGTAGGGGAACGGTCCGATACATTTCCATTAAGTTAGAATGATGAGTCCCCAAGAAGACGCTGATTACAGTTAGCATGCTATACTTTCAGAACGTTGTCTTCAGCTGTCAGACAAGAGCTTTAGCACAGCAGTATTTGCTTACAGATTTAGACAGCGCTGACCGTTCCTGCTTTCATCTGAAGACACAGATCCCATCTGCTGGTTCCTCCCTGATGCCCAGTGTCGGTCTCCCTGTGGGTAGCAGAGATCCAACTGAGCAGTCACCTGCTGCCTGCCAGGATGCGCAGCAGCGGGAAGCTGCAATGGGAAGCGGAGCTGGGAGTGGGCGTGCGCTGGGGACACGGCATCCTCGGCAGCGTCGACCACCGCACCGAAGCACCTGTCCTCAAGAGCTGTTGATTTTTCTCTCGTTTCCACACTTATGTCCTGTCCAGCGGAGCTTCCAGTGATGCAAATGTTCTTACAAGCATTTTATGCCGGCGCCGCGGCTCACTAGGCTAATCCTCCGCCTGCGGTGCCGGCACCCCGGGTTCTAGTCCCGGTCGGGGCGCCGGATTCTGTCCCGGTTGCCCCTCTTCCAGGCCAGCTCTCTGCTGTGGCCCGGGAGTGCAGTGGAGGATGGCCCAAGTGCTTGGGCCCTGCACCCCATGGGAGACCAGGAGAAGCACCTGGCTCCTGCCATCGGATCAGAACGGTGCACCAGCCGCGGCGGCCATTGGAGGGTGAACCAACGGCAAAGGAAGACCTTTCTCTCTGTCTCTCTCTCTCCCTGTCCACTCTGCCTGTCAAAAAAAAATTTATGTTGGAGTTTTTATTTAAAATACTTAAATAATATAAATATTAAATTAATGTTAAATATTAAATTATTTAAGTATGTTAAGTTTTTAAAATATTTTAAAATTATTTTATTTTTGAAAAAGTTTTCATTTACTCATTTGAAAGCTGGTTCATTCCCCAAATGTCTGCAACAAATAGGGGTAGGCAGGAACCCAGTCCAGGTCCCCATGGGTGGCAAGGACCTGAACTTGAGCCGTCACCTGCTGCTCCCCAGGGTTCACGTTAGCAGGAAGCTGGGTCAGAAGCAGAGTTCCCGGGACTGGAACCGGCACCAGATATGGGATGTGAATGTCCCAAGTGCTAGCGTTAGCCATTCCTCCAAATATAAGCCCCAAAACACGATTTTTTTTAGATTTATTTGTTTGAAAGGCAGAGAGACAGAGAAGGAGAAAGAGAGAAAAGATTTTCCAAACACTGGCTTACTCCCTGAATGGCCACAACAGCTGGGGCTGGGCCAATCCAAAGTCTGGAGCCTGGAATTCTATCTGGGTCTCCCACATGGATGGCAGGTGCCCAAGTGCTTGGATCATCTTCTGCTGCTTTCCCAGGTGCATTAGCAGGGAGCTGGATTGGAAGTGGAGCAGCCGGGACTCGAACCAGCACTCCAGTGTTGGGTGCTGGTACCACTTACAAAGTGACAGCCTTACTGTGCCACAATGCCGGCCTTCCCCCCGTGGGAATTTTCAAAGATTGTTTGGATTGCTGAAGGAAGAGTAGATTATTGGCACAGAAAAAGACAAGTCATTTAAAAGACATTTTGAGAAATGAGGTGGCATTGCTAAGGGTGGTGACTGTGGGAGTGAAAAGAAGTGGCTAGGTTTCTGTCTGGTTTGGAGGCAGAGTCAGCCTGGTTGCTGTGGGAGAACAGAGGGGACAGCTAGCGGTGAGGGGCAGGGTGGTGTGAGGGCAGTCCAGAGTCAGCTGTGATCAAGTCTGTGGGCCTGCAGTCCAGTCTGGAAGTCTTAGTATTTAAGTTCTCATGAATAGCGGCCGGCAACCTTGTGTGGGACGCCCACCCTGGAGGCGGGGTTGAGGCTGTGGAGAGGGGCAGCTCTTCAGGGAGGAGTGGGGGTGGAGACCAGCTGTGAGGAAGTGGACAGTACCGGGCGGTGGCTGTGACAGCCAGATCGGAATGAGACAACGTGGGAGAAGGGAGAGGGGAGACCGCGTGTGGCTGTGGCCTGGAGAAGTCGTGCTCTGCAGAGGAGCAGGGAGAGGGCTCAGAAGTTGGGGTGAGTGGGGAGCAGTGCAGGGCCCTGCTCTTTGACAGGGAGATTGATTACGTGGGTGAGTCTGAGAACCTGGCTGTGCCAGTGTGTTCCCCAGGGCCTTACTGGCTGCAGATGCTGATCCAGCTGGTGAGGGGTTCATGAGTGGTCAGCTTTGCTTTGCCTCTTCTCTTCTCTTCTCTTCTCTCTTCTCTCTTCTCTCTTCTCTCTTCTCTCTTCTCTCTCTTCTCTCTTCTCTCTTCTCTCTTCTCTCTTCTCTCTTCTCTCTTCTCTTCTCCCTCTCTCTCTCTCTCTCTCTCTCTCTCTCTCTCTCTTTCTCTCTTTCTCTCTTTCTCTCTCTCTCTCTTCCTCCCTCTCTCTCTTCCTCCCTCCCTCCCTCCCTCTTTCTCCCTCCCTCCCTCCCTCCCTCCCTCCCTTCCTTCCTTTTTTTAAGATTTATAATAGAAAGAGATGGCACTGGTTTCCAGATGGCCTGGCCTGGGTCCAAGCCGAAACCATGAGCCAGGAGTTTCATCTGGAGCTCCCACGTGTGTGGCAGGGCCCAAACCCATGGGCCATCTACTGCTGCTTCTCCCAGGCCACTAGCAGGAGCTGGATCTGAAGTGGTGCTCATGGGAAGCTGGCGCCACAGGTCTCGGCCTGGAGGAGCCAGCTTTTCTAATGAGCCCGCAGGTGCCATCCGTGTTCCTGGTCCATGAACCACAGGGCGAAAGGCAGCGTGGCTGATGTCGGTGGGAAGTTGATGGGGAAATCGGTGCAGTAGAGAGAGGGTGGCGGGAGGCTAGAGGAGTTCTCAGTTCTCTTTGTACCCTTGCGCCTGGCTTATGCTGGGGCTAGCTGTTAGGTAGGAATCAGTGGTCCTGTGACATTCTGTGTCAGCTGGCTTCACAGCTTTAAAATTTGTCCCAGTTGCTGTGGGAGACATGATGCTATTGCCTTTCAATGCTGTGAAGTTAAGCAGAAGTTTGAATTTGTGTAAAATGTTTTATATCAGAGATGAGTTGAACAGACAATGATGTGTTCTAACTTCAGAAGTTCTCGCATGCATAAATCTGCTTATGATGTTTGCTGTGCTTAGAATATTAGGTTGTGGAGGAGACGAGGTTAGATTAAGAAAGCAGAGTTTGAGAGAGAGGGGGATTTGATTGTTAAAAACCAAAAGATTTGTTTTTGAATATGTGTATAACAGAGGCCCGTGTTGCGGCGTAGTGGGTAAAAGCACTGCCTGGGACGCAGCATCCCACATGGCTGCCGGTTCGAGTCCTGACTGCTCCTCTTCTGATCTAGCTCCCTGCTAGTGCACCTGGGAAAGCAGCGGAAGATGGCCGATGCCCTTGGGCCCCTGCCAGCCACATGGGGAGACCTGGAGGAAGCTCCTGGTTCCTGGCTTCAGACCAGTCCAACTCTGGCCGTTGCTGTCATTTGGGGGGTGAACCAGCAGATGGAAGACCTCTCTCGGTCTCTCCTTCTGTCTCTGTAACTCTGCCTTTTGAATAGATAAATCTTCAGAAAAAAGAATAACAAAACAAAGCAGCACTCCATGTGCATTAATGTATTTATTCCTTGATCAGTTGAATATTGTGAGTCCTGACCAATTATAAAATCAGGTTGGTTCAGGGCAGGTGTTGTGGCTCACTTGGTTAATCCTCCGCCTGCAACAACCCCTGTGACCACTGGTTTGAGTCCTTGCTGCTACATTTCCGACTCAGCTCCTGCCAGTGTGCCTCGGGGCCCAAATACCTGGGCCCCTGCACCCGCGTGGGAGGCCCAGATGGAGCTCCTGGCTCCTGGCTTCGGCTTGGCCCAGCTCTGACTGTTGGCTGTTGTGGTCGTCTGAGGAGTGAATCAGCGCATCTCTCTCTCTCTCTCCGTAACTGCCTTTCAAATAAGTAAATCTTAAAAAGAGTTGACAAATTATAGCTGCTCAGATTTATGGGGTACAAAATGATGTTCAGATTTTGAGTACAGTGTGGAATTACCAAATCAAGCCAAGAACCCGACCATCACCTTGAATGTCTCAGGTTTGTGATGAGAGCATTCAGGATCTGCCCCCCGGTGATGCTGAGTTCAGGACTCAGCTTGTCGCTCACGCGGCTGACACTCAGAAAGCAGACGTGGTGTGGGCTTTCGGTGCCTGCTTAGGGGCTTGCTGTGCCTGCGTCTGGATTCGAGCTCTGGCCCTGCTGCTGCTTCCAGCACCTTGCGAACGTGCTCCCCGGGAGGCAGCAGTGGTCTCCAGTGCTTGTGTTCTTCACCCGCGTGGGTACCCAGCTTGAATTCCAGGATTCTGACTGCTGCCCTGCCCAGCCCTGACGGTGTTGCAGGCATTGGAATGGTGGGAAATCTCTGTCTTGTCTCTGTCTTTCAAAGAAAAAGTGAAAATAGGTAAAAATATTTACAGTTACTCTTCCTTTGTATCTGAAACATTGTAACCTTTGATTATCTTTCCATCCTCCTACTTTTTCAAAAATTATTTATTTATTGGAAAGTCAGAGTTAGAAGAAGAGGCAGAGAGAGGTCTTCCATCTGCTGGTTCACTCCCCATATGGCCTCACTTGCTGGGCCAGCTGAAGCCAGAAGCCAGGAGCTGCTTCTGGGTCTCCCATGTGGGTGCAGGGGCCCAAACACTTGGGTCATCTGTTGCTTTCCCAGGTCATTAGAAGGGAGTTGGACCAGAAGTAGAGTGGCCAGGACTCGAACTGGTGCCTCTGTGGGATACCAGTGTTGCAGGTGGCAGCTTTACCTGCTATGTCACAATGCCAAACCCCTTTAGTGTAGTCTTTTCATAGGCGGCTGGCACTGTGGCATAGCAGGTAAAGCCACAAGCTGTGATGCTGGCGTCCCATCTCCCTGCTACTCACATGGGAGACCCAGAAGAAGTTCCTGGCATCTGATTTTGGTGTGGCCTACTTCTGGCCGATGTGGCTATTTGAGGAGTGAACCAGCGGATGGAAGATCTCTCTCTGACTCTCCCTTTCTGTAACTCTGCATTTCAAATAAGTAAAATCTTAAAAAAAAAAAATATTTTCATAGGTGCTGTGGTCTCTCTTTATGGCACCTGGTAGTCCTGTCTGCCTCTTCCACTGGTGTTTGTGTAAGAATGCATGCGGTGGGAACTGTTACGTTGACACGGAACCTAACTGAATCTGTTCTCGGTAGCGTTAGATAGTGACACTCTGCAGTCACTACAGGGCGATCCCACTAAGCTGTGAGCAGGTGAAGTTTAGCTGGCGAAGGTGGTTGGGGCTGGTGGAGACTCGTGGTCCTCAGGGGGAAAACGCGTCAGCAGTGCGGTGGGCCTGGAGATAGAGCGCAAAGCGGCGTGGGAGAGCTTCCCCGGGCGCTGACGCGATGAACGTGCGCCCTCTGAGGCGTGCAGGACTTTCCTGTGTCCTGGAATCTGCAGGATCAGTGGGCGGGATCACCCGAGTATGTGGTTGGATTCATTTTCTCGGGGTGCAGGGTTAGCTGAGGGAGACGCATCTTCAGGCCACTGGAGGCTGTAGGGACACTCGTTTGCACACAGGGCGGTGACGAGAGGATGACTGGTGATGCTGTCGGGAGACCAGTTACTGACTCAGGTGACTGAGAGGCAGGAGGGGTGAGGTGCCCGGGAAAATCCCGGGGTCAGAGCTCTGGCTGCGGCCTGACGCTTCGGGGTGCTTCGGGGCACCTCTGCTCCTCGGTGTGTGGCCACTGAGACTGTCTACATTTTCAAGTGGTTGAGAAACAAACAAGAGCGTGTGCGGCGGGACGATTCTCCAGTCCTGGTCGCCTGTGTCCGTCCATGAGGTGTTCGAGTGCAGCCAGGCTCTCTGCGAAGGTTTGCCGCTGAGCGTCTGGGAGAAACAGCTGCCCATGGGCGTTCAGCTTGCTGAGCTCTCCCCACAGAGGAAGCAGGCAGACAGGGGCCACACCCACCCTTCTGACCGCTTTGTCTTGTTGTTTTTAAAAGCTTCCTGTTGTTAGGGTGGGAATTGTGGGTTAAGGATTCCCACATCCCGTGTTGGAGCTACTGGGATTGAGTCCCACCTCTGCTTCTGATCCGGTTTCCTGCTCCGGTGTGCGCTGGGAGGCAGTGGGGGAGATCCGGCTGGAAATCCTGACTTCCACCTGCCCAGCTCCTGCTGTTGTGGCCGTTTGGGGAGTGAACCGTCGGATGGAAGGCTGATGTCTGTCTCCATTTCTCTCTGTCGCTCTGCTTTGCAAATAAATGATTTAAATGTGAATTATGGCTGTTAGGACAAGCAAACTTTTTAAAAAAGATTTACTTTATTTATTTGAAAGGCGGGGTTACAGAAAGAGAGAGAAAGATCTTCCATCTGCTGATTCACTCCCCAAATGACTGCAACGGCGGGGGCTGGGCCAGGCTGGAACCAGGAGCTTCCTGTGGGTCTCTCAGGTGGGTTCAGGGGCCAGAAGACTTGGGCCATCTTCCACTGCTTTCCCAGGCACATTAGCAGGGAGCTGGATCAGAAGTGGAGCAGCTGGCACCTGAACCAGCACCCATATGGGATGCCAGCATTGCAGGACAAGGAAGCTTAAAAAAAAGGTGTCTGTGATCAATTAGGAGCTGACATACAAACTAATGATGGGATATTCTGTGTATAAGTGGAGGTAGGGGCCGGTGCTGCGGCTCACTTGGCTAATCCTCCACCTGCGGCGTTGGCACCCCAGGTTCTAGTCCCATCTGGGGCACCGGATTCTGTCTCGGTTACTCTTCTTCCAGTCCAGCTCTCTGCTGTGGCCCGGGATGGCAGTGGAGGATGGCCCAGGTGCTTGGGCCCTGCACCTGCATGGGAGACCAGGAGGAAGTACCCGGCTCCTGGCTTCAGATCGGCGCAGCTCCGGCCGTAGCGGCCATTTGGGGGTGAACCAACGGAAGGAAGACCTTTCTCTCTGTCTCTCTCACTGTCTATAACTCTTTGTCTCTCTCTCTCTCTCTCACTGTCTAACTCTGCCTGTCAAAAAAATAAATAAATAAATAAAAAGAAGAAGAAGAAGTAGAGGTAGGGGCTGCCTGGTGCAGAGAAGCGTGATGGCTTCGTCGCTGCGCACGCAGCCCCCAGAAAGGCGTCTCAGCACAGGTGCTTGTCAAGTCTGCAGACTGCGGTGCGTGCCCCGGGCAGCCTGTCTGTCCCTTCCCAGTGCAGCAGCCACGCTTTCCTGAGTTGGCCAGTGAGGTTCTTCAGGGCACCCTGAGTGGGGAGTAAATCATTGCACAACGCACACGACTGAATGCTGGCCCCCTTGTCATTCCCTGTGGCCCTCCTGTGTGTTTGTAGCCAGTCCCCCCCGGCCCCCCGCCTCGGGAAAGCTCTGTCGCTGATTGGATTGGTCAGAAACCCTCCGCCACTCAGTGCTGGCGACCAGGGGGAGGAGGTGACTGGGGTCGGGGCTGCACTTGGTGTCTGGAGACATCCGTGGTTGCACAGCGTGGCGGTGCTCCTGGCAGCTGATGGGCAGATGCCAGGCACACTGCTCAGCGCCCTGAAGCTCACGGCGCTGGGTGCCACATGCCCTGTGCTGCTGGCCGAGCTGTGGCGCTTGGGCAGGTGCGTGAGTGGGCTCTGCACACCCCCCACTGGCGTTTCTCTGAGGAATCCACCGAGCTCGGCTTAGTCCCTTCCTCTGTTTGCTGAGCCGACTCCCTCCAGCTCCGTCACAACAAAGTCCTGTAGACCGCTGCCGTGACTTAAGAAGCTGGTTTGGATCACACAACGTGAAGAGAAGCTGGAGGGCGAGCCCTGTCTCAGTGGGCTGTGCCAAGAGTGTCCTGGTTGGCTTTTTTCCTCCCCTTAATATTTATTTATTTATTTGAAAGCCAGAGTTACACAGAGAGAGAAGGAAAGGCAGAGAGAGAAGAGAGCAAGCCCTTCCATCCGCTGATTCCCTCCCCAGGTGGCTGCAGTGGCCGGAGCTGCGTAGATCAGGAGCCAGGAGCTTCTTCCAGGTCTCCTACGTGGATGCAGGGGCCTGAGGACTTGGGCCATCTTCCACTGCTTTCCCAGGCCACAGCAGAGAGCTGGATTGGAAGTAGAGCAGCCATGACTTGAACCAGCGCCCATATGGGCTGCCGGCACTGCAGGCAGCGGCTTTACCCGCCATGCCCAGCGCTGGCCCCCTGGTTGGCTCTTGCAGAGGTGGGGGCACATGTGGTGGCTCTCGCCCGCCCTGCCTGGGGGTGGCAGCTGTGGGTAGGAGGGGAGGAGAGGTGGCCCTGGCAGGTGCTCTCGGTGCACGGCGCTGGCCCCCTGGTTGGCTCTTGCAGAGGTGGGGGCGCATGTGGTGGCTCTCGCCCGCCCTGCCTGGGGGTGGCAGCTGTGGGTGGGAGGGGAGGAGAGGTGGCCCTGGCAGGTGCTCTCGGTGCACGCAGCATTTTCGTCGGGTGCATTACGCAGCGTGAGGAGAAGGTGACGTTCATTTCTCCTCCTTGCCACTGAGGTTTCCGTGTGTCCCTTCAGTCTGTACTTGAGCACAGCCCTGTGTTATGGTGGCCCTGGCGGGGTGTCGAGATGAGCGGGTTTTGCGTGGGTGCCGAGTGCTTTCTCCCCTGTGTGCTAACCGTCCCTCACGCCTCAGGAAGCAGCTCCCCAGCCAGGAGCACATGCTGCCCTCGGGGCTGGGCCTCCTCCCGGTCTGTCTTGTCTTTCTTGCCCTTGGCGTTTGAAGGACCAGCCACTTGATCCTGGATGACCACCCTCACCGTGGGCCTCTGGGCTTCCTCCCTGTTGGATTTGGGTTTGTGCGTTTTTGGCAGAATAACCACGGAAATGTGTCCCAGTGTCCCAGCGTTGTCTGTGCTGCATGCAGGGTCCAGTTCCAGCCTCTCCTGGGGCCTTGGCACCACACGGGGCTGCTGGGCTCTGCCCGGTCTGCTCCCGTTCCTGCTCAGCCCTCAGTCTGAGCTGTGCCTGTCCTAGGGCGCCTGTCAGAAACCAGGTGCCGAGTCCCTGCTGGGTTTTGTTCTGGGCCACAAAGGTTAGGAAGTCAGTTCCTACTTTTTTTTTTTTAAAGATTTATTTATTTGCTCGAAAGGCAGAGTTACAGAGAGGCAGAGAGAGTGAGAGCTCGTCCATCCACTGGTTCACTCCTCAAATGGCCGCACCAGCCAGAGCTGGCCTGATCCGGAGCCGGGAGCCAGGAGCTTCTTCAGGGTCTCCCACACGGGTGCAGGAGCCCGAGGACTTGGGCCATCTTCTACCGCTTTCCTAGGCCACAGCAGAGAGCTGGATCATAGTGGAGCAGCCGGGACTCAAACCGGCGCCCGTATGGGATGCTGGCACTGTGGGTGGCAGCTGTACCCACTATGCCACAGCGCTGGCCCCAGTTCCGACTCTTGATGAGTGTCGGGTGTATCTCTCCAGTTCAGGAGAGCGATAGGTAAGACTCTTCAGGTGGAGTTGGTGTTGAGCAGGGGGTGGTCTTGGTAGGTTGGTTTGGACCCTGTCTCTCTACCTCTTCTCACAGCTCCCTCCTCTTCCTCCTCCCACCCCACTGCTGCGGGTCGGTCCCTCTTGGCTTCTGCGGCACCTGCATGAGGCCAGATGTGATTCTTAATGCAGAGGTTCCCATTTCACATTGACCTTAGACCAGATGAATCCTTAGGTCTAAACAGTTCAAGTTGTATATCCTGGGACCTCAAATAGAAGGAAACTGTCCTATGTTTTCTTAAGTAACCGTGGTTACACTCCGGCCGCCACCCCTCCTTTCCTGTTCAGTGTTGACTTTCGTGCAGAGCTTTATTTTTTATCAAAGCGACCACTGCGTGCTCAGCTTTGTTAGGATGTGACGTCATCGGGAAGGGCATAGCGCCATCTGCTGCTGAAGTCCTGAGCCGTCTCGAGCTGGTCACTCGCAGTTGTCCAGCTGGTGTCCTGTGAGCCGAGCGCAGAGCTCGCGGTGCGGCTTTGAGCCAGGACTTCAGCAGCTCACGTTTTGTCTGAAGTGGGCACTGGGCTGCCGTGTGTGCTGCAGAAGGGAGCTGCCCACTGGAGCTCCTGACTGGTGGGAGGAAGTTCTCTGTCTCTGCGGGAACCAGAAGGAAGCCATGGCAGTGCAGTCTGCTACCGGAAGAGAGATGGGACGGCACTCACGCGAGACCTTGGCAGGCCCCACAGAGGGGCTTCCTCAGCGTTCAAAGCAGGGTTTCTATGGAAACATTGGAGTTCATCCCCTAACACACTGGGGAAGGTGCATTGTGGTGTAGCAGGCAAAGCTGCCGCCTGCACTGCCAGCATCCCCTGTGGGCGCTGGTCGAAGTCCCAGCTGCTCCACTTCTAGCACAACTCCCTGCTAACAGCCCAGGAAAAGCAGCAGAAGATGACCTCAGGGTTTGGGCCGCTGCTACCCGTGTGGGAGACCAGGATGAAGCTCCTGGCTCCTGGCTCCAGTCTGGCTCAGCCCTGACTATTGTGGCCACCTGGGGAATGAACCAGCAGATGGAAGACCTCTCCCTGTCTGTCCTTCTCTCTAATTTGACTTTCGGTAAACAAATAAATCTTTAAAAAAATAATTAAAACAGACTTTTTTTTTTTCTTTTTAAGATTTATTTGAAAGTCAGAGTTACACAGAGAAAAGGAGAGGCAGGGGGAGAGAGAGAGAGAGAGAGAGAGACTGACTGACTTTTCCATGATTGGTCGCCACCCTTGGCTGGCTGATATTCACAGAGCTGCCTTGGGAGTGCCAGGCGTGGTGCTGGGCCCCTCACCTCCCTCCATGGTCCACACGGCACTTCCTGTCCCTGGGCAGGGCCACACTGCCCCAGAACTCCCAGAGGTGAGCATCAGGGCACTGCTTTACCGAGGTCTCTTTGGGGTGAGCTTTGCTCCTAGAAGTACAGTGGGAGTGACCCAGTGTTCACAGTTCTGTGTGGTGGTGCTTGTTTTGTTCCTCATTAAAGATGACTTGGGTGGAATTTTGGTCATTATAGCTTTTCTTTCTTAATATGAGATTCGTCTTTAAACTTATTTTTCCTTGAAAAGCAGAGTGATTGAGACAGAGATTTCCTGTCCCCTGGTTCACCCCCAGATGCCTGAAGCAGCCAGGAGCCAGAACCAGGAGCTCAGCCAGGTCTCCCATGTGGGTGGCAGAAGCCCATGTACTTGAGCCATCACGGCTGCCTCCCGGGGTGCATCAGCAGGGAGCTGGGATTGGGAGCGGAGCCAGGACTTGTACTGAGGGACTCTGGTATGAGATCTGGGTGTCCCGCACAGTATCTTTTTTTTTTTTTTTTTGGACAGTCAGAGTGAACAGTGAGAGAGAGAGAGAAAGGTCTTCCTTTGCCGTTGGTTCACCTTCCCATGGCGCGCTGCGGCCGGCGCACCGCGCTGATCTGATGGCAGGAGCCAGGTGCTTCTCCTGGTCTCCCATGGGGTGCAGGGCCCAAGCACTTGGGCCATCCTCCACTGCACTCCCGGGCCACAGCAGAGAGCTGGCCTGGAAGAGGGGCAACTGGGACAGAATCCGGCGCCCCAACCGGGACTAGAACCCGGTGTGCCGGCGCCGCAGGTGGAGGATTAGCCTAATGAGCCGCGGCGCTGGCTATCCCTCTCTTCATTAAACTTCGTTGGTACCAAAAAACAAGCAAGCAAACAAGATACCATACATGGAAGGAAGGCGGGCACCACAGCAAGAGCTGAGCCACGGGGAAGCAGCACCGCCACAGACACGGGTTCAAAGGACACACGTGTCCCAGCCTGGACTGACACTTTCAGTGCTATGCACAGTTCGAGAGCACCATCTTCCATCTGCTGGTTTACTCCCCGCATGGCCCAATAGTCGATGCCGGGACTGGGCCTGGGCCAAGTCAGGAGCCTGGAACTGCATCTGGAGCTCCCGTGTGGGTGCAGGGCCCAGCACTTGGACCATCTTACACTGCTTTCTGTCGCTCCCCCATTCGCGGAGGAAGGACACAGGACCCTGTGCTGTTCTTTCGTCTGCTCGGCCCTTCCCGGGTTTGCTGCTGGTCCTTCCCAGGTTGGCTGCCGACCCCTCCACCTCCGTGGAGGGGCGGCTCCCTCTGCCACTTTCCCCGCTTCCGCGGAGGAGCGGCACACCGCTGGCCAGCTCTCTGGGGGGCTGCTCAGGTGTTCCTTCAGCTAGATGTTCCTGGTGCATGTTGTCTCTCTCCTCCTTTATAGTCCTCTTCCACCAATCCCAACTCTGCTACCCACACGCCGAGCATGCTGCTCTCCTCCAATCAGGAGCAGGATCAGCTCCTGCAGCTTGTCAAACTGATGAGGCAGCTGCGTAGAGGTTGTTTGGTCTCTTTCTCTCAGCGCCATATTGTGGGAGAGCAGATGCATAGAATAAGTCTTAATTCCAGTAACTTAGTCTAGTCTCAGTTGCTCCCCACAGCTTTCCCAGGTGCATCTGCAGGGAGCTGAATTGGAAGTGGGGCAGCCAGGACTTGAGCCGGCGCTCATACGAGATGCTGGCAAACTAGGTAGTGGCTTAACCTGCTGCACCATGCCGGCCACAGACTTTCTTTCCTAACTAAGCATTTACCAAGTATTCAAGTGAACTAAACTTCCTTCATCAAAGAACCATCTGTCATTAAAAATTCAAGGAGCTCAGAGGCCCAGCCCTAGCTGCTATAGCCATTTGGGGCAAGACCAGCAGGTGAGAGATCTCTCCCTGTCTCTCCCTGCCCTGGCCACTCTGTCTTTCAAACTAATAAATAAATAAATCTTTGAAAAAAAGGAAGAAAAAGAAAACCAGGAGCTGGCGCTGTGACGTAGCAGGTGAAGCCACCGCCTGCAGTGTCGGCATCCCATACGGGCACCAGGTTAAAGCCCTGGCCCGCAGCATCCCATATGGCTGCTCTAATTCCCATCCAGCTCCCTGCTGTGGCCTGGGGAAGGAGTAATGGCAGATGGAGTCCTTGGGCCCCGCAACTGCGTGGGAGACCCAGAAGAAGCTCCCGGCTCCCGGCTTTGCATCAGCCCAGCTCCGGCCATTGTGGCCATCTGGGGAGTGAACCAGCGGGTGGAAGAGCTTTCTCTCTCTGCTTCTGCGCCTCTGTCTCTCTCTCTCTCTCTCTCTCTCTCTCTCTCTCTTTTACAGGCAGTTAGTGAGAGAGACAGAGAGAAAGGTCTTCCTTTTTCCGTTGGTTCACCCCCCAAGTGGCCGCCATAGCTGGCATTGCGCTCATCCAAAGCCAGGAGCCAGGTGCTTCTCCTGGTCTCCCATGGGGTGCAGGGCCCAAGCACTTGGGCCATCCTCCACTGCACTCCCTGGCCACAGCAGAGAGCTGGACTGGAAGAGGGGCAACCGGGACTAGAACCCGCGGTGCCGGTGCCGCAGGTGGAGAATTAGCCTAGTGAGCCGCTGCATCAGCCATTTGCCTCTCTCTAACTCTCTTTCAAATAAAATAAATAAATCTTAAAAAAAAAAAAAAAGAAAAACCAATCTAAGGGTGGGCATTTGGAGCAGATGTTAAGATACTGGGCGGGGGCCGGCGCCGCGGCTCACTAGGCTAATCCTCCGCCTTGCGGCGCCAGCACACCAGGTTCTAGTCCCGGTCGGGGCGCTGGATTCTGTCCCGGTTACTCCTCTTCCAGGCCAGCTCTCTGCTGTGGGCCAGGGAATACAGTGGAGGATGGCCCAAGTGCTTGGGCCCTGCACCCCATGGAGGACCAGGAGAAGTACCTGGCTCCTGCCATCAGATCAGCGCGGTGCGCCGGCCGTGGCGGCCATTGGAGGGTGAACCAACGGCAGAGGAAGACCTTTCTCTCTCTCTCTCACTGTCCACTCTGCCTGTCAAAAAAAAAAAAAAAAAAAAAAAAAAAAAAAAAGAGAGAGAGGGATAGCAGTTGGACTGAACATTGCAGGAGTGGAGATAACAGTTAATTTGCTGTCACATCCAGAGATGGAAGTGGCAGGTTTGCTAGGGCTGGGTCTAAACAGCGGGCAAATTGCCTACTTAACCTCTGCGGAGTCTCCCTGTGGGACCCTTCTCAGATGCACCCCATCAGAGAGCCTTTGTGTCCCATCTGTGCGGCCACCCAGTCTCACGTTTAACAATGGATGGCACCTGACCAGCTAAAATGAGGCACATCACTTGCTGTCTGCCTCCCTCATCCAGAAAGTAAACTCTCACGGTGAGAGCCGTGTGTGCTCCTAGATCAGAGCTCCAGTGCCCAGCACGTGAGAGCCTGGTCAGCAGTCGGAGGGAGGGAGCCTCACAACTGTGGGCCCGCGTGTCGAGGCCGTCGACCGTGAGTGCTTCATCCACAGCTCACAGCTTCGATCCTGCTTCAGGGCTGTCCTGTGGTGTGGCCGTCTGTGTACTCAGACTCCTGGAAGACAGTCACACTTGCTTCACTCTGGCCCATGCTAGTTCCTGGCAGTGCAGCTCAGAGTCCAGGTGGTAAACGCAGGGTTCACGGTGCCTTGGGATGTGTCCCGTCCAGTGCCCATTGCACCTTCCGTGCCTCGCAGCTGTCACAGGCAGTGAGATGCTGACGTCCTCAGCTGCTGCGCTTGGCAAGCTTGTCCCTTCTCTCTCTGTGCGGAATATTTTGCTTTTCAAGTGCTCTCGGGCAGTTGAAGCCCAGCAGTTGAGATGCCGGTGGCCCGGGTCTCAGTGCCTGGGTTTGCAGACCCTGGGACGCAGTGGCGCCGCGATGACTGTCCTGGGATTGGGTTTCTGCTACCTGGATTGAGTGCCCAGCTCCTGGCTTCAGCTCAGCCCAGTTCCGACCACTGGGGGCATTTGGGGGGTCTGTCTCTCTCTGCTTCTTAAGTAGATGAAAAATATGACTTGTCTCTTCACTCTTCAAGGCAAAAGTAAGATTTCTTTCAAGAGACCAGTGTGCTGGGTTGCTGGGGGCGGGGGGGGGGTTGGTTCTCCCTGGATTTACTGAGCCACACACTGGAAGCAGAATCCCGGATGCCGTGGGTAAGGCAGAGCGCTCCGAAGCTTGATTTTCTCGTGCCGGAGCCCCACGTCAGAGCCATCCCTGAGCAGCGCTAATGAGGCAGTGACATCCGGGGCTTGAAGAGACGAGGTGGGGTGAGGGTGGGGAGCTGGGAGCAGGCTGGCAGCAGGGGTGGGGTACAGGGCGTGGGGGCATTGGTTGCACGGAGTGGCACCAGGGTAGAAGGGAAGTCCTGAGTGTGTTGGGGGTCTGGTGAGGCTGTCAGCCCGGTGAACAGGGAAGGGATGCTAACTTCCCAGGCAGACAAGAGGGGCCTGAACTCAGACCACTGCTGTGCGTAAGGAACCCCCGTGTGCTAGAGAGCGGGAATCCCCAGGAGCAGATGGCTGAGGTGGGCGAACTGCAGAGGAGTAGCCTCCTTGAGACCAGTTGGAGGGATCACAGAGGCCATGGCTGAGCACGGGGCGTGTCGGTGTGGTAGACTGACGGGGAGGACAGGTCTGGTATTGCCGTCGTGAGGTGGGAGCTCTTGGGGTGGACCCTGGGCACAGAGACTCAGCTGAGAGGAGGAGAGACATGGACGTGAGAGCCCTGCTGCACGTGTCTGTGCCTGGCATCTGGGCAGTGGCTGCAGGGCACCTGCTGCTGGCACGGGTGTGGGTGGGTGAATCACTTCTTCCCTCTTTTCTTGTTAATTTTGTTTAAAGATTTATTTATTTATTTGAAAGGCAGAGTTGCGGGGAGGGGGGTGGGGGGTGGGCGTGTCTTCCATTCCCTGATTCATTCCCCAAATGGCTACAACAGCTGGAGATGAGCTGACCAGGAGCCAGCAGCTTCTTCCGGGTCTCCCACGTGGGTGCAGGGGCCCAAGCACTTGGGCCGTCCTCCACTGCTCTCCCAGGCCACAGCAGGGAGCTGGATTGGAAGTGGAGCAGCCGGGACTCTTATGGGCGCCGTATGGGATGCCGACACTGCAGGTGACGACTTTGCCCGCTACGCCGCAGTGCTGGCCCTGTAAATAATTTCATTAGGTCCCTTGCTTGCAAGAAACAAATCAAGTGAGGTTCTAGGGTAAGAAGAGAACAGTGAGGCCTGGAGGGACGAGGCCGGGTGGGTGCGGCTGGCGGCCCTGCCTGTGTTGTGCTGTGGCTGCTCTGCTCCGCTCAGTTTCCGTGCTGGGGGGCGGTGTTTGCTTGGCCAGCTGTAGTTGTAGTGCAGGGGCCAGGCTGTGTGCAGTGTCAGTGCCCACAGAAGCCAGCACACCGTCCCAGCCTGCGCGGTTGATGGAAGCACAGCACTTGGAACGGTTGTCTGTAAGCTGACCGGAGCCTCCCCAGGGCCAGCCCTTGTTCACAGCCCAGGCTGAAAGAAAAGTGGGAATGGGTGGAAAGGACGCGGGAAGGAGAGCAGTTGACGGGGGAGATGGGAGGAAGACTTTTTTCCAAAGTCTTCGTTTATTTGAAAAGTGTGGTGACACTGGTTCTCTTTCCAGTGCCTGTGACAGCTGGGGCTAGGCCAGAGCTGGGGGCTCAGACTGGACTCTGGGTCTCCTTCACGGGTGACAGGGACCCAAGTGCTTGAGCCACCACCTGCCGCCTCCTAGGGTGCACATCAGCAGGAAACTGGGTTCATCGTGGGGGAGGGGCTCAACCCCAGGCGCTCTGTAGGGTGCAGGTGTCCAGGAGACTCAGCCGCTGTGTCAGATGCCCTCCTGTGGGCTCGCGGGCTGGGGGCCAGCAGCGCCTGCCCCCGGCTTCCTCAGGGACCCAGTCCAGAGAGGCGTCTGGAACGTGAGGATGGCTGAGTCTCTGTGCGTTAGAACAGTCTCACCTGTGTGTGTGTGTGTGTGTGTGTTTCCGTTTCGCTTTGCAGTCTAGTTTGGTGCACCGGGGCGTGCTCAGGAAGCTCACCTGCTGAATTGTTGTGAGGCTTAAACAACACACAGTCTTAGAGCAGCTCCACACACAGCTGAGTGCGCTGTGGCTCAGGTCTGGCGTGAGCACTGCGAGGGGCGGAAATAAAAAAATAAACTAAAAGTTGATCTCTGAAAGAGCAAATGGAAAAGCCTTCAGTAAGACTGAGAAATAAATACATGAATTAAAGTTAAATATCTTTTTAAATACATGGTTTAAAAAAAATTTTTTTTATTTTGACAGGCAGAGTTAGACAATGAGAGGGAGAGAGACAGAGAGAAAGGTCTTCCTTCCATTGGTTCACCCCCCAAATGGCTGCCACGGCCAGCGCACTGCGCCGATCCGAAGCCAGGAAGCCAGGTGCTTCCTCCTGGTCTCCCATGCGGGTGCAGGACCCAAGCACTTGGGCCATCCTCCACTGCCTGTCCCCCGCCCCCGCCCCGGCCACAGAAGAGAGCTGGACTGGAAGAGGAGCAATCGGGACTAGAACCCGGCGCCCATATGGGATGCTGGCGCCGCAGGCGGAGGATTAACCAAGTGAGCCATGGTGCTGACCCCATATAGGAGTTGGGTGCAGAGCTGGGACTTGAACCAGGCATTCCCACATGGGATGTAGGCACCCTAACTTCTTCTCCATATGCTGTCCCTTCACACTTGCCCTTTTTTTTTTTTTTTCTAAGATTTATATATTTATTTGAAGGTAGAGTTACACAGAGGCAGAAAGAGAGAGAGGTCTTCCATCCGCTGCTTCACTCCCCAGATGGCTGCAATGGCCAGAGCTGGGCCAATCAGGAGCCAGGAGCTTCTTCTGGGTCTTCCACGTGGGTGCAGAGGCCCAAGGTCTTGGGCCATCTTCTGCTTTCTGAGGCCGTAGCAGCGAGCTGGACTGGAAGTGGAGTAGCCGGGACTTGAACTGACACACATATGGGATGCCAGCACTCAGGCAGTGGCCTTACCTGCTACACCACAGCACTGGCCTTGGCACCTGATCTTTAAAAAAAAAAAAAAAAAAAGATTTTATTTATTTATTCGACAGCTAGAGTTACAGACAGTGAGAGAGAGAGACGGAGAGAAAGGTCTTCCTTCCATTGGTTCACTCCCCAAATGGCCGCCATGGCTGGCACTGTGCCAATCCGAAGCCAGGAGCCGGGTGCTTCCTCCTGGTCTCCCATGTGGGTGCAGGGCCCAAACACTCGGGCCATCCTCCACTGTCCTCCCGGGCCACAGGAGAGAGCTGGACTGGAAGAGGAGCAACCAGGACTAGAACCCGGCACCCATATGGGATGCCGATGCCGCAGGCGGAGGATTAACCAAGTGTGCCTCGGCGCCGTCCCGGCACCTGATCTTTTTACATAGCAGTCCCATCTTTGAGTAGTAGTCCCTGGAGACTCTGACCTAGTACTGTCCTGAGTGTGGACCGGCTTGCTGAGGGAGGTGTGGTGCCCACAGTCACTTTTGTCTTGGCACCACTTGCAGCACCTTCTGCTAAGTGGCCCTTCTGCCCTGGACTTGTCATGAAACCTGTGCTGTGCCCTGTCCTCTTGTCCATCAGAGGACACAGCCTGAGCCTCTGAGTGCTGTTCTCTCCAAGGCTTTCCTGGAATCACGAGGGCTCTGTGAAACCAGCCCATCCTGCATTTTATTGGCTTAATTTGCATTGGTCCAGTTCTGCTTTGTTTACATCGTAGGCTAATTTCCCATGCTTTCTCCACTGGACTGTGAGGCTGATCGTGAGTGCTAACGTCCGTGTCTCACATCTAGGCATTAAGAAGTGCTTGTTGCATGAATGAGTGTTCACATCTAGGCACTAGGAAGTATTGTTGCATGAATGAGTGTTCAGAGGGTTTGGCCCAGGGAAAGCCAGGGAGTCAGACTAGAGGCCAGGCAGGAGCAACCCGACACCGTGCTGGCCAGGAAGCTGTGGTCTGGAAGCTTTGCACGGTGTGTGTGCTGGCTGGTCCAGAGCCCAGTGGGCAGCGGGGCGCAGGCTTGCAGCACGCCACCGCCTGGCCGTGCACCGAGGTTCTCCGAGCTTTGTCATCAGGGGGGTAAGGAGTCACTGGTTTGTGTATAACTCGGTGTGCTCATGGATTTGATGATGAACTTGTGTTTTCAGATCTTTGATTTGAGTTTACAATATTTAAATTTCGACAAACTTAGCCTTTTTACTTCCTCCAGCTTCCCTGAAGAGCTGCTTTCTGCAAAGATTCAGTAGACAGTTTCGGGAAGTTGTGTCCACCTGGCTTCTTGTCGGGTTCAGAGTCGCCCTGGGGCCTCTTCCTCAGCTGCCTGCCCCCTGCTGGCTCCAGAGCCAGTGGACAGGCTGCTGTGCCTCGGCCTTCTGCCTGCAGGCGGTGTAGCCACGTGAGCCGGCTGCTGCTCTGAGAGCACTTCACCGCTGGGCTGGGGTCTTGTCCTTGGTACCGAGTTCTCTGGGCACGTGGTCAGGGAATGGTCTGGTATTTGGATCTTGGTTTTGCCCAGGAATGAGCCTAGACTGCTCTTCACGTGTCCACACGCTGTCAGCATCTGTCGCTCCCCCTCTTCGTGGAGGAACGACACAGGACCCTGCGCTGTTCTTTTGTCTGCTCGGCCCTCCCCGGGTTTGCTGCTGGTTCTTCCCGGGTTGGCTACTGTCCCTTCCACCTCCGTGGAAGAGCGGTTCCCCCTGGCCACATTCCCCACTTCCGCAGGGGAGCGGCACACCGCCGGCCGGCTCTCTCGGGGGCTGCACAGGTGTTCCCCTTAGATGTTCCCCTTAGATGTTCCTGGTGCATGTTGTCTCTCTCCTCCTTTATAGTCCTCCTCCGCCAATCCCAACTCTGCTACCCACACGCCGAGTACGCTGCTCTCCTCCAATCAGGAGCAGGATCAGCTCCTGGAAGTCATCACTCAAGTTGGCAAGAGGCAGCTGCGTAGAAGCTGTTTTCTCCTCTCCCAGCGCCATATTGTGGGAGAGCAGATGCATAGAATAAGTCTTAATTCCAGTAACTTAGTCTAGTCCGAGTTGCTCCCCACAAGCATCCTGTTTTTGTTGTTGCTGTTTTTGTTTTTTTAAAGATTTAGATTTATTTATTTATTTATTTGACAGGTAGAGTTACGGGGCTGGGGACCCAAACGGTCACCGTGGCTACGTTAGGTAGAAAGTCAGTTATGAGCTTACGTGTGTGTGACATAAAGGCCTAAAGAGAAGACATCTATGTCCAGCACATGCATCTGCATCTCAAAGTCATCCTGACAGTGTTTCAGGGGCAGCCCGGTATTCGCATCCTGCCCTGCCCCCTTCCACCTGATAACCTGCCAGGTGGAGGTCCCCGCCCCTTCTGCCTGACAAACCTTCCACAATCTCCCAGGTGCAGCCCAGTCTCTGCATCTCAAACACCCTGCTCTGATCCCCATTCTCTAGGGGGTCCTGCTCACCCTTCCTCTGAACCCAGGATGGCGCCAGCTAGGCTTCCTCCTGTCTGATACCTTCAGCTATTTACATCCAAAAAGCCCTTAGTTCCAAGAGGAGCAGAGGTGGGGAAGCAAGACCCATCTCCTTAAAAACCCCCTGCGCGCTCAGCCCTCTGCCTCTCTGCTGAGCCGCCCGCCCGCCTGCCCAGGTGTACTCTCTCCACTCAACCATGTAACCTCCACCCCACCCCACCCCCCAGTCTCTCAGGCTCTGTCTGGAGAGGTGTCCATCCATCCTTACGGATGTCCCTTCCCTAATAAAGACACAGGGCCTCAGCATCCACTGGCCAGAAGGGGACCAATGAAACGCCACACACAGGCACGCTACTCAGAAATACAAGGGGTCAAGCACGGACGTGCTAGGAGACAGCACGCGGGGGTGGCGCCCGTGATGAGTGACAGGTTAATGGGCGCAGGGCTTCCTTCTGGGGAGAGGAGTCAGGCAGAGGTGGCAGCCACAGGATACTGACTATGTGAGGACCACGGAGTCAGTCACCTAAAGACGCTTAACTTAATGTTGCAGCAATTTCACCTGAGGAAAAAAAGGCTTGGCTGAGTGTGGGCCCTGCTGGCTAAGGCTCCGCCGGGAGCCTGCACCAGGGACAGGGCCAGCGCCAGGGCCAGGGCCAGGGCTGGATGCTCGCCCCGCTCCGGCCCAGCTTCCCGCGTGCAGAGGCAGCAGCGATGGCTGAAGCGGCCGGGTGCCTGCTACGCACACTGGACACGCGGACAGACCTCCCTGCTCCCAACTTCAGCAGCCCAGCAGTCAGAAGCATGGAGGGTGCCCAGTGCTGAGAGTGCCCCCTCCTCAAATAATAGAAGCTTTAAAATAGAGGCCATGGGGCCGGCGCCGCGGCTCACTAGGCTAATCCTCCGCCTTGCGGCGCTGGCACACCGGGTTCTAGTCCCGGTCGGGGCACCAGATTCTGTCCCGGTTGCCCCTCTTCCAGGCCAGCTCTCTGCTGTGGCCAGGGAATACAGTGGAGGATGGCCCAAGTGCTTGGGCCCTGCACCCCATGGAAGACCAGAAGAAGCACCTGGCTCCTGGCCTCGGATCAGCGCGGTGCGCCGGCCGCGGCGGCCATTGGAGGGTGAACCAATGGCAAAGGAAGACCTTTCTCTCTGTCTCTCTCTCACTGTCCACTCTGCCTGTCAAAAAAAAAAAAAAATAGAGGCTATGGAAGCAAAGCTGGAAAACAATCAGAAATCAGCAAATGTACACTACCCCTCCCCCAGGGAAGGCCCCACACACGTGAGGCAGCAGCATCCCACTGGGCTGTCTGCTGGGGGGCTGCCTGTCCTGTCGCTCTCTGAGGTGGGGGTGCTGGGGTGTTGTCTGTTGCGGGCTTCTGCAGGGTTCTGTCAGCAGCAAACACAGCCCCTTCCCCGGCTGTAAAAGCCACCAGATGTCCCCTAGGGGGCAACAATGGCCACGTTAGGAATGCCTGGTTTATGGTGGTCATAAGTATCCTGATAAGTCCTCCACACAGCAATGCTTCAAGGTGAGACACAGGTCACCCAGGCCAGGGTATAACAGAGTTTGCTTCCTGCACACCTGCTCTCGCTCACTCGCTCCCCCCGTCTTCGCCCCTTTCCTCCAGCCTGTTAGATTTCCCCCATTAATAAACTTTCCCTTTGAAAAGAGAAAGAGATTTTAAAACATGAATCAGAAAGCTGCATCCTAGATCGCTCTTTCCCGTGTCCAGCGCCTCGTGCGCGGCCCAAGTCACCAACAAGGTTCGAGCCGCCTGCTTCCACAGAGGACGCTCACGGTCACCGGGTGCGTCTCCCTACCTTCCGCTCGCAGTGGCACAGTCCGGGTCGGGGTAGGACGCCGCCAGGGGCCGGCATTGTGGCACAGTGGGCAAAGGTGCTTCCTACAGCACAGGCCAGCCATGTCGGCGCCGGTTTGAGTCCTGGCTGCTCCACTTCCTATCCGGCTCCCTGCTGGTGTGCCTGGGAAAGCAGCGGAGGGCGGCTCAAGAGCCTGGGTCCCTGCGTGCACCCGGAGAGCTGCAGGAAGCTCCTGGCTTCGGATTGGCCCAGCTCCAGCTGTTACCGGAGAAACTGCAGGGCTCTTGTCTTCGCGCAAGAAAGAATTCAGGCGTGAGACAGAGAGTAGTGGGAGGTAAAATAGCAAGGTTTATTAGGGAAGGGACATCCGTAAAGACGGATGGGCACCTCTCCAGACAGGACCTGGGAAAGGGTGCAGTCGCTCGGACTGGGGGGGGGGGCGAGGAAGGAGTGAGGTTACATGGTTGAGTGGAGAGAGTACACCTGGCCAGACCAGGCGGGCGGCTCAGCAGAGAGGCAGAGGGCTGAGCGCACAGTCCGGTTGAGGCCGGGGGGGGGGGGGGGGTTAAGGAGATGGGTCTCTGTCTTCACACATCTCCCCCTGAAACAAAGGACTTTATGGCTGTAAATAGTAAGAAGCTCCTATCTGAGTTTTTCCCTGAAGGTATCAGACAGGAGGAAGCCTCGCTGGCGCCATCCTGGGTTCAGAGGAAGGGTGAGCAGGACCCCCTAGAGAATGGGGATCAGAGCAGGGTGTTTGAGATGCAGAGACTGGGCTGCACCTGGGAGATTGTGGAAGGTTTGTCAGGCAGAAGGGGCGGGGACCTCCACCTGGCAGGTTATCAGGTGGAAGGGGGCAGGGCAGGATGTGAATACCAGGCTGCCCCTGAAACACTGTCAGGATGACTTTGAGATGCAGATGCATGTGCTGGACATAGATGTCTTCTCTTTAGGCCTTTATGTCACACGCGCGTAAGCTCATAACTGACTTTCTACCTGACAGTCGGTGCTGTGTGCACGTCAGCGAGTCTCAGGGCGAACACTTTGCTGGGTGAGTGCTGAGAATTCCTTTTCTCACTGAGGCAGTCTTGGCTTGGTGTGACTATGTGAGTGTGGGCTTTTGTTAAGATTTATTTAATTATTTGAAAGAGTTAACAAAGAGAGAGAAGGAGAGGCAGGAGGAGAGAGAGAGAGAGAGAGGTCTTCCATCCACTGGTTCACTCCCCAATTGGCTGCAATGGCCAGGGCTGAGCCGATCTGAAGCCAGGAGCCAGGAGCTTCTTCCAGGTCTCCCACGCGGGTGCAGGGGCCCAGGGACTTGGGCCGTCCTCCACTGCTTTCCCAGGCCACAGCTAGATCAGAAATGGAGCAGCTGGAACTTGAACTGGCGCCCGTAGCGCTGGCCCCTCTAGTAACAGGATTCTAACCCCTACTCTCCTGCTTTTCCGTTAATTCAAGATATATTTACCGTGAGGCACGTCTAAGGGATTTTTAAGAGGTTGATACCACCCTAAGGCTTCCTGGTCTGGCTGAAAGGCCTGTGAGAGCATTTCAGGTATGGAAAGCCAAGACTGTCGCAAAAAATATCCTACACGGAGGATCTCAGGAAAGAAAGGGCCATCAAAGAAGGCTGTACTCTCTCTGAAGGGAGGAGAGAACTTCCACTTTGCTCACGGCCGTGTCCAAATACCGATGGTGTCTGTGGTCACAAAAGGCTGCCATAGCCTTGGCAGCCCATGGCAAGAGCCTCGGTGATCACTGATGTCATAAACAGGCGTGTTAATTGCTAAAGGAACAACAGAAGTCACTGCGCACTTACTCCCCACGTAGGACCTCTGTCCTTAATGAATTGTACTATGCGAATCGTCTGCAGATCGTGTTCTCAAACTGTACTCTGTACATTGTGTGTGTGCATGGGGGCAAATGGTTGGTGTGTGCTTGACATGGAGTAGGTCCTCTGTATACAAAATCAAACTAACAATGAGATGGGAGAGGGAGGTGGGATAAGAATTGGGGTGGAAGGGTGGATATGGGGGAAAGAACCACTCTACTATGAAGTTGTATCTATGAACAAATGCATTCATTAAATAAAAACTGAAAAGGTTGATACCAATTTTTTTTCCACACTGAAAAACAAAATACTGTAATAGTACCAAGTAAAGCAGTTGGGAGAATGGTAGCAGTGTGGGAGGGGTAGCTCTGAGTGCTCTCAAAGGGAGTGTTTCATCGGTACCTGAATGCAATGCAAATATAGCCTTTTCTGTTTGTTGCAGACAGATTTACATGTGTTGAAGACCAGACCAGAAGCACTTCTGAATTAAGGTAATTTTGATACAGTTGATACTGGTCAGTTTTTAAAATGCAATACTTAAGTTCCATTGGTGTTTATATTTTTAAAAACATTTTCATTTACTTGAAAGGGAGAGGGACACGGAAACAGGCACAGACACATCTTCTACCCCGTGGTGGCTCCATCCCCAGACGCCCGGGACAGCCAGGGCTGGGCCAGGTGGGCGCCTCCCCCACGGGTGGCAGGGGCCCAAGTCCTTGAGCCATCACCATTGCCTCCCAGGATGCGCACCAGCAGGAAGCTGGACCCAGAAGCAGAGCTTGGACTTGAACCCCAGCGCGCAGGCGTGGAACATGGGCGTCCTGTGAGGGGTCTTCCCGTGGGATTGTTTCTGTAGCAGCCTGGTTTCTGTTACAGCTTTGCACTCTGTTTTTTACTCCCCAAGATGGTTTAAGAACAGTTAGATCCTCAGAGGGGTGATTCCTGCTTCAGCAGGGAGGTTCGCTGCCCCAGACCAGGGCTTTCGTTCTGGCTACTTCTTTCACTACAAAGGAGGAGGACCCTTTTTCCAGTTAAACCTTCGTTGCACCAGTTCCGATGCAGACCCTCGAGTAAGGCCTGCAGGACTTGAGGAGTCTCCGGTGTGTGTAGGGGGAGGGGAAGCTGGCATCTCCAGTGCTGGCTGCCGGTGGCTCTGGGGGAGGGCGCGCTGTGTCCTTGGGTCATTCCTGCAGCTCTTGAAGTGTAGATGCTTGCAAATGGGAAAGGAAAAGGAAACTGCATGGCAGGTGTCAGCAGTATCGTTAGGCAGAAGGTCCCCATGGATCACAGATCTAAGTACAAAACCGGAACTAGGAGCTCCTGTAACAAAGCACAGAAAATTGGCTTGAGGTTCAGCAGAGGCTTTTAGAAAGAACATGGCTGGCACCGGGGCAGAGCAGATAAAGCCACCTTCCACACGGGCCCCCCCTTCAACACTAGCACCCCACATGGGCCCTGGCAGAGCAGATAAAGCCACGACCTGCAAGGCCAGCTTCCCATGTGGGCACTGGTTTGAGCTGCTCCTGGCTGTCCACTTCCAATCCAGCTCTCTGCTAATGTCCCTGGGAAAGCAGCAGCAGATGTGTGGGAGACCCAGGTGAGTTCCAGGGTCCTGGCTGGAGTTGCCAGCCCTGGATATTGGAGCCATTTTGGGAAGTGAGCCAGCAGATGGTTTTCTGTTCTCTCTCTAACTCTACCTTTCAAATACATAAATAATTTATCTAAATAATTACTTACCAATAAATGTGTGTACACGTGTACACACACATATATAAAGACTTGTACCTGGAGGACTCTCAGAACAACTCATCTGAGGGGCCGGTGCTGTGGTATGGCAGCAGGTGAAGCTGCTGCCTGTAGTAATGGCATCCTGTGTGGGCGCCGGTTCAAGTCCCGGCTCCTCCACTATAATCCAGCTCCCTGCGAAAGCACCTGGGAAAGTGCTTGGGCCCCTGTCCCCATCATGCATGTGGGAGACCTGGATGCAGGTCCTGGTCCTGGCTTCAGCCTGGACCAGTGCTGGCCATTGCTGCTTGTAGTAGTAAGTGTTCCACACAGAATAATTTTTTTAAGATTTATTTCTTTATCTAAAAGGTAGAGTCACAGAGAGAGCTCCCATCCGCGGGCTCACTCCCCAATGGCCACAACAGCCAGGGCTGGGCTAGGGCAGGAGCCAGGAGCCAGGAGCTCATCCAGGTCTCCCACGTGGGTGCAGGGGCCCAGGGACTTGGGCTGTCCTCTGCTGCCTTCCCAGGCCATAGCAGAGAGCTGGATTGGAAGTGGAGCAGCTGGGACTGGAGCCAGTGCCCATATGGGATGCCGGCACTGCAGGTGGCAGCTTAACCCACCACAGTGCCGGCCCCACACAGAAGATTTTTACATAGTGGAGTGTAGGTGGCAAGATAGGGCTAAGTCTTCCTGTGAAAGGTGCTTGGAATTTGGCCCATGCCTTTGTGTGTTCCGTGGTGTTCAGGTTTCCCATCACCTCCCCGTGAGGTCTCCTCTGGGTGGATCCACTCGTTTGGTGAGCTCGCCGGTCACGTGTAAAGCCTCGCTCCCAAACGGCTGCACTGGGACTTGCTGTCTGCAGCTCCTGTGGATGGGCTGACACCGGGGACACGGGAGGACCCCTCGTCTCTCGCGGTCACTTGAACTGCAGAGCCTGGTCCTCCCCTTTAGACGGTGGGGTTGGGAGGAGCTTCTGTGGGTTCTCAGGTCTGCACAGGCTGCAGCGGTGCTGTCCACTAAGGAGGCTGTGGCCTTGGCCACGTGTGGCTGTGAAGCACGTGGCACATGTAAAGTGTGCACTGATGTCACAGCTTAGCTTGGCAAGTGCATGAGGAATGCCTCTGTAACCATCGCTTCGTATTGCGTACATGTCGAGATAACTTTTGATATATTGGCTTAAATAAACTATTCAGAATAATGTTACCCGTTTCTTCACACTTTTTAAGAATATAAGATTGATTTTAAAAAACCATTGACTCATTTTAGAGAGACCTTCCATGTACTGGTTCATTCCCCCAAATACCCGCAGAAGCTGGGGCTGGGCCAGGCCAAAGCCAGGAGCCAGGAACTAAATATATGTCTCGCACATGCGTAACAGACTCAAGTGCTTGAGCCATTAGCTGCCATCTCCCAGGGTGCACGTTAGCAGGAGACTGGAGTCAGGCGCCAGAGCTGGGATTGAACTCAGCTACTCTGAGGTGGGATGCGGGTGTCTTATTTGGAGGGCCAATTGTCCTCCACCTTTTTCTTCTTCATAGGACTGCAGGAAAATTCAGAGCGACCTGTGTGGCTCATGCTGTGTTTCTGTCAGACAGCCCTGGCGGAAGAGAGGTGTAAGCTAAGTTAGCTGGAAAGCACCCAACGTAATGAAGCTAAACCTGATCAGGAAGCAGATGGGCTGCCCTTGCTTCCACTCAGTGACACAGTACGGCTGGTGCTGTGGCGCAGTGGGGTAAGCAGCTGCCCGTGGCGCTGGCATCCCACATTGGCACCGTTTGCAGGTTAGTCTGCTCCCCTGCCAATGCAGTCCCTGATGAAGCACCTGGGGAAGCAGCCGAAGGTGTCCAGTGTTGGGCCCTTGCACCCACGTGGGAGATCCAGATGAAGCTCCTAGCTTTGGCCTGGACCAGCCCTGGCTGTTATGGCCATCTGGGGAGTGAACAGGCAGATGGAAGATATCTCTGTCTCTCTCTGCCTCTGTCTCTCTCTGTCTCTCTGTCTCTCTCTAACTCTGCTTTTCAAATAAGTCAATAAATCTTTAAAATATTCAATAGACTTGATTGAGTTTCAAGGATCACAGTCTGTATGTTAAAAAGCAAGACCTGGGGCCGGCGCCGTGGCTCACTAGGCTAATCCTCCGCCTAGCGGCGCCGGCACACCGGGTTCTAGTCCCGGTTGGGGCGCCAGATTCTGTCCCGGTTGCCCCTCTTCCAGGCCAGCTCTCTGCTGTGGCCAGGGAGTGCAGTGGAGGATGGCCCAGGTGCTTGGGCCCTGCACCCCATGGGAGACCAGGAGAAGCACCTGGCTCCTGGCTCCTGCCATCGGATCAGTGCGGTGCGCCGGCCGCAGCGCGCCGGCCGCGGCGGCCATTGGAGGGTGAACCAACGGCAAAGGAAGACCTTTCTCTCTGTCTCTCTCTCTCCCTGTCCACTCTGCCTGTCAAAAAAAAAAAAAAAAAAAAAAAAAAGCAAGACCTGGTGCCGGCACTGTAGCGCAGTGGGTTAACACCCTGGCCTGAAGCACCGGCCGGCATCCCATATGGGTGCCAGTTCTAGTCCCGGCTGCTCCTCTTCCAATCCAGCTCTCTGCTGTGGCCTGGGATAGCAATAGAGGAGGGCCAAGTCCTTGGGCGCCTGCACCCATGTGGGAGATCTGGAAGAAGCTCCTGGCTCCGGATTGGCTCAGCTCCGGCTGTTGCAGCCATCTGGGGAGTGAACGAGCAGATGGAAGACCTCTCTCTCTGTCTCTACTTCTCTTTGTAACTCTGTCTTTCAAATAAATAAAAAATAAATCTTAAATAAATAAATAAAAAGCAAGACCTAGGAGAAATTCCTGTGCTGCTGGGCGTGAGTCACACTTCTAGCTTCTCCACCTTGGGGTGGTGGTGCCTGCTGTGGGCTGAGTTTACAGTTAGGGTTGAAAGGAACAGAGTCAGGCCACACTCTACTCACCAGGAACCAGAGTTGGCGCCCTGGTTAGACCCTCGTGGTCCTCACCACTTTTAAAAGACATGAATCCTTGCATCCTGTATGTGTGGATTTCTGCTCTCACCGAATGCTTTTTTTGAGTCCTGCGCAGCTTGTGGCCAGGATCTCTGGGAGGGAAGAAACCAGGAGGGGCACTGGCATGCGGCAGGAGGTGGCCTGGGCTGTAGTGCAGAGCTGAGATGCACTTGAAAGTGAGCTGCATCCCGGGAACTGAGATCTGGTGCGAGATGTGGGAAATCTGATAGAGAACTGAGAAAACACTTCTGGGGCCGGTGCGGTGGCCCGCCACGTTAAGCCCCCACCTGCAACACTCGCATCCCATACGGGCACCGGTGTGTGTGCTGGACTCCTGCACTCCCGATCCAGCTCCCTGCTAATGGCCTGGGAAAAGCACCAAGGATGGCCCAGATGCTTGGGCCGCTGCACCCTCGTGGGAGACCGGAAAAGCTTGTTTCAGCCTGGGTCAGCCCTGGCTCTTGGGGCTACTTGGGGAGTGAACCAGAGGATGGAAAAATACCTTTGTCTTCTCTCCCCCTTGCTCTCCCTCTCTCCCTTTCTCTCTGTCTCTCCCTCTCTGTAACTCTGTCAAATAAGTAAATATTTTTATTTAAAAAGAATATTCCTGAATATTAGCATTTTCACTTTTAAAATGGATACTTAAGGCCGGCGCCGCGGCTCAACAGGCTAATCCACCTTGCGGCGCCGGCACACCGGGTTCTAGTCCCGGTCGGGGCGCCAGATTCTGTCCCAGTTGCCCCTCTTCCAGGCCAGCTCTCTACTGTGGCCTGGGAGTGCAGTGGAGGATGGCCCAAGTGCTTGGGCCCTGCACCCCATGGGAGACCAGGAGAAGCACCTGGCTCCTGCCTCCGGATCAGCGCGGTGCGTCGGCCATGGTGCCCATTGGAGGGTGAACCAACGGCAAAGAAGACCTTTCTCTCTGTCTCTCTCTCTCTCTCTCTCTCACTGTCCACTCTGCCTGTCAAAAAAAAAAAAAAAAAAAAAAAAAAAAAGATACTTAAGCTCCAAGACCAACCCTTTAGTTGTTCAAACAAGTTTGAAAAGTACTAGACTTGGATCTACAAAGCAGTCAGCATGGGATGGGGTGGGGGCATTTGCTGCAGTGGTTGGAACACCTGCTCCCATGTCGCAGTGCCTGGTTTGAGTCTTAACTCCATTCCCAGTTCCAGCTTCTTGCTGGGAGTGGTTGGGTTCCTTCTGCTCCCGTGGGAGACCTGGACTGAGTTCCTGGCTTGCCATTTCAGTCCAGCCCAACTTGTTGCAGTATTTGTAGGGTGACCCAGTGGGTGGGAGTGCTCTGTCTCTCAAATCAATAAAACAAGTCAAATTAAGAAAAAAAAGCAGCAGCAAGCTAAAATGGCAATATGGTTCATTGTAGAAAAATTGTCAAACATAATATACAGGGCCAGCGCTGTGGTGTGGTGGGTGAAGCTGCTGCCCTGTGCTGGCATCCCACACAGGAGCCAGTTCGAGTCCCGGCTGCTCCACTTCCGATCCAGCTCTCTGCTATCACTGGGAAAGCAGTGGAAGATGGCCCAGGTCCTTGGGCCCTTGCATCTGCGTGAGAGACCCGGAAGAAGCTCCAGGCTCGTGGCTTTCGATCAGCGCAGGTCTGGCCGTTGCAGCCATCTGGGGAGTGAACTGGCAGTGGGAGATATCTCTCTCTGCCTCTGCCTCTTTGGAATTCTGCCTTTCAAATAAATAAATAAATAAGTTCTTTAAAAAAAAAACTGGGTACATTTGGACTTAAAAGTTTTTTTAGTTTACTTATCTGAGAGTTGGAAAGACAGAGACAGACACACAGAGCTCCGTCCACTGGTTCGCTCCCCAAACGCCTGCAATGTCCAAAGCTGGCCCACGTCAGAGCAAGGAATCGGTCTCTGATGGAGGTGGCAGGGACCCAGGGATTGAGGTGTCACTGTTGCCTTCCAGGGTCTCGCTCTGAAGACTGGAGTGAGGAGCTGGGAACCACGCCCAGGCTCTCCAGTGTGGGGTGTAGACCTCTTAATCACCAGGCCAAATACCCCTTCCACGTTTGGAGTTTGAATCCACATCTAAAGTACCCACCAATTAAAAAAATGCATAGGAGAGTTAAAACAGAAAATTCACCAAACTGATTAGCATCCCATCACTGACTGCTCTGTGTGCCCCCACCTTTTCCATCCTTGTCTTCTGTTTAGGTTGATGTATTTGCTTATTGGAAGGAACTCTTGCCTCCATTGGTTCACCCCCCAAATGCCCAGAATACTAGGGCTGGGTTGGGCCAAAACAAAAAGCCAGAAGCCAGGAGGTCCTGCCCGTGGGTGGCAGGAACCCAGGCGCGGAGCCATCCTCTGCTGCCTCCCAGGATACATCGGCAGGATGCGGAGTGCTGGGGCTCGAATCCCTGCCGGGAGGTGGGAGCTGCGTGGGCCTGTATCGGAATGCCCTCCCTTTCTCGGTTGTTTTGAAGCAGTGTCAGACGTACCGTTTTACTCTTAAATATCTCTGTGCACTTTAGACGGTAGAGACCCCTGAAAGGTCGTACAGGATGCTCGGTGCCGTGTCCTAACCACCACCAGAACCAGCCTTCCTCCGCCCCAGCGCACTGTGCCCCTTCCAGCCTGTGCTGGTCTCACCCTCTGAAACCACCACTTGGTTCACCTGCGCAAAGACTGATTTCATTTATGAGGCAGAGTGACAGACATCTTCTGTCAGCTGGTCCACTCCCCTGATGTCCACAGCTGGGGTTGGCCAGGCTGAAGCCAGGAGCCCAGAACTCCATCCCGGTCTCCCCTGGGTGGCAGGGCCCAGCTATCTGAGTCCTCACTGCTGCCTTCCAGGTGTGCGTGAGCAGGAAGCTGGAGTCAGAGCTGAGCCAACGCCCCAGTAGGGCGCAGGCGTCCTCGGCAGCGTCGTAACCGCTGTGCCAGGCTCCTCCTGGGTTACCTGTTGGGCAGCTCTCCTTCAGACTAGACTTCAACCTGCGCTGCCTGTATCCTGCCCGCTGCTGCTCGAGGCTCCCAGGTGCCAGGCGCAGCAGGCCGTGTCAGTGTGTCTGTCCTGCTACCTGTGCCGCTGCAGTGCTGTGGGGAGCAGGTGGAGGAGGAAGGACCTCAGGGCTTTGTGCCGTGCTTTGCATTTGCACCTAGTTTTGGAGACTGACCTGGACTTGGGAACGGAAGACAGGTAGACGAGCAGATTAAACTGGAATTCCTCCTGCTGCGACCCTGGTCCTGGGAGGGGACTGATAGTCCCCGTCCTGTTCGTAGCTTGTGCAGGGCTCAGCAGGGGTTGTGACTGGGCAGCCACTGTCCAGGGCAGTGTGGGTGAGGGGCCCAGCGTGTGCCATGGCTGCTGACCAGGGGTTGCAGGAGTGGCCGGCTGGCTGGTGGGGCCCCGTGAGTGTTCCAGTGCCCTGGGCCCTTGCCCTTGAGCTTGGCTTACTCAGTGAGAGGCTTACGGAGCACTTTCTGATCCGATGTCTTGTTTAATTTCCCTGTGAGCCAAGTGATGGAGATGACACCATCCCTGGTTTGCAGTAAGCAGAACAGAGTGAAAAGTGATTTGCTGATTTGCCAAAAGTCCTGTTTCTTACAAGTTTTAGAAGCGGAACTTGGGATAATGTTTACCCCACACACCAGTTTGGGCATTTGCGTCTCGAGAGCTGTTGCTGGTGATGATGACTGTGGGGCTCTGGGTGCCCTCTGTCAACGTGGAGGGCCACAGTGCAGGGATGTGCCGCCTCCGTCCTGTCACGGCAGGTGTCACCAGGCGACTCCCACGCACGTGTGCAGCTCACGCCCTTGCTCTGAGCTGTCGAGTTTCTGGGGAAGTATTTCCAGAGGGAAGGCTGAGCAGAAGTTCTGGGAAAAGTGGGTCAGGAAGAACAGACGTGGGGCCTCAGAGGCCCCGGCTTAGAGGATGAGCGCCAGGTCCGCGGCGTCAGCATGGCCCCTGCTTAGCTGTGACATTGGCCCTGAGGAGAGGGAAACTCGATGGGGTTTCCAGAAGGCCGGGGGACCAAGGCGAGTGAGGAGAAAAGCAGACAGGATTCGATGTAAGTACGGCTTCTCGCGCTCAGCCCTGTGAGCTGTCACTGGCGCTTGCAGACGGGGTAGAAAGCTCGACTGCTAATCCCACTAGAAATGCTCTTTCAGGATGGCTTTTTAGCTGCATGTTTTTGTTACTTTTAAACATAGAGACGACTGCATGCACGCGCGTGCTCTTTACTGACTGTGTGAAGCATTGTCCCAGGTTCCCGCAGCTCTCCTGGCTGTCCTTAGTGATGGGCAGCACTCAGGGCTGTGAAAGGCTTTGAAACTGAGAAGTGGACAGAAAAGGTCAGTCCTCGCTTCCTGGGCCCACAGAAGCTGTTGGCTGTTGGTGAGGGTGGGGCTGAGCAGAGTGTGTGTGGAGGACGAATGGAGGCAGAGAACCAGCTGGCCATTCCCGTGTGTCCCACGGCCACCTGTGCTCTCGCTGGCTCACACGGGCGCCCTGTGAGTGGACGCAGCGACGCCGTGTGCGTGACCGCCCAGCCTGAGCCTGTCCACGAGAAGGCGGCTGAGAGGCTTGGGGGGAGCCGGGGAGCTCTGCTCCGTGTCGGCTCATTGCTGTGCTGGAGGACCACCGGGCCTCCCTCCTCTGGGCGGCCGGACCTTGCACGCAGTGTGGGAGCAGAGGCCACCGCAGAAGACTCCTTTATGTTTGACTTTAGAACCAGTTTTTAAAGTTCTAATCCATGCGTAGACAGTGAGCAAGAGGGATCTGTGAGGCATTGTGGTTTTTCTAGTCTCCGTGTTGAACGTCTCAAGGGCCTGGCGACAGACTCCTGTCTGCCAGTGGTCTGTGTGTGGACTGAGAGTCCGCAGGAGCCTGGCTCTCTTGCTAGCAGGATCAGGAATGCCCTTGCTCTTAGAAATCAACAAGACGTCGATACTGAGTCTGACCTGAGGCTCACGTGTGGGCGCTGCCGTGGGCGCTGTGACCGGGGCGGCGCCAGCTCCGCCGCTCGCTGCAGGGAGCAGGCTGCCGCGGGTGTTGCTGGTCCCGGTCACTGGAGCCGCGGAGCTTTGCGCTCAGAACGCTTTGGTTTCTGGGAAGCTCAGTCTCTGGCCCCGGCAGTTGCGGCGGTCGATGGTCGTCTGTACTCTGACGTGTGAAGAGATGTAGCTCCGACGAGGTCAGGAGTTCCCACCTGACCCTGAGACGCGAGCCTCTGTGTGGAGCACCAGCCCAGCCACAGGGCCTCTGGCTTCTTCGCGTCACCCGAGTCTGAGGCGCTGTTCTGTGAGCCCTGCGTGTAAAGAGGAGCTGAGCTGCCCAGTGCCCGTGACAGGACTCACTGTTCTTTCTTCACACTGACTTTGGGAAGATGGAACATAGCAGCTTTTTTCAAAAAAGAGATTTATCTGTTTACTTGAAAAGCAGAGTTAACAGAGAGGCAGAGGCTGAGAGAGAGAGAGAGAGAGGTCTTCCATCCGCTGGTTTACTCCCCAGATGGTTGTGCCGATCTGAAGCCAGGAGCCAGGAGCTTCCTCCGGGTCTCCCATGCGGGTGCAGGGGCCCAAGGCCTTGGCCATCTTCTGCTGCTTTCTCAGGCCATAGCCGAGAGCTGGGTCGGAAACGGAGCAGCCGGGACTTGAACCGGGGCCCACGTGGGACGCTGGCGCTGCAGGCGCAGTGTTTCCCGCTATGCCGCAGCACTGGCCCCTCCAGCAGCTTTTCATAGACTGAAGTTCCGCTGCAGTGACTCCTCCCCGGCTCTGCACGCTTGTGCTGATAAAATACAGGTGAGGGCAGCTGGAGGGCAAGGCGGACTCGCGGGCCGGGCTGTGTCCAGTCCGACGCAGCTTTGTATTCTGTTGGCACTTCTATTATTTCACACATTAACATTCATGCGTTGCAGTCCTTCGAATTTATGTGTGAAAACCAGAAACCTTTAAGGAGTCTTATTAGGACAAACTGCTTGCTACCTGCGTGCTCCCTTCCTCCAAGGAGGCCTGAGGCCGGCTCCACCGTGGCGCCTGAAAGCAAGCCTTCCTGCCGAGCTTGAGAGACGGGCGTCTTGGCCGTCCTGTGCCCCCTCCCAGCCCTGCCGTGTGGCCTCTCCTGGGGGTTCTGTGGACTGAGAGCGCTCAGGTGGGCGTGTCACAGGCTCCACGCACTTGCGCTTCCTCCCGCCAGCCGCCACTGGAGGCTTCTCTGCTGGGGAAGATGTGGCTGGGGGGCACAGGTGTCTCCCCCACCCCACACCAAGACCTCACACACTTCTAGGTGGTTTTATGAGGAGAGATGTTGGGGTTGCACTGCGCTGGAACTTGGGTAATGTCCTGATTTCTGAACGCCTTGTGCAGACAGGAAGGCTGAGACTAGAGGCTTGAGCAGCGGAGTTCGTGTGCCATCCAGCTAACATCCAGGAAAGCAAACAGCTGTTGTTAGTTAAATACTGGAACAATATTGTGTTAACCCTGGATTTTTTAAAGATTTATTTGGAAGACATAAAAAGAGAGACAAAGAGAGGAAGGAAAAGGATTAGGGGGGCCAGAGAGAGGGAGAGCAAGCAAGTGAGAGATCTCGCACCTGCTGACTCACTCCTCAAGTGGCCACACAGCCAGGTCTGGGCTGCCAACGACCTCCATCCAGGTCTCTCACGTGGGTGGTGGGGACCTAAATACTTGGGCCGTCCTCCGCTGCTTTCTCAGCCGTTAGCACAGAGCTGGATGGGAGGTGGAGCAGCTGGGACACGAGCCCATGCCCACAGGGGATGTCGTGTTGCAGGCCATGGCTTTAACCCACTGCGCCACAACGTCAGCCCTGGAAGTGAGGTCTTGAACCGGCCTCTGAAGAGGGACGTGGCACAGCTGTGTGGGCTGTGGCGGCTTACCCTACCGCACCGCGGTCCTGACCCCCCTCTGACTTTCACACAAAATAGGTGGTGGTGGATTTCTTACGTTGTATGACTGACCTAGAAAATCAAGGTCTTTGCATAAGCGCATTTGCTTATGGAGCTAATTCTATTATTAGTGGTTAAAGATGTTGGCAGTTCTGTCTTCAGCTTTGTGATACTTTCGTCATATTTGGGATGGACTTAGCCAAGACCAGGGTCAGAAATGCCGCTGTCGGGCCTGGCGTGGTGGCACAGTGGTTAAAGTGCTGGTTCAGGTCTTGGCTGCTCCAGTTGTGATCCAGCTGCCTGCTAACGTGCCTGGGAGTGCAGCAGAAGATGGCTTGGGCCCCTGCACCCATGTCGGAGATCTGGAAGAAGCTCCTGGCTCCAGCCTGGCACAGCCTTCCCATTGCAGCCATCTGGGGAGTGAATGGGCAGATGGAAAATCTCTCTCTGCCTCTCATTCTCCCTTTCTAACTCTCCTTTCAAATAAATAAATAAATCTTAAACAAGAAAGAAATACCACGTGGCTTGTGACGTTCTCTCGGGGACAGCAAGGTCCCACTGGACAGTTTGCAGGAGCACTGACCAGACTAGGGTGTGCAGGGCGTGTGCTGGGCCTGAGCCTCAGCCGGTGCCTCAGAGGACTCCAAGCCTCTGGGACGCCAGGCCTGTGCTGGTGGGAGGACTGATGGATTGCCCCTGAGTCGGAGGACCGCTGGACACTTTCTTGTGTCCTTTCAGGGGTACAATGTGAGCACTTGGGCATCTATCCACTGGTCCTGGGTCCCTGGTTACTGCTTTCGGGGTGCTGGGTGGCCACGTTGCCACTGCGGCCTGTCTCCTGGAGCAGCGACGCTGGGCTTCGAACGCTGTCTCAGGTTCTGTGGGAGGCCCAGACCTTTCACTGAAAACCTTTCTTGAGGCCCGCGCCGTGGCTCACTTGGTTAATCCTCTGCCTGCAGCACCGGCATCCCATATGGGCGCCGGGTTCTTGTCCCGGTTGCTCCTCTTCCAGTCCAGCTCTCTGCTGTGGCCTGGGAAGGCGGTAGAGGATGGCCCGAGTGCTTGGGCCCTGCACCTGCATGGGAGACCAGGAAGAAGCACCTGGCTCCTGGCTTCGGATCGGTGTAGCACCGGCTGTAGCGGCCATTTGGGGAGTGAACTAACGGAAGGAAGACCTTTCTCTCTGTCCCTCTCACTGTCCATAACTCTACTTGTCAAATAAATTAAAGAAAACCTTTCCTGACCAGTGTCTCTTCAGTCCACCACCATTTTTCAATCGTGTGTTAGCAGGCCTTGTCACAGTGTATGCAGCTGAAGAGTAAGTGTTGTTTTGTGCTGTGTTTTTCTTCTTCAGATCTCAGATTCTCTGAGGTGACAACAAGAGCACGTGCGCCAGAAGATGAGCGAACTCGACCAGTTGCGGCAGGAGGCCGAGCAGCTGAAGAACCAAATCAGAGTGCGTAGTGCCTGCTGCCGGTGTCCCGTGGCCTGGGTGTGGCGGTCGGGGCCGGTGTTCCCTGTTCAGGACAGGTGGTTACAGAGTGAGGGGGCTGAGGGTGAATTTGGGTCTCACTTGGCCCAGTGAACACCAGTTATAGATCCAGACACTTGGCCTAGGACTGTCTCGGGGATTCTATTTTTCTGTGTAATTTGTTACTTGAATCTATGTGAAATGTTTCCTCAGAACTCGGAAATTTCTTTTTGTACTGTTATCTCATGGCCACTACATCAGTGTGTGCTGGCTGCCTTGCTCCCCTTGAACGCTGATTGCAACTTTTAAGTTGAGGACAGCAAAGCTGTTTAAAGATACGCGTCCTGGGCTGGTGTTGCGAGGCAGTGGGCTAACCCTGCTAGCACCATATCAGAGCTCCGGGTCTGCTTCTGGCTGCTCCCTGCCGATGGCTTGGGTAAAGCTGCGGAGGGTGGTCCAAGTGCTTGGGCCCCTGCCACCCGAGGGAGAGCCAGGTGGAGCTCCTGACTCCTGGCTTCAGCCCAGCCCAGCCTCAGCTGTTGTAGCCATTTGGGGAGGGAACCAACAGACGGAAGATCTCTCCCTGTCACTCTGTCTTTCAGATAAATTTAAAAAAAGTCTTTCTTTTTTTTTAAAGATTTATTTATTTATTTGAAAGTCAGAGTTACAGAGAGAGAGGAGAGGCAGAGAGAGAGAGAGAGAGAGAGAGAGAGAGAGGTCTTCCATCCACTGATTCACTCCCCAAGTGGCTGCAACGGCTGGATCTGTGCCAATCTGAAGCCAGGAGCATCTTCCAGGTCTCACATGCGGGTTCCGGGGCCCAGGGACTTGGGCCATCTTCTGCTGCTTTCCCAGGCCACAGCAGAGAGCTGAATCAGAAGTGGAGCAGCCAGGACTCGAACCGGCACCCATATGGGATGCTGGCACTGTAGGCGGCAGCCTTACCTGCTACACCACAGCGCTGGCCCCCCTAAAACTTTTTTAAAGATACCAAGAAGGGGCCGGCACTGTGATGTAGCAGGCCAAGCCTCCACCTGAGGTACCAGTTTCCCATATGGGTGCTGGTTTGTGTCCCGGTTGCTCCTCTTCCAATCCAGCTCTCTGCTTATGGCTTGGGACAGCAGTGGAAGATGGCCCCCAAGCGCTTGGGCCCCTGCACCCACGTGGGAGACCCAGAAGAAGCTCCTGGCTCCTGGCTTTGGGTTGGCCCAGCTCTGGCCGTTGCGACCATTTGGAGAGTGAACCAGCAGTTGGAAATCTCTCAGTTTCTGTGTCTCTTCCTCTCTCTCTGTAACTTTGCCTTTGGAATAAAATCGATAAATCTTAGGAAAAAAAAAAAAAAAAAGCCGAGCAGCAGAGCTTCCCCACAGGGCTTGGCCAGACTGCGGCTGGGAGCTCCATCTGGGTTTCCCGCGTGGGGGGCAGGGCCCTACGTTCTTGGCGATTGTCTGCCTCCCAGGCGTGCTAGCAGGGAGCTGGTCAGGAGCAGGATATGAGACTTGACCTGGCAGCTGGCTGTGGGACGTGGGCCCACACAGCGTCTGACCCCCGCACCACGACGGGCACCCACTGAGGCAGCCATTTGTGTTGACTCTGAAGGTGCTGTCTTAAACTCTAGTGTGGTTTGGACTTTTTTTTTTTTTTTTTTTTTGACAGGCAGAGTTAGACAGTGAGAGAGAGAGAGAGAGACAGAGAGAAAGGTCTTCCTTCCGTTGGTTCACCCCCTAAATGGCTGCTGTGGCCGGCGCTGCGCCGATCCGAAGCCGGGACCCAGGTGCTTCCTCCTGGTTTCCCATGCGGGTGCAGGGCCCAAACACTTGGGCAACCTCCACTGCCTTCCCGGGCCACAGCAGAGAGCTGGACTGGAAGAGGAGCAACTGGGACAGAATCTGGCGCCCCGACCGGGACTAGAACCCGGGGTGCCGGCGCCGCAGGTGGAGGATTAGCCAAGTGAGCCACAGCGCCGGCCAATAGTTTCTTTATATTATTAATTCACAGATATCCCCACTGGCTTCATAAAATAAAAATTTACAGTAGGGAAGTTTGCCCCTAAAATCGGATCTCCTGGGAACACCCAGCTGCAGTGTCAGCTCACAGCAGCATGGAGACCTGTGTCTTACTGGACATCGCCCTGAGTGCCTCTGAGGGGCTGCCCACACTCCTGTTGTGAGCCTTTAAAGCTGTGTTCTCATTTTACTGCATCTAGTGTACAGAGGTCTTCAGGAAATTCATAGAATATATGTACTATAAAATCACGCCTGGGTTTCAAAATATTGTGCCCAAATTAGCTTATCTTTCAGTTCCATTTTTCTGTTGATTTTTGAAGTTCTCTTTTACATATTGCTTTTTTATTTTTATTTTTTAAGATTTATTTATTTATGTGAAAGGCAGGGTTACAAGAGGCAGAGAGAGAGAGAGAGAGGTCTTCTATCCGCTGATTCACTCCCCAAATGGCTCCAACGGCCGAAGCTGGGCTGATGCAAAGCCAGGAGCCAGGAGCTTCTTCCAGGTCTCCCACATGGGTGCAGGGGCCCAGCAGAGAGCTGGATCGGGAGTGGAACAGCCGAACAGCCAGAACTCAAACCCACGTCTACGTGGGATCTGACACTGCAGGTGGTGGCTTTACCTGCTACACCATAGCGCCAGCTCCCTATATCTCCCTATTTATAAAAATATATGTTCATTTAAGATTCCACACTTGTCTAGTTCCTTGTTCACTTGATGTTAGTGATGGCGTGTCCTTCCGCAGAGTGTACCTGCATTTCGTCGTTTCGTAGATAAGAAAGCAGATAGAGCCAGGAAGAAGTCAGAAGGTTTCATCTGAATCTGCAGTCTGATCAGACGCCTTGCTCTTTTCTGTGAAATTTAAATCCAACAAAGTAATTATTGTCCCGAAGAGATTTTTGGGCTGGTCATTAGGTCCTTGCTGGACCGCTCTCCCTGGGCGCCAGCCTCCCGTCCTCCCTGGGTCAGCTGTGCAGGCGCTGAGCCAGCGTGGTTGCTCAGAAGCGCCGAAGGCCAGGGCAGCCCCGCGCCCAGGGGCCCTGCCCTGGTGCCGTCCCCGTGCCGGGTTCCACGGTCGCTGTGTGTGAGTGGCCGAGTGCGGTGGATGGTGGGTGTTGGGGGGGGGGTGCTTTCCTTCCACAGTGACGCTGTGAGGCCCCAGGTGGCCCCTGCCTGGACACCGCTCACCTCTCTTGTGTTGCTTCCTAGGATGCTAGGAAAGCATGTGCAGATGCAACGCTCTCTCAGGTAAGAGCCGGTGTGAGCCTGGGCCCTCCGCAGTGAGCTCTGCCCGTGCAGCTGCCAGACCACTGCGGGGCACTGTCTTGCGGAGCCGTCCAGACGTGGGAGGAGACAGGGGTTCTGTGTTCGCGTCGTCTCTTCAGCCCGCGTAGTGCTCCCTGCCAGGGCAGAAGACTGCTGTCTCAGTCAGGCGGCGTGTCGCTGCCTTCGTGGCCAGTCGGTCCAAGAACTGGACTCCGCAGGCCGGCCTGACAGCTCCCCAGACACTTGAACGGCAGCTCCATGGCTCCTTGTGTGCCCAAAAGGATCAAAAGCCGGCGTTCAAGCGGGTGTTCAGTAGGATACGCACACCGAAACCCGTGGGTGTCTGAAGCCTCGTGTACACAGACCCTACAGAGGGCATCGCTGCGGACTAATAATGGAATATCATAAAAACAACACTGCAGGAAATCTGTGCATATGATCTGTCTCAAAAAATTAATCTTCCTGTACTCACACTTGTGACAACAACGCCTGTGCGAGGAGATGCAGTGAGGCAGACGACACGGGGCTGGGACGCAGCTTGGGTGACCACAGTGGGCACAGCGCGGTCCCACGGGCCGAGGGCTGACCACACCCCAGACAGGACCAGCAGGCCGGAGTGGATGTCATCCTCCTGCTCAGACGGCTCACAACTTAAACTTAGGAATTGTCCGTATCTGAAATGTCCTATGTAATAGTTTCAGACTGCGATTGACCACAGGAAACTGAGCCATGCATAGCGAAACCAGTTAAAGGAGGATGGCTGTACAGTGTTCATATCGCCGCTCACACAGCCAAGGGAGGAGACCATCCAGCTCTCCATAAGTGGATGAGCGTACAAACGTGTGGTGGTGTGTTTGCACGGTGGGATATTACTCAGCCGTGAAAGGGAATGCAGCCACGTGTAGCTCTGTGTGTATGAAATACCCAGAATGGTTAAGTTAAAGACAGGAGATTGGTGGCTGCAGGGATCGTGGGGGCGAGAGGAGGAGGTGGCCGCTGGGTGGGTGGGGAGGCGAGCAGTGGTGAGGGCTGCACAGCATGCCCTGAGTGGGCACTGTAACAGAGTTTTAAAAAGTTAAAGAATCGGACAGAATAGTGAAAGAAAAGTTAGATTCACCCTCTGCAGGTGACTTGGTTCATGAGGCGATCCAGACACTGAAGGGGATGCGCTGTAAGAAGGAATTCTTGCAGCGTAGAATCACAGCTGTCAGTTCTCGGGCGCACTGTGGACTGTCCATTTTTTAAGACTCATTGTTGGGTGTGCTTTGCCCATTTGCCAACCTGGAGGCATTGCTGTCGGTGTCTGCCCTGTGGGGTGGGTGCTGGCGTGCAGACACCGATGCTGAGTGTTGTCCAGGCCCACACGTGGCCTGAGGTAGGAGCAGAGCACTAGCTGCTGGAGGCTGTGCCCGTGGTGGCCCCGGGCCCTGAGACAGATGGGCGGAGCTGGAGGCTGTGCCCGTGGTGGCCCCGGGCCCTGAGACAGAGGCGGAGCCGGGCTGCCGTGTGTGTGCACGCCAGGGGGACAGGTGTGTCCTCACGCCCCGTGGAAACGGCAGCCCTGTTCAGAGTCCCGAGGGCCCTGGTGCCCCTGAAGAGCTGGAGGATGGCTGGGCCCTGCTGGGTGGGTGAGGAGGAGGGCTCTGGGAAGATCGTGTGGTCACAGATGTTAACCTCAGGAACCTTCGTGTTTAAGATCACAAACAACATCGACCCGGTGGGGAGGATCCAGATGCGCACCAGGAGAACGCTGAGGGGGCACCTGGCGAAGATTTACGCCATGCACTGGGGCACGGACTCCAGGTAGGCACAGGCCACGGCGGCAGCCCGTGCCGGCTACGTCACCGAGGCTCTCTTGTCTGGGAAGGTCGCCCGGACTCATTTGCTGTACTTTGTAGCGAGCAACACGAGGAGGAGGAGTCAGATGAGCAGGCCAGGCGTGGCCTGTGCGCGGGTCTGCGCTCACCTGGCCCACTCCACTCTGCTGTTTCCTCTCCGCTCCAGGCTGGCTTGTGTGGCTCAGGTTCTCCTCCCTGGAAAACCCCACCTTCCCTCCGCCCCGCTGTGCTCTGCCGTGGCCTTGGGAAGTGGCCTTCCTCTGTCCCTGTGTTCTGCACTGCGCGGCCTGTTCTGGTGGCTGCTGGCCCTCCTGTGATTTCAGCGCCTGCTCCGGGCTGCGGGAGGCCCAGAGAGAGAGCCTGAGAGCAGCAGCCTGTGGGGTGGTGCTGTGCCTGGGTTTCTGTGGTTGGGGCCCCCAGCAGGTGCATGGGTGTGTGTGTTTGCTGCGGCCATCACCCCTCACCCGGTCTTTGTGCCTCTCTGTGGTGTGTTCATTGTCCCAGGCACAGCCCCTCGAGGCTCCTGTTCTTCCTCTTCCTGGGATTCTTAACCTCCCGTCCACTCCCCTGTCCCCTGCTCACCCTCTGCTCTGCCTCCACCCTGCCTCTGCCCACACCTGCCTTGGGCTGTGTGCCTTCCCTGTGGGCCACATCTGTTAAGCTCTCTTTTCCTGTTGTTTTAGAGGTTCCCAAGTCCATCTCGTACGTTTTCTTCCCAAATAAAGAAGGTGCTTTTGATTTGTGGACTGTAGCCTGCTCTTCGAAGTCTGACATGCGATTCTTGACATGCCTGCCTTTGAGAAGCAGCTTTTTCCTCCTTGAGTTGTCAGAGTGGAATTTTCTGCTTGGCTTTCTCTTTTTCGTGGAAGTGCTTTGGAGTGTAAAGGCTGGAGAACAAAAGATTCTATCTTTAGTTTGTTCTATACAGTATCCCATACAATTTCATATGCAAATGACAGTGTGAGCGTTTTAATGACGGCTGTAGTCAGAAAGCATAAAAAAGGAAAGGGGAGGAGGGGAGGGCGATGTTCAGAGGGCACAGACCGCCAGCTGGGAGACGGCTGCGTGTGCAGGGCTCCCTCCGGGCAGCAGTTCAGGACTGTTGAATCTCCAGGACTGCTCGGAAACTTGTATTTACTTGAAACGCAGCAAGAGAGACAGAGCTCTCATCTGTTGGTTTACTCCCCAAATGCCTGCAAGGATCTGGGCTGGGCCACAGCCATCGGCCGGGAACTCAGCCCAGGCCCCCGTGTGAGCGGCCTGAAACCCGTTAGATGAGCCGTCAGCACTGCCCAGGGGCTGCGCTGGTGGGAAACTGGGGTCAGGAGCCAGGGCCTCGCAGCTCAGCTCACAGAGTAAATGCTAAATGTTCTCACCACAAAAAACAAAAGGGTATGGGGTGGCGGGTGTGTTAACCAGCTTGATTCAACCATCCCATAATATAAACATACATCAGAACATCACATTGTATCCCATACATACATGCAATTATTCATCAATTAAAAATACAATATATTCAAAATAAATGCGTAAATCAGCAAAACTGTGTTGTGCAAACTTAGCTCTTTCAATATTTTTTGATGATGACTTTATTTTTTTAGTTACTTGTTTATTTGAAAGGCAAAGTTAGAGGCAGAGGCAGAGAGAGAGGGAGGTCTTCCATCCGCTGGTTCATTCCCCAGATGGTCGCAGTGGCTGGAGCTGTGCCAACCTGAAGCCAGGTGCTTCTTCCAGGTCTCCCACGTGGGTGCAGGGGTCCAAGGACTTGGGCCGTCCTCCACTGCTTTCCCAGGCTACAGCAGGGAGCTGGATCAGAGTGGAGCAGCCGGGACTCGAACCGGCGCCCATGTGGGATGCGGCACTGCAGCGGCTTTACCCGCTGCTCCACAGCGCCAGCCCCTGAGAAGTGGGCTTACACTTGCTCTTTGAGCTGGGCAGTCGGATTCCATGCTGCATGACCACAAAAGAAAACCAGGAGGACCTGTGCTGTCCAGAGTATCTTAGGATCATTTGTTTTATTTATTTATTTTTTTTAAAGATTATTTGATAGACATAGAGGGGCCGGCGCCGTGGCTCAATAGGCTAATCCTCTGCCTGCGGCGCTGGCACACCGGGTACACCAGGTTCTAGTCCCGGTCGGGACGCCGGATTCTGTCCTGGTTGCCCTTCTTCTAGGCCAGCTCTCTGCTGTGGCCCGGGAGGGCAGTGGAGGATGGCCCAAGTGCTTGGGCCCTGCACCCCATGGGAGACCAGGAGAAGCACCTGGCTCCTGGCTTCGGATCAGCGTGGTGCGCCGGCCGCAGCAGCCATTGGAGGGTGAACCAACGGAAAAGGAAGACCTTTCTCTGTCTCTCTCTCTCACTGTCTACTCTGCCTGTCAGAAATTAAAAGAAAAAAGAAAAAAAGACATAGAGGTACAGTCAGAGAGGGAGAGGTCTTCCATCCACTGGTTCACTCCCCAAATGGCTGCAACGGCCAGAGCAGAGCCAGTCGGAAGTTAGGAGCCAGGAGCTTCGTCCGGGCCTCCCAAGTGGGTGCTGGGGCCCAAGCACCTGGGCCGTCTTCCACTGCCTTCCCAGGTGCATTAGCAGGGAGCTGGGTGGGAACTGGAGCCGCTGGGACTGAGACTGTCGCCACATGGGATGCTGGCGCTGCGGGCCGTAGCGCTGGCCCCAGATTATTTGTTTTAAAGAGCTGTTTTCTGGGTAGGTCAGTGGCTGTGTATTTAAAGCCTAAAATAGTTGTTTTGGAGTTTTGGGGATGTGTATTTTCCTGAAGTCACCTTATTCCTGCCACCATAAACTAAGGTTGTCACACAGACTCTCACACTTTTTCATGGCTTGGGCTGTCATTTATGAATTGTGAACACTTTGGCTTCCGACTGTGGCAGGCCAACAGTGTTTCTTTCAAAACCACACTGGGGGCCTGTGACACGTGCTTGTGTGCACACACATGTACGAGTGTGTGGTAGGAGTGGATCAACAATACGTTCGGGACTGGTGCTGTGCTGAAGTAGGCTAAGCCTCTGTCTGCAGTGCCAGCATATATGGAGCGCCGACTCACGTCCCAGCTCTTCCTCTTGCGATCCAGCTCCCTGCTGTGGCCTGGGAAAGCAGTGGAAGATGGCCCAGGTGCGTGGGCCCTGCACCCACGTGGGACACCCGGAAGAAGCTCCTGGCTTCAGATCGGCCCAGCTTTGGCTATTGCAGCCCTTTGGGGAGTGAACCAGCAGATGGAAGATCTCTCTCTGTTTCCCACTCTCAAATATAGCTCTCAAATAAATACACAAGTCTTTAAAAAAAAGAAAGAAAGAAAAATTTATACTATAATCTGATTCTTTAAAAAAGAAAGAAAAATTTATACTATAATCTGATTCTTTAAAAAAAAAAGTTATTTACTCCACACGCAGAGCGACAGAGCCTTCCTTCCACTGGCTCACCCTCAGATGCCTGCAACCCCCTGGGCCCTTGTCTGGGTCCCTCCTGTGGGTGACAGGGCCCCAAGCGCTGCTGACTCCCCCGGTGCACAGCAGGAAGACGGGTGGGAACTGAAGCCGGGAGGTGAGCTCGGCCTCACAGGGTGGGAGGCAGGTGTCCCCGTGCCCACCCTTGGCTCTGATTTTCAGTGGCACTTCAGGTGCCCTCTCCGTCACATGGGTCCGTGCCTGGGCTGGAACGCAGCGTGTGTGGGGTGCAGGGCCCCAGGCGTCTGGGCCGTGGCCGCTCCTCAGTGCCCTGGAGCCCGCTGGCTTCCTTCTCTGTGTTCTGTGTGGTGGCCTCAGGGAACTGCCGTGGGACAGGCAGGGCTAAGGAGGCAGAGTGAAGCCAGGTCCTGACGGGAGGAGGTGCTCCTTCACCTTCCGGGGAATTAGCAGCTTACTCCCCCACTCTGACGACTCAGCGCTTGCTGAGCCGCGTGACCGCGAGCTCTCTGAAGGTGACCCTGCCTGGAGGAGGAGCTGCTCTGCGTGGGCTTGGGTTCTGCCTCAGGCTTCCGACGGCTGGACGAGGAGAGCAGCAGGGGGGTGTCTCACCCACAGGGCTGTTGATGACGGCTAAGAATTGCACCTGAGGCTGCCACGCGCGACACTGGCATCCCTCGGGGCGCCAGTTCGTGTCCCAGCTATTCCACTTCCAACCCAGCATGGGAGACCTGGAAGATGCTCCTGGCTTCAGGCTGGCCTGTCCTTGGCTGTTGCAGCCATCTGGGGAGTGGACCAGTGGATGGAAGGTCTCTCTGTCTCTGTTTCTCACCCCCCCCCCCCCGACTTTCAAATAAGTAATAGATTTTTAGAAAAAAGAATCCATCTGGAAGATGAGGAGCGACGGGAGCGCGCATGTCGCGTGTTCTGGGAAGGAATTACGCAGCGAAGCACTGAAGAGGCTTCTGTTCCGGCCGCACGCACTGTTGGGCTTCAAAGCAGAGTTCGGTTACAGTTGCCGACATAATCAGGATGACTTGAGTGAGGCTTACCCTCAGCTTCTGACCTGCGTCAGGAAGCCACGTGCGCTGTCGTGAGCCGGTTCCAGTCTGTCACGTGTCACTGACACGTGTCTGCTGGAGACAGCAGGGAACGTTCCGGCCCGGTTCCTCCTTGGAACAGCACGTTCCGTAGGCAGCCGGGCTTCGAGAGTGGTTCCCAGGCCGTGCTAGCTCTCAGCTGTTGGAGGGTTTCATGCCTGTGTGGCCTGGTGGTTTAGTGCTGCGTCTCACATCTGAGTGCCTGGTTTGACCACAGCGCTGGTTCACTGTGTCTCAGCCTCTCAGATTGGCTGCTGGTCGTCTCCCCTTCAGCGGGACACAGCACCTTTCCCGGCACGCAGATCCCAGACGCAGCCCGTGTCCATGGCCGCTGTGTCTCCTGCCAGGCAGCACGCACGCGTCGCTGTCGGTGTGCCAGCTGGGTGCTGAGCGCCGCAGCTGCTAGGAGACCTGGGTTCCAGCTGAAGCTCGGTTGGAGAAACGTCTTGTTGCTCTTGGGTGAGAAGTGTTTTTGCAAACCTGGAAGGTCTGAAGCTTTTTATTCCCACATAGACTGGCTTTCTCTTTGTGATGGAACAGAAAGCTTCCTATTTTGTACAATCTCTGGCTCTTTAAAGAGCTCTGTGTGTGCAGCGTGGTCTATAGCGGAGGGAGACGACGCAGAGCGGTTAGGAGCCGCGGCAGCCTGCCGTGCTTGGCGGGGCAGAGGCTGCGTGTCCTGGTCTGTGCTGGCGCTGAGGGCCGAGTGCTGTCTGTACTGCGGTCGGCGAGGTCATCGCAGCTGTGCTTGCGAAGTTGTCCTGTGTCCTGTCTCCGTGTTCCTCCTGCCTGGGATCTCCGGCTGTGCAGGGCTGATTTGCCTGTCTGTCTTCCCTGCAGGCTGCTCGTCAGTGCCTCACAGGACGGCAAGCTCATCATCTGGGACAGCTACACCACAAACAAGGTGGGTAAGCAGGCTGGCGTTCGCAGGGGGCGCAGGGTAGTGAGGAAGGCACAGCAAGGCGTTTGGTTTGGTTCTATTTCATTGAGAGGTGTGGCGACACGGAGAGGGAGACCGATAGAGGTCTCCTGTCTGCTGGGGCGCTCCCCAGGGGTCTGCAGTGGCTGGGGCTGGGCAGTGGCCAGAGCCACGAGTCAGGGAGTTAATCCAGTCTGCAGTGTGGGTGGCAGTAACCCAGTTACTTGAGCCATCACCACACATCCTGGGGTCTGCCTGAGCAGGAAGCTGAGCCAGGAGTGGAGCTGGCTTTGAGCCCAGGTATTCTGATGTGGGTTGCAGGCCTCACAACCACTGGGCAGACACCTGCTTGCAAGCTGTGTTTGTGGTGAGGTCATTTAGGGAGACAGAAGCCGTGTGGCATGCTAGCTTCATCTGGACAGGGCTCAGTCATGCTGCGGGGTGCTGGGCCTTCCCCAAGCAGGTAGGAGGTGAGCACTCCGGTGTAGCTCCGTCTCTGAGTCTGTGTGTTTTATTTAGAAAATGCAGAAATACAGCCTTTCATTTAGTTACCCATTTTTACAAGAGGTTCTCTAAAAGGCATTATACTTTGAAGTATAAATCAAATTCTTTTAAAATTTAATCCAAGGTTGTTTGTATTAAAAAGTATTGTAATTTGCCTAAATATGTATGTAAAAATCTAGCCCAGTTATATTTTACTAAAGAATGTCATGTATATAACCGGTTGCAGTAATTCCTCCAGATCTGTCTGCACCTAAGGAGGTGTGTGACAGTGTGGGTTATGATAATTTCCAGTGACAATGCGCTGTTGTTTTTGGTGAGTTCACGCCGTGTGGACAGGTGGTGAAGTGCCCTCCATGTAGTCTGTGGCTGCCACACGTTAGCACCGCAGCGCCGTGGCTGGCGGTGCCACAGCCACACCTGCAAACCGCTCTGAGTCACCGTGGCCCTGCTTTGCTGTCTCCTGTGCACTGAGAGTTGAAGACCGAGGGGAAGTCGGTGTCCCTGGTTATGCTTTTGAGCTGGAAGATGAGAGTCCCACCGGTGTCCTGCCTGCAGGTGCACGCCATCCCTCTGCGCTCCTCCTGGGTCATGACCTGTGCATACGCCCCCTCTGGGAACTACGTGGCCTGCGGTGGTCTGGACAACATCTGCTCCATTTACAACCTGAAGACGCGCGAAGGGAACGTCCGCGTGAGTCGGGAGCTGGCCGGACACACAGGTGCGCTTCCTCCCGACCCCTTCCCGGGCAGCGGCTCTCCAGCATGTAGCACACTCTGAACTCCCGCCTCTGTCAGCTACTGCTTAGCGAGGTTATTTCAAAGAAAAGTTGGGGTAGCAGCCAGAGGTTTTCTGAAGAAATTTCAGTGACTGTTGCCCCCGTCACGGGGTGTCCGGCTCCTCTGCTCACTCCCTCCAGTTGTTCCGGGTCGGCAGATGCGGTCCAGTCCCGACTCTGACTCCACACCTCTCCGCCGGGAGCCCCTTCCCCAGATGTCCCGTTTCAAGCACACGTGTGTGCTGGGTCCACCCCGGCAAGCGTCCCTGTGCGGGGAGGCGGCTCGCGCTGTGTTGGTCCTGGCTGTGTAATGTTGGGTATGCGGCATATGGAAAATGGAGCTGAAAGATGGGCTTATTTTGGTGCCAGCATATTTTCACGTTGTGTGGATGAGGGTCTTCGCCCAGTTCACGGAAAGTGCGTATTTTCGGGTCGTGTGGATGAGGGTCTTCGCCCAGTTCATGGAAAGTGCGTGTTGTCAGAAAACTGCACCAGTTTGAAAAGTTTCTTGCATGTGTTATTTTGCCACGATTCAGTTTTCAGTGGAACTAACGAGCAAAGCAAGTGCCTGGCCTAGCACCTCACTTCCGGGCCTTGCCGTATTTTCCATGCTCACAGATTCTGTCCCTTTAGTATTCTCTTGGCAACACCATGCCAGGCTTACCTGTTCCACAAATGCAACCAAAGACGTCAAAATCAGTGACTAAATCCTATCGCTGCCGACCCCCGCTGGTTTGGGCCAGGTGCGGGTCGTTGCTGCTGTTCCCTTCTCGCCGTCTGTCTGCTTTGCAGTTCCCTTCTCAATATTCTGGCTTCTTACGGGAGAAGCCGAAGTCACTGGTTCTAGAACTTGTTCCTTCTCAAACAGGCACTGAGGGTAACTGCCCACATTCCGATACATCGTGTGCGGATCGTGGCTGCATGTGAAGCATTGTTCAAGCCGTCGGTGGTTTCGTTTTCAAGTATCTGAATTCTCCCGGTGCACTTCTTACTGCTTCCTGACTAGAGGTCTGTGTCCTGTCTGTCGGTTGTTTTACATCTGGGACGTGTTCCTAGTGAAGATGCTGTGTGGGCGTGTGGACAGGTGGACCCTGGATGTTGGCCATGGGGTCTGTCCACAAGTGTGTGTCAGTCACACACTCAGAGTTAATCTGAGAAGTTAGGAAAAATTTAGTCTTTCACATTTTCTCAAGTGTTTACTATTTTAGTGTTCTCTGTTCCTCCCTAGGGACGTGAGTTTTCTCCTCGCTTCCCGTCATCCTGAAGAGCTTCCTTCAGCCTTTATTTTTTTTTTTTCAAAAGATTTTATTTATATATTTGAGAGGTAGAGTTACAGATAGAGAGACAGAGAGAGAGGTCTTCCATCTGCTGGTTTACTCCCCACATGGCTGCAACAGCCAGAGCTATGCTGATCCAAAGCCAGGAGCCAGGTGCTTCTTCCTGGTCTCCCTCATGGGTGCAGGGGCCCAAGCACTCCTTCTACTGCTTTCCCAGGCCAGAGCAGAGAGCTGGGTTGAAGACAGCAGCCAGAACTCGAACTGGTGCCCACATGGGATGCCAGTAGTACAGGCCAGCGCTTTAACCCACTGCGCCACAGCATAGGCCCCGTAGCTTTTTCTTAATACGCCCATTTTTGTGAGCTTTTTGAAAACCTCTTATGCGTAGATTTCAAATGTTTTTTTAACCAAAATAAGTGCATTCTAATAATTTTTTTCTTGCTATTTGTGAGGCAGAGAGAGTTCCCATCTGCTGGTTTTCACCCCAAAATGCCCACAGTGGCCAGGATTGGCTGGGGGCCAAAGCAGGCAGCCAGGACCTCCATCCAAGGTTCCCACATGGTGGCAGGAACCCATTTGAGCCATCACTGCTGCCTTCCAATGTTTACAGGAGTCAGGAGCTGGGTGCAGGGAGCCCCGTGCCCCGTTGGGGGGGATACAGGTGTCTCGCCCACCAGACTAACCATGTGTGCCTGAAATTTCCTTTTAATTCCATTTTCTGTGAACTTTTTGAAGTTCCCTCATATACTGTAATAAAAGTTACTTAAAGCTTGCTCATTGAGTCTTTCTGGAATCTTGTCTTTTTCCAAGGTGGAGAGACGTTAAGCCACGTGTTCCATGTGTTTTTCTGGCCTCCTGTGGCTTTGCGGGTTCTCTCCCGCCACCCCTTCCTCAGATTTGCTCATTTGTATTTCTATTCAGGTCTGCTTGATGTCTCATCTCTGTCAACTCCCAGCTGTCCAGCAAATTTTTTATGTTGGATGCTCTTTTTTTTTTTTCAGTACTAGAATCTCTTTTTGATTTTATTTAAGACTAGTTTGGGGCAGGCGTTTGGCATAGTGGGTTAGCTGTTTCTTGAAACTGCCACATCCTGTATCAGAGTGCTGTGTGTGTGTGTGTGTGTGTGTGTGTTTAACATTTTATTTATTTGAGAGGTAGAGTTACACAGGGAGAGACAGAAGGGTCTTCCTTCTTTTGGTTCACTCCCCAAATGGCCGCAATGGCTGGAGCTGCACCAGTCTGAAGCCAGGAGCCACGAGCTTCTTCCCAGTCTCCCACATGGGTGCAGGGGTCCAAGCACTTGGGCCATCTTCTACTGCTTTCCCAGGCCACAGCAGAGAGGTTGATTGGAAGAGGAGCAGTTCGGACTAGATCCGGCGCCCATATGGGATCCCAGCACCACAGGCGGAGGATTAAGCTACTGAGCCACAGTGCTGGCCCTGAGTGCTGGGGTTTGAGTCCCAGATCCACTCCCTATTCCAGATCCTGACAACGTGCACCCTGGAAAGCACCAAGTGGTGACTAAAGTCCTTGGTCCCTGCCCTCCACTGGGGACGCCCATGTCGAATGCCAGCCTCCTGGCTTTGACGCCACCCACCCCAGCTGTTGTGGGCATTTGAGGAGTGAGCCAACAGAGGGAGGATTTCTGTGTCTCTGTCTCTTATCTTTGAATAAAGTGAGAAATAAAAGCCTTTTTAATTTTTCTGTTGCGATTTCTTATGTTTTTGTTGATACTGAGGTGTTCCTTTGCTTCCGTGAGCACAGCTACAGTAGCTGCTGTCGGCTCGGCTTCTGCCGACCTGGAGCAGTACGCCTGGGAAGGGCCTCCTCGCGCCCTCTGCCTCCCGGTGAGCGGAGGGATGCAGAGGAAGCAAGAAGTTGTCAGCTCATTCCAGCATCTCGTCTTGAGTTGGTCTTTGGGGTGACATTTTGCCACTTTTTCCCATCCTCCCGGGAGGACAGGGATTGCATTAGCTGAGCCATCCCTCTGCCCTCCAGGCCTGCATTAGCAGGAAGCTGGAGTCGGGAACTGGAGTAGGAATCAAACCCAGACGTTCCGACGTGGGATGCAGGCATCCTAGCTGGCATCTTAAACATTTAAAAACTTATTTTTATGTATTTGAAAGGCAGTGGGAGAGGCAGAGAGAGAAAGATCTTTCACCCACTGGTTTATCCCCTGAATGGCCACTCCAGGGTGGAGGTGCCAGGAGCTGCATCCTGGTCTCCTGCGTGGCTGGCAGGGGCCCAGGTGCCTGTGCCACCTTCCTCCCTTCCCAGCTCACGGAAGCCAGGTCAGAAGTGGGCAGCCAGGAGTCAGGTCAGCACCATTCGGGACGCGGGATGCCGGTGCTCACGTGGTTTCCTCCTGCGGCGAGAAGCAGGACGCCGTGCGTGTTGGGGAAGGACGGGATGCAGAGGAAGCCGCTGCCCTGTGGAGCACCCCAGCAGTCACCACTGAGCGACTCATTTCTGTGGCTGCTGCCTCGGCACCCCTACCCCACGCTGCTGCAGTCACAGACAGCCTCGGGCCTTTGCCGTGCCTCCCCCTTCCCTCGGCCTCCCTCCCAGATACAGCAAAGAAGGAGTTTCCCTTCCCTGGGCCCAGAGGGCTCTCAGGCCAGCTGGGAATCGTTGGCACTCCTTCGCTGGCGTGACGTTTTCCACAGTTGCGCTGTCGGCCTTGCGCGCTCTCTGGCGTTTCCAGCTGGAGACTGCAGGCTGTTCGGTCGTCTCTTCCTTTCCTGCCCACCCGTGTCCCAGCTCCTCTGCCCCCCCCCCCCCCCCCCGCAGGTCCTGCTGACAGCTCTCGTCTTGTGTGCAGCCCAGGTGCTCTGACATCTGTCAAGTCTGACTCCCTCCCAGGGGCAGTGCCGGCGCTCCTTGGCCTGCTTGCGGATGCCCGGTGGCTTCCCCAGCTGGGGTCTCCTCCTCGCTCCTCAGCAGATGGGGCTGCGCTCCCAGGTGCAGGCCAGAGCGTGATCTCAGTGTGCATTCAGTGTGGATGTTTTGCAAGAGGACTCTGAGTCTCTTTTCTGTTGTTTTTCACCTGCGATTCCACCCAGAACTACGGTGTCACCTTTAAGAAGTTTGGAAAGTTCCGTCGTGAGGTTTGCCAGCCTGGGGTGTGCAGGCATGTGCAGATCGCGCCACTTTCTGTCTCCCTGCAGCGAAGGCCCCTGTAGGTGGACGGTTCTGAAGCCCACACTTGTGTTCTTGGGACGAGTGGCCTGAGGGGCTGCCTGGCGCCATGCTTCCAGGACAGCAGCCCCCTGCACAGAGGGGTGTGTGTGTGTGTGCGCGCGTGTACGCACAGCCCCCCGCACACGGGTGTGAGTGTGCGCACATGCAGCCCCCTGCACATGGGTGTGAGTGTGTGAGTGTGCGCACATGCAGCCCCCCTGCACACGGATGTGAGTGTGTGTGCACATGCAGCCCCCTGCACACGGGTGTGAGTGTGTGCGCACATGCAGCCCCCCGCACACGGGTGTGAGTGTGTGCGCACATGCAGCCCCCCGCACACGGGTGTGAGTGTGTGCGCACATGCAGCCCCCTGCACACGGGTGTGAGTGTGTGTGTGCGCGTGCATGCACTCTTGGGTGGTTTTCTTTGACCCAGACCTGGTGACTCAGCTTCCTAGGTGGCCCTGCTACCTCCTAGGAAGGCACCTTCCTGCCCCCTCTGCTCCCCACGCTGCCTCCCTTCAAGCCTCGTCCCTGCAGCTGGTGGCCCCACGAGGCTCGGGCCTCCATGTGTGTGCAGGCACCGGTGCTCCTGCTGCACACCTGCTTTTCTGTGTGGTGTGCGCCTGCCCTGCGCCTCTGCAGTCCCGGAAGGCAGCAGCACGGCCTTTCACCGGGGCGGGGAAGGGCCACTTCCCACCTGAGGTGCATGTTCAGTGCCCCGGGGCACCAGGCGTCAGGGTGGACAGACAGCTCTGCACCTCTCCACAGTGGACACAGGGAGGTGGGGCTTGGGAACAAACCCTCAGAAGCCTCCTGCTGCGAGTGGAGCCTGGAGCCCCTGTGCCTCGCCACCACCTGCCACTGGCCAAGAGGCCCCTGTGGGAAGCCCGGGGAGAAGCTGGGCTCTGCACCCTGGCTGCTGCCTGCCACCCCAGGCCACGCTGGGGCCTTTGCTCCCTGGGAGGACAGCTTTTCTGGAACTGTGCAGCACGATGGTCCCCCACCCCTCGAGTACCCGCATGTCGAGTCCCCTCCCTGGTGTCATTAGAAGCAGCGTTTGTCTGTTTGAAAGCTCTCACCACAGAGTTACACAGGGACACCAGAGCAGCCTTCCCAGCCACTCCGCGCCGCACACCTGCTTCACGTGCCTGACGGCCCCGGGCCACACGTGTGCTGCGGTGCCGCTTCTGGTCTTGATGTGACGTGGCTCGCAGGCCGGCAGTGCCCGTGCTGTTTGAGGACCACTCCGGAGACCCTCAGGAGTCTCGTGGTTGGCTGCTGCGGGGGAGGGTGTGGTCCCGAGACCCTCAGGAGTCTCGTGGTTGGCTGCTGCGGGGGAGGGTGTGGTCCGGAGACCCTCAGGAGTCTCGTGGTTGGCTGCTGCGGGGGAGGGTGTGGTCCCGAGACCCTCAGGAGTCTCGTGGTTGGCTGCTGCGGGGGAGGGTGTGGTCCGGAGACCCTCAGGAGTCTCGTGGTTGGCTGCTGCGGGGGAGGGTGTGGTCCCGAGACCCTCAGGAGTCTCGTGGTTGGCTGCTGCGGGGGAGGGTGTGGTCCGGAGAGCCCAGGCCTCCTTCACCTGAGCTGTGGCTCCTGGGTGAGAAGTTGGTGGCCCTGAGGCCAGCATCCTGAGGTCACAGCTCTTTCCTGCCCTTCTGCGCTCCCCCGTTAAGGATGACACTGTGAGTGACGTCCGAATGGGAGCCTCCTACCCTGGCATGGGGATGCGGGGATTGGTCCCGGAAAGAACTGACAGCTGTGCTGACGAATGGGGAGGAGTGAGCCGGGCGCAGGGCTGCGCGGGCTGCAGAGGGTGCTGGCTCGCCGCCGGCCTGGTGTTGCACGCGTGCTTTCGAGGCACGTAGCTGCTGTCTAGAGATCACCCCTCCACGTGTCGGTTCTCTGTGCTCACACCCCACGCGGGCTTCTCCTTTCTGCTTTGTTTCTGCACGTTGCTGATCCACACGCTGTCGCCTGCCTTGGCTGGTGTGGCCCAGCCCTAAGCGGGTGTGTCCCTGACAGTGGCCAGTGTCCCCAGAGCACCTGGGAGGCCGTGCTGGCCCCCTGTGGCTGTGATAGCTGTGCTGTCCCTGCCCTTTGAGCCCTTGGAGAGTTCTGGGTGGTGGTAAGTGGACGGTCCTGTGGCCACTTGGACGAGAGCAAGAGCGTGAAGCAGTGGTAAACCCTGCAGAGTCACGACGTGTGGCCGCGTCCACGTTGCATTTCTGCCTTTGCGGTTGCTCATTCCAAAGCGGCTCAGGACAGGGCTTCTGGGTGTGTCCCATGTGTGCCGAGCCCCCTGGACCTGGCACCCCCTGCCCAGGCCACAGCAGAGAGCTGGACTGGAAGAGGAGCAACCGGGACAGAATCCAGTGCCCTGACCGAGACTAGAACCCGGCGTGCCGGCGCCGCAGGCAGAGGATTAGCCTAGTGAGCCGCGGCACTGGTCTCTGAGTGGTGTCTTAACCACTGCCTCAAATGCCCGCTGCTGTTGCCTGGAGGATCCCCTGGTGGCCTGGGAGCCCTGGCTGCCCTGGCCCGAGGCTCCTCTGGCCTTCCATGCTTGGACCTCCTTCCCCTCTCGTCTGGTTGCCCCGCCCCACCCCTCCCCGCCCACAGGTGGACACGTGCTGTGACAGCCTCTTCCTTCTCTCTGCCCCTGGAGTGTCCGGGAAGCAGGAAGTGTCTCCTTTGTTCGAGAATCTGTCCAGGGGCCGGGAGCTGCCCAGTAGGCCTGGGTCAGTTCTCGTTGAGTGGGTGAACAAGTGAGCCAATGAGGGAGGGGAGGGGCTCCCTCAGGGCCGTCTGTTTTCCCAGAAGAGCGGAGGAAAGACCACAGGGGTTGTGTAGGTGTGGTCCGTGTGAGGCGCTGTCACGGACCTGCTCTCCGGCCTGGCCACAGCCTCAGCCCTGCCCGGCAGTGCGTGCTGACCTGGCCCAGGTTTGTTCCTGACTGCGCAGGACAGACACGGGGCGTCTGCTGAGCCCTGGTTTCTGTGTCTGCTGCGCCGCAGGGTTGGGCTTTGCTTGATGCAGGACAGCATTTGCATCTGCTCTTTGCCAGGTTACTTGTCCTGCTGCCGATTCCTGGATGACAATCAAATCGTCACCAGCTCTGGAGACACCACATGGTGAGTACTCAAGCCAGGCCTGCGGTGCCTTGGGGTCATGCTCAGAGCCGAAGATCTGGACCTTAGCTGGACCGTTCATATCGTCTGAAATGGCCTTGGGGTTCAAAACACGGAGTGACAATGGGTGGACCAGACACCCTGCTTGTGGGAAGTGCAGCTGTTTGAACTGCAGCTGTGCATCAAGTATCTGCTGCCTTTTTTTTTTTTTTTTTTTTTTTTTTTGACAGGCAGAGTGGACAGTGAGAGAGAGAGATAGAGAGAAAGGTCTTCTTTGCCGTTGGTTCACCCTCCAATGGCCGCCGCGGCCGGCGCACCGCACTGATCCGAAGGCAGGAGCCAGGTGCTTCTCCTGGTCTCCCATGGGGTGCAGGGCCCAAGCACTTGGGCCATCCTCCACTGCCCTCCTGGGCCACAGCAGAGAGCTGGCCTGGAAGAGGGGCAACTGGGACAGAATCCAGCGCCCCAACCGGGACTAGAACCCGGGGTGCCGGCGCCGCAAGGCGGAGGATTAGCCTAGTGAGCCGCGGCGCCGGCCTGCTTCTTTTGTTTTTATCTCTGCATATTTCCTTTTTTTTTTTTTTAAATTTATTTATTTGAAAGGCATAGGGGCCAGTGTTGTGGCATAGTAGGTAACATCATCACCTATAGAGCTGACATCCCAAATGGGTGCCGGTTCGAGTCCCGTCTGCTCCACTTCCAATCCAGCTCCCTGCTAATGCACCTGGGAGAGCAGCAGAAGACGGCCCAGTGCTTGGGCCCTGCCCCAGCATGGGAGACCCTGAGGAAGCTCCCAGCTTTGGCCTGGCCCAGGGCTGGCTGCTGCAGCTGTCTAGGAGTGACAGATCTCTCTCTCTCTCTCTCTCTCTCTCTCTCTTTCAAAAAATAAATAAGTCTTAAAAAAAAAAAAAGCATAGAGAGACAGAGACAGAAGAGACCCTCCTTTGCAGGTCGCCCCCCAGCTGCCCACAACAAGCCAGGGGGACAGGCTCAGTCTGAGTGGCAGGGACGCGAGCACTGGGGCCGTCAGCGGCTGCCTCCCAGGAATGAGCGGAGCTGGGACTCAAATCCAGGCGCTGCAGGGTGGATGCCAGCATCCGGGCAGCGTCTCACCTCCACCACTCACCCACCCCAGCTCTCAGTTCTCCCTCCATGGGTGCTGTTTGTAGCCCTGGGCGGGGGCCGCCGCTCTGTGAGGCTGGCTTCTGCTGCAGATGTCAGGGGGTCTTGTTCTCAGCCTTCAGTTTTCTGGAAACGCCATGTCATAATCTCTCGAACTTTTCCATTTGTATGTAAATGACCAGCATTTAAGTCAGAGTTATTTTAGACAAACTGCCCTGGTGGATTTTCTTTTCTTTTCTTTTCTTTTCTTTTCTTTTCTTTTCTTTTCTTTTCTTTTCTTTTCTTTTCTTTTCTTTTCTTTTCTTTTTTTTAAGACTTATTTATTTATTTGAAACAGTTACACAGAGAAGGAGAGGCAGAGAGAGAGAAGTCTTCCATCCACTGATTCACTCCCTAATTGGCCACAATGGCTGGAGTTGCACCTATCAGGAGCCAGGAGCTTCCTCTAGGTCTCCCACATGGGTGCAGGAGCCCAAGGGCTTGGGCCATCCTCCACTGCTTTCCCAGGCCACAGCAGAGAGCTGGATCGGAAGGGGAGCAGCCAGGACTCCAACTGGCGCCCATATGGGATGCCGGCACTGCAGGCAGTGGTTTTACCCGCTATACCACAGCGCCAGCCCCCGGTGGGTTTTGTCATGGCTTGGTGGCCAGGAGCTGTGACTCATTTGCCCAGTCACAGGGTCAGTACGGGGCCCACGTCACCTGCAGGCTCCTGCCTCCCTCGGCAACAGAGGAGTTGGTATCACGAAGTGTTGGCCATGTTGACCTCATAGATTTATAGGACTTGGAATCCAGTCAGTCTCGCGGGACTGTAGGATTCTTAATGCACCCTTAGGCCTGAGTCATTTCTTCCAACTCCAGTGTGGGACTTCCTTTCTGCAGTCCCCAGGCCCTAGAGAGGTAGATCCTGGGCAGTAGATGTTGAAATCCTTGGACTGGGTTTGTGTTCGGGCTGAGCCAGGTTTTCTGGGAAGCTGAGATGAAGGCGCGGTTTCTGTGGTTGAGGCACAGACAGCCCATGACTGGCTTTCGAAGCAGACGCCTGCCCTGTGCAGGTGCTGTTGCTGTCTCACCTGTGGCCACCCTGAGTGGCCGTGCCACGTCCTTCAACAGGTTTTCTGGAAGTCCAAGAGGGGCAGCGTGGGGCCCTAGAGTTGCTCTGAGCTGTCTGCTTCCCTAGCATTGTCCCTCGGCTGCAGGAAAGCACGGAAGTGGCCGGCACTGGGAGGCCCAGGGGCCTTGAGGAGCAGCTGTGGGCAGAATCGGCTTCTCTCCCTGGTCCAGGGCCTTGGTCAGCAGCTTCCTGCTGCCCACTTCCCTCCACACACCTGTCTAGGAGCCCGAGCGTCCTTTGTGTGCGAGATTGCAGGGTGCAGGCAGGTCTCGAGCAAGCCCTGAGGTACCCGGAGTCCTGGCTGGTTGAGCAGGTGACTCTTGTCTGTGATCTCAGCGCCATGCCCCCTTGTCCGTTGCTCCTGTTCCAGTGCCCTGTGGGACATCGAGACCGGCCAGCAGACGACCACATTCACCGGGCACACCGGGGACGTCATGAGCCTGTCTCTGGCCCCTGACACCAGGCTCTTTGTCTCTGGTGCTTGTGACGCCTCAGCCAAGCTCTGGGACGTCCGAGAAGGCATGTGCCGGCAGACCTTCACGGGCCACGAGTCCGACATCAACGCCATCTGTGTGAGTCTGGGGGCCGCGGCTCGCTCCGTGGTCTAGCCTGCAGGCTGTCAGCTGCTTTTCCTCTCTGCCATGTAAATGCTACCTGACTCACAGAGTGGGTGCAGGAGACTCCCGACGTGACCCCAGCCAGCTGCCCGTGTGTCAGCCATTGCTCTCGGGCATTGGTGGCGCGGCGGTCCTGTGACAGGCGCTGTTCCCACCCCTTGCAGGCCCCGGCGGGGTGTCCTGGAGCCGCTCTGGCGTCCTGAGCCCCTTGGCTGAAGGCAGTGCTCCCGCCTTGCAGCCCCTGGAGGTTCAGATGTGTCTGCACGCGTCTGCTGTACTGCAGGCCCACCGTTGTCCTGCTCAGTCCCTCCCTCCTGCCTGAGTTCAGGCCGAAGGCTGGTGGCACAGAGCAGCCAGCTGACCACATCTCACTGTTGGGCTGCAGTGAAAGCTGCTGTTTGGGGGCAGCGGCCGTGGCGTCCCCACCCTGCCCCAGTCCTGCCAGAGCCCAGCCCTGCTTAGCCGTGTCCGCGTCGCCGTGTCCCTGAGCAGTCACGTGCTGCCATGGCTCTCTTCCTCTTCTAGTTCTTTCCAAACGGCAACGCGTTTGCCACCGGCTCAGACGACGCCACCTGCAGGCTGTTTGACCTCCGCGCAGACCAGGAGCTCATGACCTACTCCCACGACAACATCATCTGTGGGATCACCTCGGTCTCCTTCTCCAAGAGCGGGCGGCTCCTCCTCGCCGGGTACGACGACTTCAACTGCAACGTCTGGGACGCGCTCAAGGCTGACCGGGCAGGTAGGCGGCCGGGGCTGTGACCGGCACACGTGGCTGAAGCGGTTAGGTTTGTGTTGCTCAGGCTGTGCGTGACGGAGTGGTGGGAGGGGGACGTCCACCACGTCCAGGCCCTGGCCCCTGCCAGTGCTGGCTCCGGGGGCATGAGAAGCTCCTCCCAAGTGCACCTGTGAGGAGAGGGTGGCACGGCAGAGCGGGGCCCGACCCTGGGCGCTCCCCTGAGCTGCGGGGCTGGAGCGTGGTCGGGGGCAGGCGTGCTTCTGTGTGAAGTCTTTGTTAGATGCATGTTTTTATTTTTTAAATGAATTAATTTATTTGAAAGGCAAAGTGACAGAGAAAGGGAAGGAAATCAGAAGGGGAGAGAGAGAGAGATCTTCCACCCACCAGCTTATTCCCCAAATGGCTGCAACAGCCAAGGCTGGGCCAGGCGGAGCCAGGCGCTCCATCCTAGTCTCCCTGTGGGTGGCAGGGGCTGAAGCACTCGGGCCGTCTGCTGCCTTGCCGGGCGCGACAGGGATCTGGGGTCAGAAGCGGAGCGGCTGGGACGTAACACTGCGGCAGGGCCGCCCGCCTGGCCCACAGCCCAGCACCACCCCCGTGCACGTGTTTGGTTTGTTTTTTAAGTTCTATTTATTAGAGAGAGCGTGAATTCCTCCCAAATGGCCTCGGTGATCAGGGCTGGGCCGGCCGAAGCCAGGAGTCAAGAGCACCGTCCAGGTCTCCCGTGTGCGTGGAGCAGTCCAGGCACCGGGGCCGCCGTCTGCTCTTCCAAGGCACATTAGCAGGGAGCTGCAATGGAAGCGGAGCAGCCGGGCCTGAACCGGCTCTCCCGGGGCGCCAGTGTTGGAAGTGGGGGCTTCAGCGGTGCACCACGGCGCTGGCCGCTTACTCAAGGGCAGCACAGCGTGCTCAGGGCCAGCACGTGTCGCAGGGCGTCACTGTGTCGGTGCCTCTCCCAGCCCTTCCCCCTCTTGGTGACCGACTCAAGGCCGGGCCCTGGAGTGTCGTCTTTGCAGAGGAGCAGGGTGCTGTTGGCACCCCTGGGACACGACGGGCACCGTCCCTCCGGCTGCCTGAGCTGTCGTGGGCACACACGGGTGACTGTGGCTGTTTGCCCCTCCCAGGTGTCCTGGCTGGTCATGACAACCGCGTCAGCTGCCTGGGAGTGACGGATGATGGCATGGCCGTGGCCACGGGGTCCTGGGACAGCTTCCTCAAGATCTGGAACTAAGGCCGGTAGGTAATGCCGAGCCCGGCGCCGCCCCGCGGGCTGTGCGTGCCGGTCGTGAGCGCGGGCGGCCCAGCGAGCCGCGTGCCCCAGCCGCAAGCGGAGACGCTGGACTTGAGTCTCCGTCCTCTTGACGCCGAGCTGTGCTCTGTTTAAGCAGCAGGCAGCCCCGTGGTGACTGGAAGAGCATTCCGACCTTGAAGCGTCCCAGTGATAGCGCGTCCCGTCCAGCCACTCACGTGGACACCCGCACCCTCAGCACTTCAAAGGGCAAAGACCTTCTCCTTCACCTACGCTGAAACCAAGAGCACAATCCCACTCCGAGAAGGACGTGTGCCGTCAGCCGCGAGCCGTGCATTCCTCCCGGGGCCATCGTCTCTGTTTTCTTTTTTGTCTTGAATGAATTTTAAAAGGAAATACTATAATAAAACGTTACCCTGAAGGTAAATGAGTGTACTTGTGAGACAGACACAGCTTTCGTTAGTTTTCCTGAGTTTTAGACCAGTGACCCTGTCCGTGACGTCCCTGAAAACGCGCCCAGGACCCCGCCGAGCTGGGCCCCGGTCTGCAGCTGTGAGCGGGGTCGCGGGCGCCCGCGTGGCTCCCTCGGGACGCGTCCCCGAGCCCCCGGTTTTCTGTTGCTTGTCTGGTGTCACCGCCCGTTGTCGCACACGAAACGCTGAGCAGTGAAGCGCGCAGGCACACGCCCGGCCTCCCCGCCCGCCGCCGCGTCGGGCGCGTGTGTCCGCGAGACGCCTGTCAGGTGCTTGGATAGTCAGTCGCTTACTCGTGTATGAAACAATGTACAAATCAATGTTTTGAAAATAATGATCTCAGACTTTCTAAGTTAAATTTTAAAAAATTGATTGTTTGCCATATTGGGTGGGTTTCTCCTTAGAATCGCATGCTGTAGAAATGCTCAGAAGTGCATATAGGACTAAGTCCTTAGATGTTCTTTTTCTTTAAGAAATACCCTCTAAAGTTGTGCCCACGGCCGCCCTGCCCTCACCGTCGCCCTGTGCACACGGGAGCAGCACAGTCGCAGCTCTGCACGCTTGGCTCGCGGGAAGGCCCTGTCGTCCCTTTCTTAACAGAAAACAAAGGGGTTCTGTCGCAGGCGGTTGCTGCTGGATTCCGAGGGAGGGAGGAGGGTGGGCCTGCGGTCCCCGTCCCGGTGGGTCCCCACGCCTGCCTCCCAGGCGTGCCGCCGGGCCGTCACGCAGAGCCTCCCGCTCCCACGCGCGTCCACAGTGCTCTGGGCCCCCCGCCCCCACAGCAGCAGTGGCTTCTCCCTCCTGTGTTGCGCGACCTGCTGTACAAGGCTCTGCCGTGCTGCCGTAGGCCTGGACCTGGCAACGAGATACAACGAGCCCTCCCTCCCCCACCCTCTGCCCTCTGCCCTTTTGTATGTAAGTCCGTGTACTGCAAGGAAGCCGGATGCCAGGTAGATCTGTTAGACTGTGCTGTTATTTAACGTAATAAAGCAGTTTGACACGAGGGCTCCTGTCGTGCTTGCGCGCCGTCCGTGTTCGCGGCCGTGCCTGGGGCCCCCGGCCACCCTGCAGCGCGGAGAGCCCGCCTGCCACCCGCCGCCGCCCTCTTCCCCTCCCCTAAACTCTCAGGGTGGGGTGGGCCGTTGGCCCCGGGAGCGTGAATAAAACCGGAGACTGCGTGTGTCAGCCGCTGCCTCGCTCACAGGTGGAAAGACAGGATTTCCCTGGATCCTGCGGAATCTGCAGGACCCACGCGAGGTCCCTGGGGTTTTCGTGGCTCGAAGTGCTGGTCTCAGTGCAAAGCGTCCCCCTGGGGTGTCCCGAGGGAGGAGGGGGTCCTGGCAGGCTCTGCTGCTCCAGCTGGGTGTGAGGGCTCCCTCAGCCACCTGGTTGTCACTGCAGGCTGTGGCTTCATTTGAGATGGGACCGTGCTGTCCACCTGCCACCTTCCCAGGCAGCTGTTCGGGCAGGTGAGCGTCACCTGTGCCTGCCTGGGGCCTGCGCTGTTTGAGGCGCTCAGGGCGGGGGTACTCGACCGCCGGCAGGGGTGGGTTTGCCTGGCTCCGAGCTCCCCCACTTCTTCCTGAAATAACTGTTTTTCATAGATGCGCAGGCTTCAGCCCTGGGGCTGTCTCAGAAGAGCCCGGTGTAGGAGAGAGTGTCGGGGGTGACCCTGTCCAGGCAGAGGCAGGGTCATGCTTCAGGGCAGGGTCTGAGCAGAGCTGGGGGCGCTACTGACCACTTCCTCTTGCAATTTCTCCTTCCCACAACCCAGCCCTTGTCCCTTCCTTCCCCTTAGCTGACCTAGGACAGCAGGTGCCTTAGCTCCCCTAGCAACGCAGCCAGTGAAACTGGCCCCAAACATGGCATTCAGGTAGTGGCACCTGGCGAGGGCGGGGTGGCAAGGGGAGGGTCGTGGCCGAGCCACAACAGACTTGCACAGGTTGAAGGGGGCTGGGAGCCCCTCAACACATCCCACGTGTCTGCCTGCACCCCGAATGCCAGGCACCCACTTCCCTGCCACATTCCAGTGTGCCTTGCAGCCCCCACGGTGCTCCGGAACCTGGCCCTGCCCCACCTGGAGGAGTACGTACCTGGCAGGTGCTGGCAGGTACATGTGAGTGCACCTCCCCTGTCCCTAGCAGTCCCCCAACCTCCTCAGCCTCCTGGCCACTCCAGCCTGCCCTGTGCCCTGTGTCCTGCCAGCTCCATGCCAAGGATTCTGTGCTGACCTCTGCTGCCCTGCCCTGGCAGAGCCTGACCCTCAGCAAGGAGCCCACAGCAGGGGCACCCCGCGCTGCCCACACTCACGACACAAACACGCCACCCAGTGTTGCTGCCGCCTCACCAGTGGTCGGGCTGCCAAGTGGGCTGACCCAGGGCAGCTGTGTTCCCGGGAGCAGCAGGCCTGGCCACATTGCCCCGTCCCCCAGCATGGCTCCTCCTCAGAATCCAGGCTGACCTTGGGCAAGTTACTGGGCCTCTGGACCTCAGGGTCCAAAGACTTCTTCACGGGGTGGGGGAGGGGGGCTTGTGGACATCGCGAGCCCCGCCCACCCCAGGCACCTGCCGTTTGAGGGATGCTGGTCCCTGGAAAGCTCTGGTCAAGACCGCGCCCCTCCCCTCCCCCTCCTCACTCCCCATGGTCTGCTCCACCCTTGACCTGGGCTGCCCTGGTCAAGACCGCGCCCCTCCCCTCCCCCTCCTCACTCCCCGCGGTCTGCTCCACCCTTGACCTGTCTCATCTGCTGAGCCAGGCACAAGGCAAAGAAAGGGGGCCACGGCCAAAGCAGCCCAAACATGCCTGTCGCGTGTGCGGCTGTGGGTGAAGTCCCAGAGGAGGGCCTGGGGCCTGGGAAGCCGGTCCCAGCCTGGTGACCGAGGGGTGCGCTGACCTGGGGGAAGCTCGTGGCACACCTCCACGGGGAGTCTCAGCCCCTCCTGGCCACTTCCTCTTTTGGGTGCCGAGCCCAGCCAGCGGAAGCCAACTTCCCCACCCCTAGCTGGAGTACAACCCCAAGGAAAGCCGTGGCCTAGACAGCCAGAGGCGCCCCCGCCCAGCCTGAAGGACAGGAGCCAGCTCCGGGAGCTGCCCGGCCCTGCGCCTCCCCCAGCCCCAGGCCTCCCAGGACAGGCCGGGGTTGGTTTGGAGTGTACACGCCCGAGGGCCCATCCCTGAGAGCAGCTCTCGGGCTGGGACCTGCTGCCCCTCCCTCGCAGCCCCTGGGGGGAGGCCGCGTCTCCTCCCCCAGTCCTTGGCCTCTGAGGACTTCCGGGTGCTCCAGCGGCGGTGGTGGCGTGAGCGAGCGCGGGTCGAGTGCCAGGGTGGACGTGAGCCCCTGGCCTCTGAGTCCAGGGCCCCGGATTGCGCAATCGAGGTCTCCGGAGGAAGCCACAGCCCTTGTTTTCTCTGAAGTGGGAGGGGCTGCCCTGGCAGCCTGAGGCCCGGGGTGGACGGCTACCCTGGTCAGCGGCCGGGCAGCGCTCCTGCGTCCGGGAGCACGCTGGACAGGTAGGTCCCTGGGTTGAGCCCCGCGCCGGCGGCCGGGCCAGTGGCCGTCCTGGGAACAGCCATCCGCACAGGCGGCTCAGGGCTCCCCCCGTGGAGACGCTGGTGGTCATCCTGGAGAAGTGGCCGAGTTTACACAACCAGCCAGGGGAAGTTACAGACGCTAAGAAATCCCTCGGCCACCCTCGGTGCCCCTGCTGCCCGGTGGTCCTGGGCCCCGGTGCCCTCAGGGAGACAGCACCAGGCCCAACGGCCTCTGGGCAGCGAGAGCCTGACCACAGCGCGTACAGGGGGGCGGCCAGGGGCTCAATCAGGGAGTGTGTGTGTGCGCCCACGCAAAGGAGCATTTGGAGGAGAAGCGGCCCTGGGGCATCCGGGCCCAGCGGGTTCGGCCCCTGGCCAGGCGGGGCCGGCAGTCCCACAAGAAGCTCCTGCGGCCTTGTCCGCTTCGTCCCACCTCCAGGGTCCTCCACTCTGTGGACTGCGCACAGCACTGTCCACGGCCACCCCAGAGAAGCCCCAGGGCCCCGGGTGGGCGCGGCCGCTCGCAGCCACACAGTCCGGCCGGCCTCGGCGAGCCGGGGACCGGCGGGCGCGCACCGCCCCCGCACCTGCTCGCCGGCACCGGCCCACGTGACCCGAGACCCCGCCCCCGCCCGCCGGCCTTCGCCCCCCGCGCCGCTGCCGCTCCCGCGCCCGTCGACCCCGGCGGCGGCCCCACGTGCGCGGCGGCGCGGCAGGGCGCATGCGTGGCGGCCGCGCCTGCGCACTGGGCGGCCGCGGCGCAGAGCTGCTCGGCGGCGCCGGCGCCGGGTCCGGGCGGCCATGGGGCGGCCGGCGGCCGGGGCGCGGAGGGCCAGGTAGCGGCGGCGGGCGACGGGCGGCGGCCCGGCCTGGGGACGGCGCCGGCGGCGAACGGTGAGCGCGCGGCCACTCGGCGCCCGGGGGCGCGCGAGCCGGGGCTGGCGCCGGGCAGGGCCGGAGCCGGGCGCTGAGGCGGCCGCGGGGTCCCGGCGCGGGGCGCGCGGCGCAGCCCCCGAGCGAGGAGTTTCCCTGACCCAGCTGGGCGCGAGGAGGAGCGCGGCGGGCTCCCGAAGGGGCGTCCCCGGACCCCGGAGGGCTCCTCTCCGGGGCGCCCGGGCCGCGCCCCCGGACCCTCCCGCCCCGCCCCGCCCCGCGCAGCCCTGGCCTGGCTCCCCGCGATCCGGCGGGCGCAGCAGGTGCTGCCACGGACGCCGGGCGCCTGGGGCTGCCGCTCGCGATGGCAGCGGGTGCGGGGTTCTCGCGGCTCCCCGTGCAGGCCCTCACCGCGCCCTGCGGGGTTCGCAGGGCTCCCGGCCCGTGTCCTCGGGGGTGGCACTGGCCTGTCGCCCGCAGCGGTGGCGGCAGGGCCCCTGCAGCCCTGGGACGCCGGGGTTCCACTTTCGCCGTGTGCGCGCCCCGTGTCACTGAGTTTCCCGTGCACGCGCGCTGTGCGCCGGGGCTCGTGCGTGGGGTAGGTGAGCCCGCGAGCACCTGTGGGTGAGCCATGGCCCGGAAGCCGCCTCAGGAGGCCTTGCTGCCCGACACGCGCACGCTGGCCGGAGGCGCGGGTGCAGGGCCCAGAACCCCTCGGAGGTGGGTGCTGCCCAGTGCCACCCGCCCCTGGCCCTCCTGCGAGTGGCCTGTCTGGGCCTCAGAGCTTGAAGTTCCTGAAAAACTTGTCGGCTCAGGCTGGCCGTGGGGTGGCGGTGACCGTCCGCACAGCTGCCCGTGCCTTCCCGGAACCTGGGAGAGAGGCCAGCGCGGGCCGTGGGGCGCCGGCGTGGCTCTGGTCACGTGGTACTGTCCCAAAGGTCTCTCGGCTGAAATGTAACTCTTACTTGTACTTGTTTGGAGGCAGAGCTGCGTGAGAGAGGGAGGAAGAGAGGGGGTTCCGTCGGCTGGGTCACTCCCCAGGTGCCCGGGGCAGCCGGGCTGGGCCAGGCCGGGCCCGGAGCTGCACTCTGGTCTCCCGGCTGGGTGAGGGCGCAGCTGGGGCTCCGCGGGGGATGCTGGTGGGCGGGGCCCCTGGACTGGCGTTGAGGGTGTGAGCTTGGGTTGGGGTCCGCTGGGTACCTGGCGTGCCCGGTTGTTCCTGTGTCAGGAAGTCGTGGGGCCTCTGTGGGGGCCACCTCTTGCTCTCGCTCTGGGTCACCTCTCCCCCTCCCTCCCCCTCCCCCTCTCCCCCTCCCTCCCCCTCTCCCTCTCTCCCCCTCTCCCTCTCTCTCCCCCTCTCTCCCCCTCTCTCCCCCTCTCCCCCCTCTCCCTCTCTCCCCCTCTCCCTCCCCCTCTCCCTCTCTCCCCCTCTCCCTCTCTCCCCCTCTCCCTCTCTCCCCTCTCTCCCCCTCTCTCCCCTCCCTCCCCTTCTCCCTCTCTCCCCCTCTCCCTCCCCCTCTCCCTCTCTCCCCCTCTCTCCCCCTCCCTCTCCCTCTCTCTCCCTCTCCCTCCCTCTCTCTCCCTCTGTCCCTCTCTCCCCCTCTCTCCCTCTCTCTCTCTCTGGAGTTGCCGTGGGGGTGAGGGAGTGGCTGAGCTGCAGCCTGGTGTCCCAGTGTGGCTCAGCACCTCTGTCCAGGATGACGGGCGCCTATGATGGGGGGTCTCCGTGCCAGGACCCCTCTCTGCTCCGGCCTGGGGCGGCGCTGTCAGCCCCACTTCCTCTAACCTCTGTGGTCCGTGTGTCCACACAGGCTCATCAGTGCCGCTCCCGGGGCGCTCAGCGCTGCTGTGGGTGTAGGTCAGTGTGCGGGTCTTGGCTGTTTTCAGTGCGGTGGTGAAGGACATTTCGAGTCTCAGTATGTAGAAATGCGGTTGGTTTTGTGTATCGAGTTTGCCTCTCCCGTCTTGACTTTGGGGTGACGTCGTGGGTCGTGTGGTGGGCTGCTGCGTGGGCTGCCTGCGTGCTGTGCCCCGGGCCCTGCGTCGGGGCCAGCTTTTCCAGGCCTCTTCCCGCTGTGTCCCCGGCACGACACTCTGTCCCTGTGTGCCTCGGGCCGCACCCCAGGACCTGGGTCACGACCCCAGGCCCTCTTACCCGCCTCGGTGCCGGCGTGTGCCGGCGTCTGCCGCCGCAGGTGCCTTGGCCGGTTTGCTGGTTCCCTGTGTGTGGCAGCCATCCCGTCACCATAACGGTTTCTTCATTACGGTTCCTCTTTGATTCTTTTAAGGTTTTATTTTTTTTTTTTTAGATTTATTTATTTATTTGAAAGTCACAGTTACACAGAGAAGGAGAGGCAGAGAGAGAGAGAGAGAGAGAGAGAGGTCTTTCATCTGCTGGTTCACTCCCCAGATCGCTCCAACAGCCAGAGCTGGGCCGATCTGAAGCCAGGAGCCAGGAGCTTCTTCCAGGTCTCCCACGCGGGTGCAGGGGCCCAAGCACTCGGGCCATCTTCTACTGCTTTCCCAGGCCACAGCAGAGAGCTGGATGGGAAGTGGAGCAGCCGGGACTCTTATGGGCGCCCATATGGGATGCCGGCACTGCAGGTGGAGGCTTTACCTGCTACGCCACAGTGCTGTCCTCCAAGATTTTATTTATTTATTCGAGAGATGTAGTGACAGATCTTCCATCTGCTGGTTCACTCCCGAACAGCTGGGGCCGGGCGGGGTGGGCCAGAGCCGGGATCTGGACCCTCAGGGGCTCTGCCGCAGCTCAGGCACGGAGCCCAGGCCGCGCTGCGGCACAGCCGGCGGGCGTGTAGCTCACCACTTTTGTTCTCGGGACTTTGAGCCTGGCGTTAACCGCGAGTAGACTTTGGCTCCGGGTCGGCATCGCCCTCACCTTCCGGGTGCTCTGTGGACTGGCTCTGAGGTTCGCCGTCAGCCCTCGCCAGGGTCGGGAGCGAGTTCAGAACCCCTGTGGTGGGAGTGTGGGGGCCGCACGGCTTTGTCACACTTTTATTCTTGTGTGTGTGTGTATTTTTTTAAAAGATTTATTTACTTATTTTGAAAGAGTTATGGGGGGGGATGTCCCATCTGCTGGTTCACTCCCCACATGAGCACAACAGCCAGGGCTGGGCCAGGCTGGAGCCAGGAGCTTCCTCCAGGGCTCCCACGCGGGTGCAGGGGCCCGAGGACCTGGGCCGTCCTCCACTGCTGTCCCAGGCCACAGCACAGAGCTGGATGGGAAGTGGAGCAGCCGGGACTGGAACTGGTGCCCATGGGATGCCGGCACTGCAGGCAGCGGCTTTGCCCACTGCGCCCAGCGCCGGCCCCGTTTCTGGGTTCTGGGTTCTGCTGTGTTGTGGCAGAGAGGAGCTTCTCTCCCTTCTCCTCTTTTGGAATTTGAGGCCCGCCCTGGCTTCAGTGTAGGTCGGCCTTGGTGATCGTTTCCTGAGTGCTGAACTTAAACGTAGCCTGTGCAGGCTCTCCTGGACTGACGGGCGCCGTGCAGGGCGCCATGTCCTGCCCCGGCACTGACCCCGGGGCTGCTGTGTGCCAGCAGCGCCACAGCTCCGCCCCCGGCACTCCTCTCACTCCTCGGCTTCTAGGGCTCCAGACCCTTCCAGAAGCCCCAGGTTCATGGCTGAGGTCTTTGTCCTCTTTGGGGTGGAGACAGCCTGTTTTCAAAAAACTTGGGTAAATCGGACATCAGCAGCTTTCCCCTAATGTGTGTGCTTTATCGCTGTTTTGTGTATCTGTGTTTGTTAGTTTATTAAATAAGACATCAGTGTTTTTCTGTCCAAAGTTATTGCTTAGCGGCTACAGAAACGGAACAAGAAAACATGAACACAAACAAGGAGCTAAGTCCAGACTCCGCCGCCTACCGCTGCTCGGCGTGCCACGGCGATGAGACCTGGGGCGACGGCCCCCCCATCCGGGGCCGGGCCAAGTCACGCAGCCTGTCGGCCTCGCCCGCCTCGGGCAGCACCAAGGAGTTCAGGTATGGGCGCGAGGCCTCTTCCCCTCCCGTTCGTGATGTGATTTATTAATATGGTCACGAAGAATCCTTGAGAATTAAATATTGAGGCCGACCGGTGTTACTAGTGTGGTTTCTGTCCAGAAGGTGGACCTGGGTGGCCACCTCCCGAGTTGGCCCAGACCACCCAGCTCAGCCCACACCGATTCTCTCGCTCGTTCGTTCTTTTTTAGTGTCAGGTAGAGAGAGAGAGAGAGGTCTTCCATCTGCTGGTTCAGTCCCCAGTGGCCACAAGAGCCGGAACTGAGCCGGTCCAGTGCTTCCTCCGGGTCTCCCACCTGGGAGCAGGGGCCTGAGCACTTGGGCCATCTTCCACGGTTCTCCCAGGCCATAGCGGGGAGCTGGATGGGAAGTGGACCAGCCAGGACTGGAACCAGTGCCCATGTGGGGGCTGGCACTGCAGGTGGAGGCCCAGCCGACTGCCTCACAGCACCGCCCCCACACTGCCTTTCAGTATTAGACTTGGTGAGGAGACCTCTGTGTTCCTGGCCCTTCAGAGAGGCGAGGGCCGGAGGGCATGCCTGGGCAGGGCCCGTCACGTGTGTGCCCTCTGCCCGCCTGCCCCTCCGTGGGCCGCGGCACTGCTCTTGCTCAATGGCGCTTGGGCAACAGCAGCCAGACCTCGTGTCCGGGAGGCCTGACAGGCACGCGGCGGTGACGGTGGCGGTGGCGGCACTGAGCTCGCCAGGCGGTGCCCTCAAGGAGGGCTCACGCCCGTGCCAGCCAAGGGAGAGTTCTTCGGTGGAGAATGGTTGTTGTTTTTGTTTTATTGTTTGTTTTTAAAGATTTTTTTGGAAGGCTGAGGAAGACATCTGTTTTCGAGGTCACTGCCCAAGTAGCCAAAACAGCCAGGGCCGGGGGAGGCCACAGCCAGCGCCTGGAACTCCAGCCTGGGCTCCCACATGGGTGGGCGGCAGGGGCCCAGACACTTGGCCATCATCCACTGCCTTCCCGGGCGCGTTACTAGGGAGCTGGATCAGAAGCAGAGCAGCCGGGATTTGAACCGGTGCTTTTGATATGGGAGCCGGCATCGCAGGTAACAGCTGACCTGCTGTGCCACGACCCCAGCCCTGGAAAGTGGTTTTGAAAGCAGGCCACGTTTGGGGACCAGATGAACTTGGTGGGCAGCAGCACCCCGTCACTGGTGAGGGCCCTGGCGGCGTGGGCACGGCTTGCCCAGAGCAGCCGCTGTGGAGTTGTCACTCGGTCCCTGGTGCCTCCAGGCCGTGGCGGTGCCCGACAGAGCTTTTTGCTTTCGGTTTCTGTAAGTTTGTTGGCTCCGTGCAGCCTTCCTGTCAGGACCCTGGACCTGGGGATACAGACAGCGGTCAGCGGTCAGAGGCAGGCTCTGGAGGGCCCTGAGTGAGGCGGGGGAGGGGAGCCACGCCCCCAAGGCGCCCATGGCAAGTGGAGGAGCCGCACACCTGGTTTCTGGTTGCCTTTTGAGTTCCTGAGTCCAGTCTGGGTTTTGCAATACACTTAATCATCTTTAGAAGACGTACGTAAGCAAGCCCAGAGCACGCTCGGTCCAGAAAGGCCCCAGGTGTGCCACAGCCACCAGACGCCCGCTCTCCAGCGTAGACACTGGGACGCTGGCAGTGGTTGAAGACAGAGAGCAGCGGGCGGCTCCCTGCTGGCCATCACGTCCAGTGGCCCCGGAGCGTCCTGCTCCCGTGGTCAGGAGGTCACAGGTGTCGCCTCAGCCCATTGACCCCGGTAAAGGCAGGAGCACCAGCCCAGGGCCTTTTCCCAGGATGCCATGAGTCAGTCACTTTTCATTTGTTGGAAAAGTTGGGCTCTTCGTATAGTTCAGGGTAAATGTTTTTGTTAACATTAAATTTGTTTTTAAATGTATGTATTTGAAAGGCAAACAGAAACACACAACGGTGGGCAGAGCGATGTGCCGTCCTCTGATTCTCTCCTCGGATGCCTGCAGCAGCTGCTGTCCGGGTCTCCCATGTGGGTGTCAGGGGCGCAGGGGCTCGAGTCGTCCACTGCTGCCTCCCAGGAAGTGAGCAGAAGGGGAGCCAGGACTGAAACCCAGGCGCTGTGACCCCCATTCCGACACCTCCCCCTCCCCAGGCCACCTGGGAGTAGGTTCTGACCTCTCGATTCCCAAATAGTGACCAGGAGACAGGTTCTGGGACACCCCCAGGAATGCAGACCCCCAGGCCCGTCTCAGAGCCGGCGTCTCCCCCGTCCGGGCTGGGAGTGTCTCCCGCCGCGCTGAGGAGCCTGGGGCTCCAGGGCTGGTGCTGGTGCTCCCTGGAGTCTGGGGTGGCCCCGTCTGTGTCTGTGGCTGCACACGCGTGTTCTGACGGCGCTGCGCTGTGTGTGCTCTCTGCAGAAGGACGCGCTCTCTGCATGGCCCGTGCCCGGTGACCACTTTTGGACCAAAGGCCTGCGTGCTGCAGAACCCCCAGACCATCATGTGAGTTGGGGTCCCCGGGAGGGTGTGTGTCGTGGGGTGGCTGTGGTGTGGACGGAGCAGTGTGTTTCCAGTCACTTAAAGCCACGCGACGTCCCCGGGTCCTGCTGGCTTCCCTGGTGCCTGCAGAGTGGCGCGCGCCGGCACCCGCCGAGCGCCAGCGTGGCCTGGTTCCTGACCGCTCTGTTCTCGGGCGCTGTTTGTCCTGAGGTCATTTGAAGCTCGAGAGACGCCGATGAACGAGCCCGTCTGGCCGCGCTTGTTTAGGAGACGCTCTGCCTCGTGGGCGCGGCTTTCACGCGCTCTGGGCCGCCCGGGGTTTCGGCGGACCAAGGCCTCGCGTCAGTGGCCTCGACCGCGTCGCGGCACCGCTGGCGTGGCTCTCCCAGTCTGCTGTCGTGGGCCTGACGGCTCCGCCCGCGTCCTGTGCCCCGGCCCCGCTGCGGTTTGTGTTTTTAGGGGAAAACTAGCCAAACGGTTTAAACACTGGAGTTCCACCTCGGCTCGGAGCGTTTTACTTCGCACTTTCTCCAGAGAGATCCCTGGTCTCTGAGCCTCTGGCACTGCGGGGCCGCGGCCTCCAGGCCTGTGTGTGGGAGCCCTGCCGTGCCCGCAGGGCCTGCTTCAGGGAGCTGGGGACGGATGGGGAGGTTGTGCGTGCCCGGGTCTGGCTCTGAGAAGAGAGGTGCACGTGAGATGCGAGAGGCTGTGACGTGTAGTGGGGGCTGGGGCTGTGCACTGGGGACCCCCTGGGCAGCACCGTGCATCACCCAGTGCCTCCTCGGGGTTAGGACCTCACCAGTGGGCTGGCTGGGAGCTGTTTGCGGGGGCTCGTTAGGCTGCCCCCTGCAGGCTGTGCGCTGCCCCGCCCCCGTCCACACACAGCTCCTGTCATTTTGACCCCAACCAGGGAGGGCTGTGCCGAGGGCAGGCCAGCCCCACCACCTCGGCTCCCAGCTATCTGCTGTGGCTCCATGTGGCAGCCGCGCGGGTCCCTGGGGGCCAGCGCTCCCCGAGGCCAGAGCCGCAGCTGCTCGCCACACGGCTGCCCCACCCTCCCATGTTTGCTCCTGGCCAAGAGCTGCCCCTCCCTGCACTTCCTGGTCTGGGCAGAGGCACTCCCTGGTCACCATTTCATGGGTTAAGTGGCCTTTACCAGCTCAGCTCCTGGGGCCAGGCTCTGCCCTGGAAGCCTGCCCCCAAGATCCCTCGGGCTGAGGCACAGGGCGCTGGGAGCTGCCCCGAGGGTCCGTGGCGGCCAGGCCGGTGGCTTGCTCTGCCCTCGCTCCCTGCCAGGCCTTCTGTGGCTGTGGCAGTGACTCCCTGGGGACCTGGCCTCGTGGTTTCCCTGATGGCAGAGGCCGGTGCTGTGGCAGGACAGCTGTGAGGAACGTGGACTTCCGGTCTGGGAACCAACCTAGGTTTCACCATGAACCTGCGTTTTTGTTGGCTGTGCTGTGAGAAGTTGCCAGGTCATCTCAGTGGTCAGGACAGAGCTGCCCACGCCATTGTGGCCCTGCTCTGCCCGTCCCATTCCCACAGCCGTGGCCCGGCAGGGTCAGCACCCACTTTTCAGATGACCCAGCAGGAAGCAGAGGATCTGGCTGGTGGTCCTCCCCAGGAAGTCCACTGGGGTCAGAGCTTCACTTGTGACCTGGGCGGAGGGCTGTGACCGCCCACAGGCCCCGAGGCCACTGCCCAGTGCAGATCGATCGAGGGCTGGGAGTGAACGCCCTTTCACCTGCCGGTGGCCTGGGAACTCCTCCCACGGGCCGGGCCAGTTCCACAGGCCAGAGGGAGGCTGGCAGAGCCGGGAGGCTGCACACTCGGTGCCGCGGCTGGGCCCGGAGCGCGGCAGAGAACAGGACAGCTGCGGCCTCTTGCTTGGTCTGTTTTCACTTACTTGAGAGGCAGAGAAGCAGAGAGGTCTTCCGCCTGCAGCGGCTCAGGCCGGCCGGAGCTGGGAGCTGGGAGCTCCGTCCAGGTCCCCCTGCGCATGGCGGAACCCAGTCGCGGGAGCCGTCACTGCGCCTCCCAGGGTCCAGGCCAGCAGGGGGCTGGGGTCCAGAGCTGGAGCTGGCACTGAGCGCGGCTCGCTGATGCGGGACGTGGGCCTCTGAGCTGCGGGCCGAGCGCCGACAGACACTCTCTCCTCGGTGAGGCAGGAGGGCGCGGTGAGCAGCGGGAATCCTGTCTCGTTGGATTTTGTGACTTCAGGGACTCTTGGCCGGGCTGTGTTTAGAAGACCTCGCTCTGTAGCGTGCTGCGCTCGGTGCTGGTGGTGCAGACGCTGGGCTGGTAGTGTAGGATGCGCAGCCGGGAGGTGCTGGTGCGGCAGGGCTGTGCGTGCACCTGTCATTAGCAAAGTGTGACCACGATGCCATGGACACATCGGCCGTCTCCTGGAAGGGGGCAGTGCCTCGCGAGCCCCGCGACTGACGGGGCGGACGGTGAGGCCCACGGAGGTGTCATGGGTGGCTGCACACCCCCCAGAAACGCCTGGACAGGGTGAGTGCTGGGACCAGCGTCCCATGGTCATTGATTGACTGGATGCGGCCAGTGCTGCCGCCGTAGGCGTGTCCTTGTCGCTCCCCACCGCGACGGCACTGGGAAGGGAACTTCGCCGGTCTGCACCGCTGTTCTGAACCCGACAGGGAGCCCCAGTCCCCTCCTCCCTCAGCTCCTGGACAGCAGGGACACGGGTGCTGCTCCCACCCATGTTCCTGGTGCCCGGGACCTGCACGCTAGCGGGATCCCGGCGGGGTGGGAGGCAGGGCTCACGGCACGGGGGCGGCTGGGCAGGGCCGTGGCGCTCACAGCAGCGCCGCCACGACTTTAAACCAGAGGTCCGCACTGTGGGAGTGCAGGGAGCTAGGGTCGCGCTCTGGCGTGGCAGGGAGTGCCTGTCCTGAGGGGCCCGTGCCTGCTGGTCCGGGTGTTTGCAGGGAGCCGGCGTCCCCGACGGCCATGGGGTGGCCAGCCCCAGGCTTCCCCTCAGTGGGCTCTGTGAGCAGTTGTCCTGCGGAGGCGTCGGGGCGTCGCTGAGGGACGAGCGAGCGCTGGTGGGGTTGGGGCTGCCGAGGTGAGTGATGGGCACCGTCGGTCACTGCAGGCCGGTGCGGCCGAACACGGGAACGGGGTGAGCAGGCAGGGTCTTCCTGCTGGGCCGGACCCCGTGCCCGTCCCCACGGGCCAGGGCTGCGCCGCCGGGGCTGCCGGTGAGTGCCTTTGTCCAGGGGTGGACCGTGCGTCCTGTCCTGCCCGAGGGGCCGTGTGCGGCCGGCGTGAACCCTCTCCTCTCCCCCAAGGCACATTCAGGACCCTGCGAGCCAGCGGTTGACGTGGAACAAGCCCCCGAAGAGCGTCCTTGTCATCAAGAAGATCCGCGACGCCCGCCTGCTGCAGCCCTTCAAGGAGCTCTGCGCGTACCTGGTGCAGGCGAGTGCGCGGGGGCGGGGCGGGGGGGGGCCGCGTCCCGCTGAGGGCCCAGCCTGCGGCAGAGGGGTGTCCTGGCTGTGGTTCTGAGGGCCGTGTCCGGTGACGGCCTTGCTGCCAGGGTCCCGAGGCGGTGCAGGGTCTCGTGTGGGTCCCGTGTCTGCCCGTGTCAGCTGGTCTCGCCTTAGCCGCACCCTGACGGCTTTATCTGGGCCTGATTGCTTCGGGGGCCACACCCCCGTGCCCCGGGCAGGCTGAGGTCCCACCCTCGCACCTCTGATGCCCTGACGGCTCCCTCCCAGCTGTGCGCCTGCAAGGGCCACACAGGTGACAGGCGCAGGGCGCAGTCCTGGTCCAGCACCCCGCGGGGCGGGCCTCGCCGGCTCTTGAATGTTTGTTTTTTTTTTGCGGTGGCAGTCTGTGCAGGCGTCTTGCATCTGCCGGTCCTCAGCGACCTGCAGCCAGGGCTGCACCAGCCTCAATCCAGGAGCTGGAGCGCACCCTGGGCCTCCCAGCTGGGTGGACGTGGACCGAAGCGTCGGAACCGCCCTCGGCCGCCTCCCGGGGTGCACGATAGCAGGAAGCGGGGGCCAGAGTCGAGGGCACTGCACTACAGCGTCTGGGTGTCCCCAGCAGTGTCTCCACCCTGTACCCAGCACCGCCCTGGGCATCTTGTGTGCCCAGAGGCGAGGGGAGGCCCCTGCAGCTCTGCCAGGCGCAGCCCCGCCTGCAGCTGCACCAAATGTCACCCTCAGGATGGCCGCCTGCTGTCGTGGTGGAAGCCGCCACGCCACGGCCCTGTGGCACTGGCCTTCCAGACACCACGTGGACCCCAGTGTGCAGCTGCCACCTGGGCCTGCTTGAATGGCTGTGGCCGCAAAGTGCCAGGGTTTCCATCGCACGGTGGCTCTGGGTGGTGAGCCAGGGAGGGGGTCGCAGGTCTCCCAGGACCCTTCCTGGAACAGTTCTGCCCCCCAGGTCCCTGGCTGGGGCTTCCCCGTCCTGGCACCCGCTGACCCCTCTGCGGGAGGCAGCTCGGCCTCACCCACCTGCTTCCTTCGCTCTGCTGCGTGGCCGGCTGCCAGGTGCCCGGGTCCTCGTGCTCTGCTTCCCTTTGACCTCAGGCTGCACTGGGGGGGGCAGCGCCACCCACACAGCCTTCCCGAGTCCGTCAGGCGCCTCTGGCTGCGCCGAGCGCCGAGTGCAGAGCCCTCGTCCAGGGCAGGGACTTGGCTCCTTCAGGCTGGCCTCTGTTTCCGCTCCCCACCCCCGGGTCTCCACCGACCCCAGACCCTCCCAGCTCTGCCGCAGCCCGCATGCTGCTCCTGACCGTGACCGTCTGTCACAGGAGCGCTGTTCTGCACTTGGGCTGGGTTTTAATGGAAACAGGTTTGCCGCCCCCCTCCGGTTCTAGCCTGCAGTCCCTCGGCCGTACCTGATGATGACCTGGCTGGCGGAGTCCTGAGGCCGTACGGGGCCTCATGTGGCAAGCGTGGTCGTGTGGCCTCTGGTCCCCTCTTTATGGGAAGCCATGAGACCACATCTCATCCCAGTCACCTCCTGAGGCCCCGCCTCCTCCCAGAGGCCCCGCCTCCACAGCCTCTTAGCACCAGTCATGGCACAGCTGGGCAGGGTGTCCACACCTCACGCTGGGCTGGCAGGGTGCTCGCACCCACAGGGGTTGTCCGCCGCCGCATGAGTCCGTGGGGACACTCGTCCTCAGGCCTGCGTGGCGGGAGCGAGCACTCGCACCCCTGCACCAGGCGTCCAGCTCAGGTCAGTCCTGGCCGGGAGCGCCTGGGTCGGGGGCCTCCCGCAGCAGGGAGCCGTTGCGGGCGACCTGGGCCGAGGGAAAGCCGTCACGAGGCAGTAGGCTCACGGCCGCCCGCCTTCCAGGGGAACAACATGGTCGTGTACGTGGAGAAGAAGGCCCTGGAGGACCCCGCCATCGCGAGCGACGAGAGCTTCGGGCCAGTGAAGAAGAAGTGCTGCACCTTCCGCGAGGGTGAGGCCCGGCGGGCTGCGGCGCGGGGGAGGCCGCCCTGCGGGTCTGAGCCCGCCTGGCTTCCTGTTTCCCAGATTACGACGACATTTCCAACCAGATCGACTTCATCATTTGCCTGGGGGGAGACGGGACCCTGCTGTACGCCTCCTCGCTGTTCCAGGTGAGTGGGCGAGGGCGGGCAGCCGCTCGCGCAGGCCGCAGCCTTTGTCCGGGTCAGTTCAGAGAGCTCGCACACCGCGCGTGCCGTGCCGTGCCGGTGGGCTCTGCCTTCCCCAGGGCCAGGCAGGGAGAGCGAGCGGTGGGCGGGAGAGGGGGCTTGCTGAGTGCTGGCGCAGACCCAGGCGACTTCCTCAGGCAGGAGCGGTGCTGGGGGCCAGGCCAGGGCAGTGGGAACCCGGGGCCTCTGGAGCTCCGTGGCCTGGCCTGGCCTGCCTTCTCTAGGGAGCACCAGGCCCAGGGCCCAGGGCAGGCCGTGCTGAGTGGCCCGTCTCCCCGGTCGCAGGGCAGCGTGCCTCCGGTCATGGCGTTCCACCTGGGCTCCCTGGGCTTCCTGACCCCATTCAACTTTGAGAGCTTTGAGTCCCAAGTTGCCCAGGTGATAGAGGGTAAGTCGGGGTCCGGAACCACGCAGCTCTGGCGGGGCTGCCCTGGCGCGGCCGCTCTTCCAGTGCCGTGGCCACAGAGCAGCGTGCGACAGGCGTGAGGTGCAGACGCTGCACGTGTTTGGGTGCTTCGAGCGGTTTTGACGGCCAGCGTGTTGGGCAGAAGTGCACAGGGGTGTCGCTCTCGCCTGGGGGGGGTCTTGGCTCCCCGGGGTGGGCCCCTGGGCAGCGCTGGCCTCCCGGGGTGGGCCCCTGGGCAGCGCTGGCCTCCCGGGGTGGGCCCCTGACCCCGCTGGCCTCCCGGGGTGGGCCCTGCTGACCCCGCTGGCCCCCAGGGAATGCAGCGGTGGTTCTGCGGAGCCGGCTGAAGGTCAGAGTGGTGAAGGCGCTCAGGGGCGAGGCGGCGGCCGTCCACAACGGGCTCCGTGAGAACGGGCTGCCGGCCCCGGGCCTGGACACGGACACCGGGAAGCAGGCCGTGCAGTACCAGGTCTGTGGCCTCGCCCCTCCTGCACCGCGGCCTCATTCGAGGCCTGGGGGAGGTGGGGGCAGGCCCCCGCCCCATTGCCAGCGTGCGCCGTCCCCTCCAGGTCTTGAATGAGGTGGTGATTGACAGAGGCCCCTCGTCATACTTGTCTAACGTGGACGTCTACCTGGACGGACACCTGATCACCACGGTGCAGGGCGACGGTAAGGCCGCGTCGCCGTCCCCGGGGCCTCAGAGTGCTGCGGGTGGGAGCCTGACGCCTGCCCCTGTGCCGCAGGAGTGATCGTGTCCACCCCGACGGGCAGCACGGCGTACGCAGCCGCCGCGGGGGCCTCCATGGTCCACCCCAACGTGCCGGCCATCATGGTCACGCCCATCTGCCCTCACTCGCTGTCCTTCCGGCCCATCGTGGTCCCCGCGGGGGTCGAGCTGCAGGTCAGAGCCAGCGCCCTTCCGCCTCTCGTGTGTGAGTCATGTCCATGGGCACGGAGCCCCCGCCGTGCTGCCCGGGGCACACCCACAGCCCTGGCCCTGGCCTTGTCCTCGGGCCGACTCCTGGCTCCCTGGATCATGAGCCCTGTGGGGTGCCTGAGTGCTGTGTCCAAGCGCCCAGGCAGGATCTGGAGGGGCTTGGCGAGCTCTCAGCCACACGGGGAGGGCAGTCCGTGTCACACGGGTGCCCGGTCCCAGTGGAGGAGACCGCCTGGGCCCTGGCCGCCGCCTCCCTTCTCCCCTGCCCCAGGTCCCTGCTACAGTTGCTCCGGGCCAGGGTGGAGCCGCCCAGCAGATGCGTGGGAGCGGGTCCTGCAGGGTCTTCCCCCACCACCCAAGGCCCACCCCTCTCCACTTGGCCCTGACAGATCACGCTGTCGCCAGAAGCAAGGAATACTGCCTGGGTGTCCTTTGATGGACGGAAGAGACAGGAGATCCGCCACGGAGACAGGTGTGCGTCTCCTCTGTCGGGGTGGGGGCTGTGCCGCTGGCCCAGGTGCGTCACCTGCAGCACAGGCGTGACCGCCGGGCATGAGGCATCTACCTGTGGCTACTCACAGAGCCCCCCGGCTGCCTAGAGTTGGGGGCCGGCCTCCGTCCTCCGGGCACCGCACCCCTGGGCAGTGTCCCCTGCACACAGACCTGAGTGTCTGTCCCGCAGCACGCTGAGGCCCTGGGGGGTCGGCCCTGAGCTGCAGCCCCTCCCCTGAGCCGTGTCCCCTCGGTCCCTGCAGCATCAGCATCACTACCTCTTGCTACCCACTCCCCTCCATCTGCGTCCGAGACGCCGTGAGCGACTGGTTCGAGAGCCTGGCCCAGTGTCTGCACTGGAACGTGCGCAAGAAGCAGGCCCACTTCCCGGAGGAGGAGGAGGAGCCGGGCGAGGCGCAGGGCTAGGCCGCGCCGCTCTGCTGGCGTCGGAAGTCTGTCTGCTTTTTTTTTTTGCATTTCTAAATGAGCAGAGTGAGGAAGGGGCTGGCGCCCTCCTGTCCACGCACCGAGCAGGGTCCCGGCCGCCCCGCACAAGGCTCTGGCTCCTGCCGGGGGCCCTTTCCGTCTCCGGAGGCTCAGGGTCGGGTGCTTGGTCTGTCCTGTGGCATTGGAAATGAACGTCACAGCCGAGGGCCCCGCGGCTCGCTGCTTTCCCCACAGCTCGTCAGGGTGAGGGGCCCCCACCGAGCCTGGTGGCGGGGAGGGGGCAGGGGCGCGGGACACCCCACATTCCACACAGCTGGGCCCCAGGTCCGCCCGGTGGTGGTTCCGCTGGGCTTCCCGAGAGCTCACGTCCGTGCTGCAGGGGAGGAGCCGTCCTGTTGCCCGGTGCAGGGTGGCCGCTCCCACAGCCCTTCTGAGGACACACACATGCTGCATGCCAGTGCACGGGGCCACACGGAACCTGCGTGGGGTGCGTGGCTCTGCTGGCATCCACGGGGCGGGCCCTGGTGGCGGTTGCCCAGTGGACGTCCCAAATGCGGCCGAGTCTGCCCCACGGTTGCATTTTCTCATCGGACTGGTCGGAACAGGTCAGGACGGGCACTGCAGGCTCCGGCTGGCAGAGACCCTCGCCAGGGTCCCCCTGCTGCCCCATGGGCGCCGAGGCTCTGACCCCACGCCGTCCTGGCAGCCCTCTGTCCTGGGTCCACCCCACGCCACCTGTGTGGCTCCAGGTCCAGGAGGGAGTGGTCGAGCCGCTCGTCCCAGAGAGCAGGGTGCCGCACGGGTCCAGAAAGCTTTTGGCTTTGAAATAATTCCTAATGTCCCGTTGTTAACATCCCCAAATTTGTTAATATTGCTAGAAGCATTCTTACTATTTTCAGATCTTTCAATAAACACACTTGTAAAAAACCATTGGCTCGTGTGCTGGCTTCCGGCTCTGCAGCGGGGGAGGGGCCCTCAGCCTGCCTGACCATGCCTGGGAGAAGCGGGGGAGGGAGGCAGACGGGTGGCACCCTGGGGTGGCCTGCTCTCCTCGCCACCACTCCTGCATCTGGGCCCGTCCACGTCAGTGGACAGCTGTAGGCCAAGCAGATGCCCACCGGCCCTAGGGAAGAGGCCCTGGGAGCCAGCCACCGGCACCTTGGCCTCGCTCTGGCTGCTGCCGCCTCGGCCCAGAGCCACTCGGTGCCGCGTGTGTGTCCCAGCCAGCGTCAAGATGACCACCGCTGGGCCTTCGCTGTCCGTCCCTGAGTGGTGCGTGTCGGGGGGTCCTGTGCTCTGGGAGCGGTCACCTCTGCTGGTTGCTCTGGGTGACACCAATCACTGCTCCCTCTGGCCCCACAGCGCGGCTGGGCTCCACCTTGCCTCGGGACCCCAGGAAGTGCACAGGCCAGGCCTTGACTCCCTGAGGCCGTGGGGGACACGGCCTGCACCTAGCCTTGGCCAGAGGAGCACAGGGTAGCCGGGAGCGCCACCTGGGGGCCACACCCAGCAGAGGCTGTTGGTGTCCAGACCTGCACCTGGGAGCGCAGGGGATGGGGCCTGGGCACTCAGCTGTCCTGGGTCTTCCCAGCTGGTCATCCTGCCTGGGAGCGACTGGGATGCCACGGCTGGAGGCTGGGGGGGGGGGCAGTCGGATGAGCCAGGGAAGGTGCAGGGGTGGCAGCGGCCGGGCGGTTGCTGCCCGGAGGACTTGGCCCCATGGAGACCCAGGCTGAGCCTGGGCATCTACGGTCTGGAAACAGGATTGGGCGGGCAGTGCAGGGACCAGGTGGGCCGAGTCTGTCCAGCAGGGCAGGGAAAGGGAGGCGTCGGGGGGCAGCAGGGAAGCAGAGCCCACGTCGCTGGCCCTCACTCCGGAAAGTTCCGAGAACTAGGATCCTGCCCTGGCTGGTCTGGGCAGAGCTGAGCGGGGCTGGGGGCTTACACGGGCACACACGTGCACACACACAGGATCCCGCCCCCGCTGGTCTGTGTAGAGCCAGGGCTTTCATGTACCCACGTGCACACACACGGGTGCACACAGTATCCTGCCCAGGCTGGTCTGCAGGCTCGGCTGGGTCGCGGGGTCTGCCCCAGGCTCCAGCTGCTTCCCCACTGAGCCTCCTACAGACACGTGCAGGGGAGCACAGACACGCGTGTCGGAGAACGCGGACACACGTGTAGGAGAACACGGACACACGTGTAGGGGAGCACAGACGCGTGTAGGAGAACGCGGACACGTGTAGGGGAGCACAGACGTGCAGGGGAGCGCAGACACACATGTAGGGGAGCACAGACACGCGTGTAGGAGAACACGGACACGCGTGCAGGTGAGCAGGTGCAGCAGTGCCCCAGGCTCTCGGCGTCCACCCCACCCCGGCAGGAACAGAGCAGCTCCCACTGCCGGTGAGCACAGCGACCCCATCAGGTCGCTCGGAGGTGCGACCCCTGCCAGTGCCCACACCTGCTGCCCAGGGCGGGGGAGCCCAGCAGGTCTGCACTGCACCTGTCTGCCCAGAGCTGGCAGCAACTCCCCTGCCTGTGACTCCGGGATTCCCTCCTGGCCGGCACCCAGGGGTGAGGGGCACAGAGCTGGGAGCAGCCCCCGGCCGCAGAGCCCCACTCATCGCAACAGCCTCAAAGGCCCTGCCCCGGCAGGCGCTGGACTGGGCGCAGGTTTCCGAGCTGAATCCGTTTGTCAGCAGCCAGCCCTGCGGGGTCCACCTCGGCTCCTTCCCACGCCACCCTCGTCCTAGGGGCCGGCTCTAGAGGACCCCTCCCTCCGGTCCTGCACCCCTCCTCCCAGGAGGAAGTGGTGAGCCCCGCGGAAACAGCAGGGCGCAGCGCCAACTCTGGCCCAGGCGCACCGAGGCTCCGCCTTTGGGCGGAGCGCCCCCGATCGTCCAATCAGCGTGCCAAGGGGCGTGGCCCTGTGCTCGGGGAGGCCGGGCAGTGCGCGCCCTCGTCTTCCACCCGCTGAGGGCTCTCTGGCGGGTTTTCCGTTGTCTCAGCCCAAAGCTGCGCCGCTGCTGACGTTGGTGCCCCTGCAGGACGGCCTGACCCCCGCTGTGTCGCGATGGGACGGCCCGGAGCGTGCCACGGGACGGGCTTGCGGGGGGCGCTGTTATGCTCCGACCCCGGTCCCGGCCCTGATGGGACTGTCCGGAGCGTGCCGCGGGGCGGCCGTGGAGGGTGCGCTGCCGCTGTGCCCCCCTTCCCGGCCCTGATGGAACAGTCTGGAGCGTGCCACTGGTCGGCCATGGGGGGGCTTTCGCCCTGATGGAACGTCCGGAGCGTCCACGGAGTGGGTGTAGGGAGCAATGTCCCCCCCGCCCCTGCCACGATGGAACAGTCCGGAGCGTCCACGGGGCGGCCGTGGGGGGGCGCTGTGGCTCAGCAGCGCTGGCCCGGACGCACCGCAGCCGCCGCGGCTTCCGGTGCGTCACTTCCGCCCCCGGCCACAGAGGGCGCACGCCGCTCCCGCCGCGCGCAGATCCCCGCTGCCCTGGCGCCCAGCGCCGTCGCCACGTCGGCGGCCCGCGGCCCGACCATGGGCGCCCCGGCGGGGCCAGGCCGGGCTTCGGGGAGGCCGAGGGACCCGCCCGGACCCGGGCGCTCGCCGCGCGCAGGCGGCCGGGGGCTCGGCCGCGGGGGCTCGCCCTCAGCCTAGCGCGTCGGACGGCGTCCCGGGCTCTGGCCCGCGGCGCGCGGGGCCCCTCACGGAGACGCGGGCCGGCTCGCAGGTCAGTGCCGTCGCGAGTCGTGGGGGCCGCGCGGGGGGCGCCCGGGCCGGCATCGGGGTCTCGGCGCGCGGGGCGGCTCGGCCCGTGCGTTCCCGGTGCGGGGCCGGAGTGCTGCGCGGGCTCGGGCCCCGCGAGTCCGCAGACAGCCGTGTCGACACCCCCGCGTGTCCGCGCGTGGGCCTGGGCGGTGTCCGCGAGGGGGGCGCGCGCAGGCCGCCTCTGCTGCGGGCTTTGCCCGGGCGCCTGCGGCGGTCCCGGCCGGGAGTCGGGGGCTGCTGGGGCTGCTGGTGCTGGGCAGGGGGCGGCCCGCGTGCTTGCCCGCGGGGGGCTGTGGTTCCGGCGCCGAGGACACGTTCGTCCATACGTGTTTATGTGAAGGGCAGAGCGCTCTCCCACCACTGGTTCATTCCCCGGGGCAGCAGGGGGCAGCCTGACCCCTCCCAGCGCCTCCCGGTGTCACAAAGCCCGGGGGCGGGGAGCCCGCGCTGGCCCTGGCCGGGGCCTGGTCACAGCCTGGGGCAGGTTCCGTGCCCACGCAGGTGAGGCTGCCGGCACCCACCCTGGACTGAGCGCGACTGCAGTGGCCCGGGCTGGGGGGAGCTGGCCCGGCAGGGCCGGTGAGTCGGAGGCGCCTGGTCCGGCGGCCTCGTCCACCTTGTGTGTCAGCTGCTGGGGATGCCTGGCGGCTGGGGCCTTCCGCAGGGCTCCGAGCCGTCTGTTCGTCGCGGCCCTGCGGGGTCCTGGTGCCCACTGGGTCTCCGCCCGCCGTCAGACGCGCTCTCTGGTTAGTGCTCACTGGAGAGCAGGGGACAGAGCTGCTTCTTCGCCGGTCACTCCCCAGGTGCCACTGCAGCCGGGGCTGGGCCCGGGCAAACCCTGGACCTCAGCCTGGCTCCGTGGGTGAGCCCGGGTGTGTCAGCAGGGGCTGGGTCAGAAGAGGGTGCAGCTCAGATGGGGCCCCAGGGTGCGAGGCCGCAGCCCCAGGCGGCACTGGGGTGCCTGTGCGGCTGCCTCGCTGTGGCCAGAGCGAGAAGCCGGCTCGCCGTGCTCTGACTCCGGTAAGCTGGCTGCAGCGGGGGAGGCCGCCTTGGTTGGGCGCCCCAGGCCCCACTGTGAAGTGGGCACCCACACCCCGGAGCGGGGGCTCCCCAGAGGGCAGCGGGGCTTGGCCTCTGAGGGCTGCTCTCTCCCGCCTTTTCCCCGTTGGTGAACGCCGCCTCGGGGTGGGCAACAGACAGGCCTTTGTCCAGCAGGCCCCCAGCCCCAGCTGGACCCTCGGGTGAGACCACAGCCCGGCCGTAAGCCCAGGGTGCCCGGCTGAGCTGACCCCCGGAGACCACGACCGTGCACATGGGGCCCAGCCGTGGGCAGCCGCACAGCCCCGCCGCTCCGCTCCTCGTCTGCGCCTGCGCCGGCTGGTTCCGGGTGTGAAGCGGTCGGGAGTTCTTCCATCTGCCGGTTCATCGCCTGAGTGGCCACAGCGGCCAGGGCTGGGCCAGGACAGAGGCAGGAGCCCAGACTCCACGCGGGTCCTGGGAGGTGGCAGGGGCCCAGGCCCTCGGGCCCTCCCGGGCTGCAGGACTGAAGCCACCGCTCCACGGAGCTCAGCCCTGGGTGCGTGGGTGCGGCGGCTCCGTCCCTTCACAGTCTCGCGTTTACAACTTCCTTTCCGGTGTATTTGAACGGCAGAGTGAGCACTGTGGTCCGGCAGGTCAGGGGGCCTGGGGAAGAGCCCACGCCCCTCTGAGGCCCGGCTCCCTGCCCCCACCCCCGTCTGCCCTCGCCCCTCTGAGGCCCGGCTCCCTGCCCTCGCCCCTCTGAGGCCCGGCTCCCTGCCCCCACCCCCGTCTGCCCTCGCCCCTCTGAGGCCCGGCTCCCTGCCCCCACGTGGGGGACCTGGATGGAGTCCCAGCTGTTGCTGGCATCCGGGCAGTGACCCTGGAGGTAGAGGATGTCTCTGTCTCTGTCACTCTGCTGTGTCACCGGCATCCCGTGCGAGTGGTGTTGAGTCCCGGCCTGTCTGCCGTGAGCTCCCGCTTCCTGGGTGGCGGCAGCGACAGGTGAGGTGCCCGGCTTCAGCCTCGGTGCGGCCCTGGCTGCTGTAGGGATTTGGAGCCCGGACCAGCAGGTGTGCACGTTCCCGCTCTCAGATAGTTTTTTTATTTGGAAAAATTCCTGAACTTACCCAGCTTTGTCCGTTTTACCCTTGTTTGAAAAGCTCGGTCGGTCAGGCTTCCACCCCCAGATTCAGGAGGGCGCAGGTGTCCTGCGGGGGCGGGGGGGGGGGTCGCGGGACTGCGCGTGCAGGCGCCGTCTGTCGGGGCCACCTCTCTGTTTTCCCCAGCCTGGTGCCGTCCGGGTGCGAGCTGGGTGCTGGGCAGGCCTGTCTTCCTCTGTAATCCGCGGTAGCCGTGTTTCTGGGCCCGGATTCTGTCTCGGCCCCGAGCACCGCTGGCCGCGCCGTGGTTCCCAGCACTGCCGGGTGGGGTGGGGTGGGGCGAGGCTGGAGCCGACCTTTGCCCCCTGCCTTGTTCACCGGGCTCCTCCCCTTTGCTGTCCTCACGTGCTCTGTCCTCTTACGCTGCCCCCTGCGTGGTGACGGGGCTCCCCTGCCCTGGGGGCGGCTCCTGTGTCCCCCTCTCTCCCAGTGCATTGCCGCTGCCCGCCCTGGTCTCAGCTGTGTGTCCCAGGAGTGCGAGCCGTCCCACTGGAGAGGGGCATCTAGCTGGCCCCGCCCCTCAGGGCACAAGTAACCACAGTCAAAGTCGTGTGTTTGGGGCCTTGAGAACTGCACCGTGGGAGCCGTGGTCCCGATGGCTGGGGAGCGTGGGAAGACGGGAGCACGCGTGTCGCCCCAGGCACGGGGACCGCGTGACTGACAGAAGGTGAAGTCCCCGGGAGCCCAGCCAGCCCGTGGGGCTCCGGGGCTCTGGTGTCGGCGTCCAGGCCTGGGTCCTTCTGACGCCTGCGGGCTGGGGGGCACGATGAGTGCCCACGCCCCCGCCGCAGCTGGAGTCGTGCTGAGGCGTCTGCCGGCCCCCAGGCTGCGTCCCGGGGCTCCGTGCCCTGCTGTCTCTGCAGGCCCTGACCCGCTCCCGTCCCCTCTCTAACAGATGGGGGCGTGGCCAGATGCTGCCGGGACGTCCACATCCCACACCGGAGTCCCGGGCTCAGGGCCCCGCCGACTTGGGTCCCTGCCCTCCACGGAGACCCAGAGGGAGTCCCGGGCTCAGGGCCCGGCCGACTTGGGTCCCTGCCCTCCACGGAGACCCAGAGGGAGTCCCGGGCTCCTGGACGCGGCCTGGCCCAGCCCAGCTGTTGCATTGTGGAGTGAATCAGTGAAAGGAAGTTAGGGCTCTTGTCTGTCTCTGTCTTTCCAATAAACTAAATACTTAAAAAGAAGTCTGGTTCCCGTTATCTGCTTGTCTTTGCTTGCACAATTCAGAATTCCTAGCCGATGACACCGCGCACAGTGGTGTTTATAGCGTCGCTCGTGGGCCGTACACAATCATCCCATGTGCCTTGGCAGGGCCGCACAGATGACGTCACCGGCCTCACGGCCCACGGCGACGCTGTCCCCTGCCCGGGTCCAAGCTTAGCGAGTTGAGTGCTTTTTGCTTCTCGCTTTAGTGCACTGTGTTGTTTGATTCCTGCACTTGTGTTCCCTTTTACTTATTTTAAATTTCTGTCTGTTTACTTGAAAGGCAGAGAGAGGTCTTCCTTCCGCTGGCTCAACTCCCCAGAGCACCACCCAGGTCTCCCGCCCGGGTTGCAGGGGCCCAAGCGTTCGCGCCGTGATCCGCTGCCTCCTGGGTGCTCGTCTGCAGGACGCGGGCATCGCAGGCAGAGCCGGGTCTCGAACCGGAGACTGGTAGGCCATGCCGGTGTGCAGCAGTGCCTGCCCCAGGGCTCTGTGTTGGAGACCGGTTTTCCTGTCCCTACTGGTTTAAGGATTTTTGGTTTTTCAGCAAGTGAGAGATGCCAGACCTGTTAGAAGGTGCTGCTGCCAGCCTCCATGCTGCCCCCCCCCAGCCCCTCTGCTCTGTCTGGGGCGGGACATCTCCAGGCCACGCCCCTCCCCGTGCGCAGTCACCACGTCCTCACGGTGGTGGGTTTAGCTCTGATTGATGGCGATGGCGTCTGCCAGGTGTCCCTTTGGGGTAGAGGACATGCGTGGGAGAAGCTCCAGGCCGAGCAGAGGCCGGCGCGTGTCACGATTCCCAGCTCTGAGCGCCTGCGGCTTCCTCTGGTCTGCAGGACTGACCTGCCCCTCAGTCGTGATCCTGGGTCCCGGGAGGACTTGCGGCCTCCCTGGGGAGGGACCTCATGCAGGGGCCCTGTTCAGCTCTGTCACCCAGACTTGCTGGCCGGGCGCCACCTCCGGCTCTCAGGGGAGTGCTAGGTGCCTCCCCCACGTTTTGGGAAAGCCGGGACCCCTCGCTGCGGCCCAGGACGAGGCTACAGGCCCCAGTGAGGTTCTTTCTTTTTTTTTTTTTTTTTTTTTTTTTTTAAGATTTTATTTACTTATTTGAGAGGTAGAGTACAGTGAGAGGGAGAGACAGGGAGAAAGGTCTTCTGTCTGCTGGTTCACTCCCGGAGCTGGGCAGATCAGGAGCCAGGAGCTTCTTCCCGATCTCCCACGCGGGCGCAGGGGCCCAAGGACTTGGCCATCTTTTAATGCCTTCCCAGGCCACAGCAGAGAGCTGGATTGGAAGAGGAGCAGCCTGGACTAGAACCAGTGCCCATATGGGATGCCGGCGCTGCGGGCGGAGGATTAACCACTGCGCCACGGCGCCGGCCCCTCCGCTGAGGTTCTGTTTCTGCTGCCCGCTCTCAGCTCCTGGGGGCCTTCCGGGCTGTCTGTGCGGACTGCACCTTCCTAGTGGGTGGGTGCTCTGCCCTCAGCCCTGGGCCCAGCCGCGGGCTCTGTCCTCTGCCCTGGGCCCAGCCGCGGGCTCTGTCCTCTGTCCTCTGCCCTGGGCCCAGCCGCAGGCTCTGTCCTCTGCCCTCTGCCCTGGGCCCAGCCGCGGGCTCTGCCCTCTGCCCTGGGCCCAGCCACAGGCTCTGTCCTCTGCCCTCTGCCCTGGGCCCAGCCGCGGGCTTTGCCCTCTGCCCTCTGCCCTCAGCCCTGGGCCCAGCCACAGGCTCTGTCCTCTGCCCTCAGCCCTGGGCCCAGCCACGGGCTCTGTCCTCTGCCCTCTGCCCTGGGCCCAGCCACGAGCTCTGTCCTCTGCCCTCTGCCCTGGGCCCAGCCACGGGCTCTGTCCTCTGCCCTCTGCCCTGGGCCCAGCCGCGGGCTTTGCCCTCTGCCCTCTGCCCTCAGCCCTGGGCCCAGCCACAGGCTCTGCGCTCTGTCCTCTGTCCTCTGCCCTCAGCCCTGGGCCCAGCCACAGGCTCTGTCCTCTGCCCTCTGCCCTGGGCCCAGCCGCAGGCTCTGCCCTCTGTCCTCAGCCCTGGGCCCAGCCGCAGCAGCTCGGCTGTCCAGGCCCCAGCCCCGGGTTTCTGTCCACTGCTTGCTCCGTGGCCAGCTCTGCTGTTTGTCTCCCTTTCCCACCTCTTGTGGGCAGCAGGTGCGTGGCAGCAGCCCAGGTGTGACTGGCGGGCCCGTGGGAAGGAGAGGGACCCCGTGACTTCTTAGTTTGTAGACAGCAGACACAGACGTGGCTCCCGCGCGTTCGGGCAGGGCCCGGCTCCTCTCAGTGGGGGGCCCTGCCGAGCTCTGCCCCATCTTCCTCACTCTCGGCACACATTGGGCGGACGGTGTGTGACCAGGAGGCGAGCGTCCACCTGGTATGTGCAGCTCTCCCGGGCCCTCTCTGGGCATGGTGACAACAGCGTGGCCATGGTGCAGCCCCTGGGCCACGTGTGTCTGCCCTGGCTGCCTGAGCAGTGCTGGACAGGGCAGGCAGCTCATGGTCCAGCCCTGGGGACGCCCCGGGGCCAGTGGTCACTTGGCACTGGCGCCATGGCCATCTGAAGTTGCGTCTTTTTTGAATTGAAGATTTATTTATTTAAAAGGCAGAATTAGAGATAGCGAGATCCTCCGTCTGCAGGCTCACTCCCCAGGTGGCTGCACCGGTCAGGCCTGGGCCAGGAGCCTGGAAATCCACTTGGGCCAACCACGCGGGTGCAGGGGCCGGGCACACGGGCCACTGTCCTCCGCAAACTGAGTGGACTGGGACCAGTTGGGACTCTGATTGCACAGCGCCCGCCCCTCCCGCCCCGCCCCTGCAGGCGGCAGGTTAATCCGCCGAGCCACAGCGCGGCCCTCCCACACCCCGTGGTCCCTCGTGGGCTCTGGCATTGCAGAGCAGATGTCTGAGGAGAGTGGTGGGGGTGGGCCTTGAGCAGGACAGGAGCTGGGGAGGGGCTGGCCCTGCAGCACCCCCCCCGTTGTCTCCCCCCAGGCACAGTGGCTGCAAGGGAAGGTGTGTGCTTGGCTCAGGCCAAGCCCCCCCCAGTGCTCAGCCCCCTGCACAGAGGAAAAGGGGTGGGCTCGGGGGGCAGCAGAGGGCCACTCCCCCGTCCCTCCTGTGTCACCAGTTGGCTGCGTCCCTACCCCAACCCACATCCCAGACCCCTGGCCTCCAGGGCTCGGCTGCCGCCCTGCACCCCCACTCCTGCTGCAGGGTCCAAGTGTGCGGGGGCACCTGGGCACCGCTAGCAGCCCAGGGAGCAGAGCCAGGTCTTCCAGAAGTGCTGGCCCCCTGCCCCCTTGCATCCTGTCTGAAGCAGCACCAGGCTTGGCTGAGGTGCGCGACACCGAGGTGGCCGACGTGGGAGCTGCCGGGCCTGGGAGGTGCTGCCCCCAACAGGGCCTGGTGCAGGTCCCAGGGCCTCCTGAGTGAGGGGCGGCCTGGTGCAGGTCCCAGGGCCTCCTGGGTGAGGGGCGGCCTCCGTACTCGTCACCCTGGGGCTATGCTGATGAAGTGACCTGGGCTGGCCCTGGATGGCGAGGACGGGGCCGTCAGCAGCAGGACTGGTGGGGTTGGGATGTCCCGGAGCAGCGGAGGGGCGGGGCCTGTGAGCCCCAGGTGCTGGGAGAGGCGCCCAGAGGGGGCTCGGCCTCCCCGCCTGCCCTGAGCCTCTGCTTTGTCACAGCCTGAGTTTCCCAGGAACCCTGGCTGACAGCTGGCGTCTCCACCGGGGCGCACGGTGAGTGGCCCTAACACCACCGAGTGCCGTCCTCAGCCTCACGGCCCCCCTGCCGTGGGGAGGGGCCTCCTCTCCCTCCAGGGTGCGTCAGAAAGGCAGGGGTGTGCGCCCCGGGAGTCGCGCACTCCTGGGGACACAAGGCCTGCGTCTCGCCCTACCCTGCGCTGCCTCCGTGGGCTGTGGGCCCAGAGCTTCCCTAACTCCTTCCTCCTGGTGGGAGAGGCCGGGGTTGCGCCTGGTTGGTTTTGTTTACTCCTGAGAAGGCCGCACTGGACGCCACCTCGGCACAGACGTCGGTGGGCGCGGCCCCTCGAGCTCTCAGCTCCCCTTCCCCAGGGTGACTTTGGAGAACGTCCAGCTGGTGCCGGCGGGTGTTCGACCAGGACAGCCTGTGACAGGCACAAACCGTGGGTGCTGCCGGGGCGGTCCCAGCAGAGTGGCTTTCTGCCCGGCTGCCCCTGAGTAGCAAAGAGGCCGGGAAGTAACTCAACTTGGCCGGCATCCGGCATCCACGCCTCACCGGTGGAGCTCGGCGCCCTCCGTGTGCCTGCGTCCCCAGGGTTCTGTGCAGCCGGAGGTCGCTGGCCTGCGGGGAGGGTAGGCTCTGCCTCCTGGGGTGGCCGTGCCCCTGTCGTGGCGCGGTGGCCTGTGGGAGCCGTGAGCGCAAGGGGGAAGCAGGACCCCCGTGGGCCTGACCGCAGGCCGGGATTTGGCTTGGGGGCGGCAGCTGAGCAGTCACGGAGTCGGATGCGTGTGCGTCCGTGCCCGGGCGTTTCCACAGAGACAGCACGGGCGCCCAGCAGCACCGGGCCGTGTGGAGGGCAGGGCTGGTGCTGGCTGAGACCGGTGAGCAGGTGTTGGGGCAGGGATGGCCGTGGCCTGCTCCTTAGTGGGACACCTGCGGGGAGAGGCTGCGGCCCTGGCCGTGCAGGGGCCGGCACAGCGGGCGGGGTGGGCGCTCCCACTGCTGCCGGCAGCTCTGCCTGGCTTGTGGACTCCCAGATGAAGGTTGGGAGGAGTCTGATCTGGCAAGAGGGAGCTGGGCTGGGATTTAACAAAGGGAGGTGGCTCACCCCCCAGATGCCTGACAGACAAGGCCAGGCCAAGCCAGGAGCCAGGCACCAGGCACCCAGCCCAGGCCTGCCCAGGTTCATTTCCCAAAGGCTGACACAGCTGGGCCTGCGTCAGGCTGAAATCAAGCCCAGAACCCATGTTTTGGAAACCCTGGCCCGGTCACCCGAGCCGTCCCCTCGGCCTTGCAGGGTCGGCAGAAGCCAGAGTGGGAGCAGGAAGAGGGTTTTGGACACAGGCTTTCCGGCGTGGACAGGCCAGGGGGCGTGCACACAGGTCCAGTCTGGAGAGCTGGTGGCCGTGAAGGGGTGGGAGCTGAGAGAAGCAAGGCGGGGCCAGGCACCCGCCGTGGGCGCTCAGCTCCTCAGCAGTGACCGAGGCCGGCCGCGGGCGCCCCTGTGGGCTCCCCACCCTGGCAGTGGTCTCTTCTGCGTGTTCACCTCCAGGTAACCAGGTGGCTGCCGCAAGCCCGTCTGGTGTCAGCCCAGCCCAGGGGCCTCTGGAATCCCATACGTGAGCTGAGTTTAGCAGGGGTGGGTCTTTGGTGAGCAGGTGGGCAGCACACGGCGTTGTGCCTGGGTTTGAGCTCACGCTGCTCCCAACTCTGTCTTCCTGGCAAGCTGCACCCTGGGAGGCAGACAGTGACGGCTCGAGTGGTTGGGTCCCTGCCACCCTTGGGGGAGACCCACGTGGAGTTTGGGGCTTGATTTCAGCCTGGCGCAGGCCCAGCTGTTGCTGGCATTTGGGAAATGAACCAGCACAAGGCATTCCGACTCTGTCTTTCAAACAAGTAGGTATATAATTAAACACACACACACACACACACACAGAGCGAAAGGAAAGAGCAAGATTAGGGAAAAACAGGATGGTTAGAAGTGAGACCAGATACGGTGTCCGGAAGTGGAAGATCCGGTGACAGACAGACAGACTCCACGGATGGGGTAGAAAGTGCCCGTCTGACACGGGCGTCGCGGGATCAGACGCACAAAACGTCTAGTTGAGGGCGCAGGGAGAGCCTGCAGGGCCTGAGCACCTGTTCTCTCCAGGGCCCTTCGCTGGTGCCAGGAGCCCGTTGTGACAGCTTAGGACCCAGTGGCAGAGACGGCCCGGGCCCCGGTGGAGGCCGGAGGCTCTGGGTGCTGCCCTGCGGGAGGCAGGACGAGCCAGAGGTTTGTGTTGATCGTGAAGTGACCAAGGCTCTGGGAGCCCTGGGTGTGCGCTGCCTCGGATGGGCAGACCAGGAGCTGGCCCTGGTTCCGTCTCGGGGGCCCATGAACCCGCCGGAAGTCCAGCAGTGAGACTCAGCTCCACCTGGTATTTTAAAGTCATTTTAAATTGGTGAATAAAACTGTTAAAGACATTAAATATTCAAAATAAGTGACGTGTTTCCTTTTCTTAGTGTTCGGGTTCCATGTCTGCGCTCTGCTGGCGAGAGGCACTTTCCGAGGCCATGTCGGTGGCAGCTGGGACCCCCGCCCCCTCGCCTGCGTCGTGCGTGCTCACGCCCGGCCGTGCTGCCCGTCCTTGAGACAGAAGCGTCCCCAGCTGCGGCGCCTGCATGGCTTCTTCCACGAAACCCTCCGCGCCGGAGGAGACGGCTCCTGGCGGCGGGGAGAAGAGGCAGTCCCTGCTCAGCTGGGGCTCTCTGCTCGGCCATCGGGGCGAGAAGGTGGCGTTTGCCAGGGCCGAGGGCAGCCCTGCGGAGAACCTGCTGACCATCACCATCACCGAGACCACCGTCATCGAGTCGGACCTGGGCGTGTGGGACTCGCGGGCCCTGCTCTACCTCACGCTGTGGTTCTTCCTCAGCTTCTGCACCCTCTTCCTCAACAAGTACATCCTGTCCCTGCTGGAGGGCGAGCCCAGCATGCTGGGTAAGGCGGGCTGGGGGGCGGGGGGCTGGGGGGCCTGGGGGGAGGGCGAGCCCAGCATGCTGGGTAAGGCGGGCCCTGGGGGGCCTGGGGGCCCTGGGGGGAAGGCGTGGGCCCTGGGGGGAGGGCGTGGGCCCTGGGCGGCCGAGGGCGTGGCCGGGACCCCTCTGCACCCAGGTCTGCGCCTCCCTGCAGGCGCCGTGCAGATGCTGTCCACGACCTTCATTGGCTGTGTCAAGGTCTTCGTCCCCTGCTGTCTGTACCAGCACAAGGCCCGGCTCTCCTACCCCCCCAACTTCATCACCACCATGCTCTTCGTGGGCCTCATGAGGTGAGGCGTCTGCGGCCGCGGCTGGCGGGACTTCCTCCCGTGCGGGAGGCAGCTTCGCGGTTACCACGAGGGCAGCGCAGGCTCCGGGGACTCAGGAGGGCGCCCAGGTTCCAGGCACCGAAGGAATTTGGTTTTGTCGAGTTCTTTCTGGAGCTGCCCTGGAAGCAAATTTAGCCGTGGTTTGTGGGGGGCGTGCCTGCTTCCCCTGGCAATGCCTGGGCCTCGGGGGCCGGCCAGCACCTCGCAGGCCTCACCCTGAGCTCTGGGCCCAAGCCCAGGAGCCCGTGTGGGTGAGGGTGCGGAGGGGAGAGGCCGGCGTGGCCGCCTGCTGGAGCTGACCCTCTGGGGCCCTGTCCCCAGCGGCTGCTTGCTTGGCTCGTTCACCCGACGGTGCTTCCTGCTTATTTGCAGGTTTGCAACCGTCGTCCTGGGTTTGGTCAGCCTGAAAAACGTGGCCGTTTCGTTTGCGGAAACCGTGAAGAGCTCCGCCCCCATCTTCACCGTGATCATGTCCCGCATGATTCTGGGCGAGTACACAGGTGAGGGGGGAGGGGAGGGGGGGAGAGGAGGGGAGGGGAGGGAGGTGGGAGAGCCCGGCCGCCCCGGGCCAGCGTCCAGAGCCCTCCTCGCCCTGCCGAGGCAGCGAGTCCTGCTGCGTGCAGCAGCGGCTTCGGCCCCACAGAAGGAACGACTCCAGCACTGAACGTCTTGATTTGGCTTCCAGCTGTGGTGGACATGTCTGACAAAGCAGCTCTCTGGGGTCAGTCAGGAATCTCCCCGCTGGGGAAAACTGAGGCGCAGGACTTGAGAGCCCAGGGGACTCCAGCAGGTGGCTCTGGTGTGCGGCACCATCCCCGAGGCCTTGGCTGAGACCCCCAGTGTCGGTGGCGCCCGGGCCCCAGCCCTGCACCAGAGTCAAGCAGGATCCCCGTGGCGTTGAAGTGGCCGCAGGTTCCGCACGCCCATTCTGTAGTGAGCGTCCAGGAGCTGAGGGCCAGCCGGGGCGGAGGCCGGCGTGCGTGCTGGGTCCACGGCAGAGCAGTCCCCATCCTCAGCTCAGGTCCTGTGAGCGAGGCGCGGAGTCGGGGCCGGGGGCCCTGCTCTGGCCTGAGGCCTCAGCTTGGTCCACTCTGCGAACACCGTGTGCTCACGCCCTCACTGACGCGGATCTCAAGGCCGGCTGAGTGTGGGCCCAGAATCGCCTGGTGCCCGCTCCCGGAACCACCATGCACAGGAAACGCGACTGCTGATGCATTGAGGAATTCTTTCTTAATTTGAGAGGCAGAAAGACAGAGAGGTCTCTCACTTGTGGTGCGCCCCCGAAATTCCTGCAGCAGCCAGAGCTGGGCCAAAGCTGGACGCCTGGAGCTCCACGTCTCCCAGAGGGACAGCAGCGACCCAAGTCCTTGAGCCAGGCCCCGCGCCCCCCGGCGAGCCCCAGGCGGAGGCGGGGTCGGAAGTGGCGCTGGAGGTGGAGCCAAGGCCGCGATCTAACCGCTGGCCAGACACCTGCCCCTGGAAGATGTATTTGTCTGAAAGGCAGAGTTAGAGAAGGAGAGAGACGAGAGACCTCATCCACTGGTTACTCCCCAAATGTCCCAATGACTTGGGCTGGGCTGACCAGGAGCCAGGAGCTTCCTCTGGACCTCCCATGTGTGCAGAGGACACACATGGGGGGAGCAGCCAGGACTCGAACCAATGCCCACATGGGATGCCGGCACTGGGGGCCATGGCTTAACCCACTGTGCCATGGTGCCAGTTCCCTGAATGGATTTTTTAATTGAGAGACATCTTCACCCACTGGTTTACTCCCCAAATGCCTGCAACACCCAGGGCCGTGCTAGGCTGCAGCCAGGATCTTGGGAGCCTTGTGGGTGGCAGGGGCCCTAGTACTGAGTTACACTACCCTCCCAGGGTGGGCTTCAGCAGGAGGCTGGAGTCAGGTACAGGGCCGGGCACTCTGCTGCGGGCGCAGGCCCCCCAAGCAGCGCCTTAACCGCTGCGCTGTAGACCCATCCTAACAGTGGGCAGTGTGGTGGAGCCCCCAGCCCCGTGCCAGGCCCTCAGGGTCTCTTTCTCACAGCTGCCTGGACACCGGTCACTCACCCTCTTCACCTGCACGCCCAGGCGCCGTGAGGGCCAGCACGTGTCTGGTCGCTGCGGTCCTTGCAAGGCCCCCGGCGCAGGGAGGTGGCGGGCGTGCCTGCCGACAGGAGCTGGCGTTTGCCTGCTCTGCGCTCTGCACCAAGCAGTTGCCGGTGCTGGTTCTGAGAGCCCTGCCGGCCGCGGTGCTCCAGGGCGCTGCACCTGCTCACCGTGTGTTGCGCTCTCCTCAGGGCTGCTGGTCAACCTCGCCCTCATCCCGGTCATGGGAGGGCTGGCGCTCTGCACAGCCACCGAGATCAGCTTCAATGTCCTGGGCTTTTCGGCTGCATTGTCCACCAACATCATGGACTGGTGAGTGGCAGAGTGTGGGCGTCCGTGGGGGTGCTTGTGAGACGCTGCTCCGTCTGTGTCGTCTGAGGCCAGCCCAGAGCCACCTCCCTGATCCAAAGCCAGGTTCCCTCAGTGCCCCAGCATAGCTTTCGCTCAGAAACAAGCCGGAATTCGACCACGTGGTCGTGCTGCGAAGTCGCTCATCAGAGACACGCGAGCCCTGGAACACCCTGCCGCCCATGCCCGTCGGTGTGGCTGTTCCAGCTCGGGATCACCAGGGGGCGCTTCAGCTGCAGCCAGGGGCTCTCCCTGGGCTGTGGGCATCCTGGCGGCTTTTCCCTGCATCGTGGCCATGAAGAAGACCAGGGGACGGCGCCGTGCCGCGGGCAGGAGAGGCCAGTGTCGCGTCTCTGTTAGATTTAGGTTGGTCCAGGGAACCCTGCTGGGGCCCCGAGTCCACAGCTGAGCCAACGAGCTGGTCTCTAAGAATTGCCATCACTTCTCAGCCGCACTGTTTTGAGAAAGGAACGGGGAGGGGCCCAGCTCCCGCGTGCGGTCGCCACGGACGCCCGTTCTGCGGCGTGCAGCCAGCTCGGCGGCCTGACGCCGCTCGGGGACACGGAATGGCCCTCGGGTCCGGCACTGCAGCGTGCCTTTCGCCTTCTCTGCGTCTGTAGTTCCTGACACGTAGCCTGGCTGCCTCCCGGCCCGTCCGTGTGCTCGCTTTGCTCTGGACTTGCTGCGTGGCGTGGTGTCCGTGACGGCCCCTCGTCCGCGGCCGGCTCTGGGATCCCTGTGTGAACGAGTCCCCAGGTGGATGCGACGGCCAGAGGTGGGCCAGCCGAAGCCAGGGGCTGAACGCCGTCCGGGTCTCCCACGCAGGTGCAGGGGCCAGGCCTGGGCCGTCTTCCCCTGCCTTCCCGGCCACAGCAGGGAGCTGGATGGAAGTGGAGCAGCGGGCACATGAGCCGGGCCCATAAGCATGGCAGGGTCGCAGGCCGCGGCTTGCCTGCCGCCCCACGGCGCCAGAGCTGCCGCGGAGCCCAGAGCAGCGGCGCCTCCTCACGCGTCTCCTGGCGCTGCTCGGGCTGCGTGCTGTGTCGCGTGCTGCTGCTTTTGCAAACAGTTTTTTTAGATTTATTTTGTTTGAAAGGCACAGTGCCGCAGAGACATCTTCCATCTGATGGCTCGCTCACTCCCCAGATGGCTGCACCAGCCAGGGCTGGGCCGTGCTGACGCCAGCGGCCCAGAGCTCCGTCTGGGCCTCCGGGCGGTGGCCGGGCATCCTGTGCCTGCCCAAGGACGTGAGCAGGAGGCTGGGCCTCGGAGCGGCGCTGGCGTGGCTCCTGGCCGCCCGGCCGCCCAAGCCGGCGCTGAGCCACAGCGCCTGCCGCTTGTTTCACGTTCTCACCGGCCTCTGGCCGTCTCCCGCGGTTTGTCCTGTGCTGGGTCTTGCCTGTTTGTGTTTATCGAGGCCTTCGGGGAGGCAGCTCTGTGTCAGTCACACACCTGGGTACCCGGGTGCCGGCCATGGTGGCTGCTGACTTTAGACCCCTTTTCTTCAACGTGGGGCTTTGCAGGCCTGCGCCGTGGCGCCGTGGCACAGCTCCTGCCTGGACGCTGCTGGGGCAGCACACGTGAGCACTGCTTCAAGTCCCAGCTGCTCCGCTTTTTTTTTTTTTTTTTTTCTTTTTTTGACAGGCAGAGTGGACAGTGAGAGAGAGAGAGAGACAGAGAGAAAGGTCTTCCTTTGCCGTTGGTTCACTCTCCAATGGCCGCCGTGGCCGGCACACCGTGCTGATCCGATGGCAGGACCCAGGTGCTTCTCCTGGTCTCCCATGGGGTGCAGGGCCATCCTCCACTGCACTCCCGGGCCACAGCAGAGAGCTGGCCTGGAAGAGGGGCAACCGGGACAGAATCCGGCGCCCCGACCGGGACTAGAACCCGGTGTGCCGGCGCCGCAAGGCGGAGGATTAGCCTAGTGAGCCGCGGCGCCGGCCCGGCTGCTCCACTGTCAATGCAGCTCCCTGCCAAGAGCTCGGAAAGCAGTGGGAGGCGGCCCAGCACTTGGGCCCCTGCACCACGTAGGAGACCCTGATGGAGTTCTCGGCTCCTGACTTGGGCTCGGCCCAGCCCTGGCTATTGTGGCCATTTAGGGAATAAACCAGCAGATGAAAGATGCCCCCGCCCCACCTTTCAAATAAAGGCTTTTCAAAAAAAACCAAATTAGGGTTTTGTGAAGTGCTCAGAGCGGGGACTTTAGGGTCCTGTGATGCCAAAGAGCTGAGCACCTCGGGCAAGAACCTCACCACAGTGCCTGGCCTCAGGGAGTGCGCTGTCCGCTGAGTGGGGGCAGTGCTGTGGTCGGTGCGCTGTCCACTGAGTGAGGGCAGTGCTGTGGTCGGTGCGCTGTCCGCTGAGTGAGGGCAGCGCTGTGGTCGGCGTGCTGTCCGCTGAGTGGGGGCAGCGCTGTGGTCGGCGTGCTGTCCGCTGAGTGGGGGCAGCGCTGTGGTCGGCGTGCTGTCCGCTGAGTGGGGGCAGCGCTGTGGTCGGCGAGGGCCGGACGCCATGTGCGTTCACCGTGCCGTCCTAGCTTGTTCACCCTTCACCTCTCCTGTTCTTTCTTGTAGTTTGCAGAACGTTTTCTCAAAAAAGCTCCTGAGCGGGGACAAGTACAGGTTCTCGTGAGTATCGTGCGTGGGCGGGCTCTCCAGCTCCAGGCCAGTCAGATCCAGGGGCCCCACAGACTGACGCGGGCCCCACTTGGGCTCGGGTGGACATTAGAAGGACTTTGTCAGAATGTGGGGAAGCCACCCTCTTCCTGTCCTGTTGCTGCCTGGGTGTGTGATTGCCTTTTCATTTTATTCATTTATGTGACTTAAGACAGAAGCCGTCTGCTGGGTCACTCCCCAGACGTTTGCAGCAGGTGGGCCCAGCCACCGTGAAGCCAGGAGCCCCGCCCAGGTCCCCACGTGGTTCCTGGGCACCTGTTGCCAGCCAGCATGCATGTCAGCGGGAAGCTGTGGAGCCCAGTGCTGGACCCAGGACTGGTCCGAGCACCTGGTGTGGGGTGTGGACGTGCCGCAGGCAGCTTCACTGTGCCACCACACGCCCGCCTGGCCTCTGGTCGCCGTGGAGGTCCTCACTGTCCCGGGAGACAGCAGGTCTCGGGCCTGTGTGCACCCTCAGATGCGTGTGCTGGGAAGTCCTAGGCCGGAGCCTGGCCCCCTGCACGGGCCTGGTGGAGCATCTCCTGTCCCCGCAGGGCCCCGGAGCTGCAGTTCTACACCAGCGCCGCGGCCGTGGCTCTGCTGATCCCAGCCTGGATCTTCCTCATGGTGCGTCTCTCAGGCGGCCGCCTCAGGCCCCGGCAGCTGTTTCTCTCAGCAGTCCAGGAGCGAAAGGGAGGCAGCATGCGGTCTCGCGGACGGCCGGGTGCTGTGTCAGCGCTGCTGACTTGTTTGCATGGCAGCAGCTGTCCTGTCCAGGTGTGAGGGTGGCCTGGCCTGGGGCCTGCAGCCCACCCTGACCCCCGGGAAGATTTGGTTTTGCTTTTCCTCTCGTGTACACAGACCAGGAAACCTGTTGATCTTTTGCAGATGAGAGTGTTTTTCTGGGGTACATTTTTGAAATTGCAGTTTTCATTGAAAGATTATTCATGTTTAAATCTTTTTACCATGTGAAACATTTTATTCTTATTTCTTTGAAAAGCATAGTTAGAGGGAGGGAGAGACAGAGACAGACAGAGAGAGAGAGAGAGAGATCCTCTGTCCGCTCATGCACTCCCCTAAATGACCACAGCAGCCAGGGCTGGGCCAGACTGAAGCCAGGAGCTTCTTCCAGGTCTCCCACGTGGGTGCAGGGCCCCAGCACTGGGCCATCCTCTGCTGCTTTCCCGAGCGCATTAGCAGGGAGCTGGATCGGCAGTGGAGCAGCGGGGTTAAACTGGGACACATACTGGATGTCGGCTCTGTCGGTGTGACTAACCTGCCCAGCCGCAACGCCAGCCCCAGAGGACACTTCTGAGTGTGAGCAGCATCGGATGCAGCCACACTGTGCATCCCTCTCTCACTCTCCATATTTTTTTAGTTTTTTAAAGATGTATTTTATGTATTTGAAAGACACAGTGACAGGGAGCGAGGGAGAAAAAACAGCTCTTCCATCTGCTGATGCCCTCCCCCAAACACCCGCAGCGGCCAGGACTTCTGTCCGGTGAAGCCAGGAGCCTGGCGCTCCGTGTCGCCAGCAGGGCCTCAGCTGCTGGCCCAGCGCACCCTCATCCCGCAGAGCTGAAGCAGTGTGCTGCTGGCCCCCCCAGTCTGGCCCCTGGAGCCCCGTGTCAGGGAGCGGCACCTGTCCTGGGTCCGGCTCACTTCCCTTGCACGCCGTGTCTGAGGCCCGTCCTGGCTGGGGCGTGTGCCGGAACTGCCCGCCTCTCTGCGGCTGAATGGCACTGCGTGGCGTGGATGGCCCCGTGGTGTCCGCCATCCATCCCTTAGCCGTCTGGGCGGCCTCCACATTCTGGCTCTTCATGAACAAAGCTGCTGTGGACGTGGGTGTGCAAGCGCCTCGGGGCGGGGGGTGCTGCCCCGCGGGGGTCTCCAGTTGCTCGAATCTCACAGCCGGGCACAGCGCTCGGCTCCTGCAGGGCTTTGCCGTCGCTTGCTTTGTTTGTGTTTGACAAGACCTGTCCTGTGGGGGGAGGTGCTCTCCTGTTGTGGTTTTTGATGGCAGGTGTCTGTGGGTTCTGGCAGTCTTGATTGGTGTAGTTCAGGCTCCCACCTGGAAGGCTGTGTTGAGGGGAGCCATGCTGTGTCCACTTCGCGCAGGGCTGGGGAGCCTTCCTCTGCCAGTGACCCCACCACTAGGGAACCGTTCAGAACTATAACTTAGAAATTAGCACACTGTCGATTACTGCACTGAGTCCCGCCTCGGTGCCTTGGCAGGGGCAGACCAAATGACATTGTCAGCCTTGCCCAGCCTGTGGCTGGACGTGCCCCTCGCCGTCTCTGTGGGTGGTGTGCAGGGAGCGCCCAGGCCCGCACAGCCTCCCCCTGTTCTGGCCGCAGGACGTGCCCTTCGCCGTCTCTGTGGGTGGCGTGCAGGGAGCGCCCAGGCCCGCACAGCCTCCCCCTGTTCTGGCCACAGGACGTGCCCCTCGCCGTCTCTGTGGGTGGTGTGCAGGGAGCGCCCAGCCCGCACAGCCTCCCCCTGTTCTGGCCGCAGGACGTGCCTGTGATCGGGAGGAGCGGGAAGAGCTTCAGCTACAGCCAGGACGTCGTGTTGCTGCTGCTGATGGACGGCGTGCTGTTCCACCTGCAGAGCGTCACGGCGTACGCCCTCATGGGCAAGATCTCCCCTGTGACCTTCAGGTGAGCCGAGGACGCCCACACACAGGGCGTCCAGGTCTGCAGGGCAGACGAGCAGCTCCGCGGTTGAGTGGCGTCTGGCTCTCGTCCCTGGCGATAGCTGTGCTTCGCCCTGCCCCTAGCCCTTCGCCCCTCACGACAAAAAACAGGGAGTGGGCGGGCCCCTACAGCTCTGGAACCCTCCGGTGGTCTCCCCGCCATGGCCCCCTGGGGCATAGCCCCCCTCAGCCAGGCACGGCCGTGCGGCGGTCACATGGTCCTGGCCAGGCACTGCGGCCGGGGGCCCAGCGCGAGCCTGAGTCTGAGCGTCCTGTCCCCACTTTGCGCCCTGTGTCGCGGCAGTGTTGCCAGCACCGTGAAGCACGCCCTGTCCATCTGGCTGAGTATCATCGTTTTTGGCAACCGCATCACCAGCCTATCAGCCATCGGCACCATCTTGGTGACAGTCGGTGTCTTACTCTACAACAAGGCTAGGCAGTACCAGCAGGAGGCCATGCAGAGCCTGGCTGCAGCTGCCAGCCAGGCCCCAGAGGACAGCACCGAGCCGCTGGTCCCCACGGACCCCGGACAGTACCACTGAGCGAGGCCACGAGGTTAGCAGCACCACCTTGCTCCTCGCTGACAGCAGCCCTCCGCAGCCAGGTGTGGCCGAGCCCACATCCAGGGGTCCTGGCCGGGTCGCAGGGGGGGGGGGGGGCTGTTGCCTGCTCCCGTCTTGGTTTTTCACTCATCTGTCTGGAACTCAAGTTGAAGGTTTCCAGGCGTCGGCTTCCTGGGCAGAGCCCAGCGTCCGCCATCAGCCAAGCTGAGCTAATGCCAGAGCCAGGTGGTCTGGCTCCCTGCCAAACACACGTCCTGGCTGCCATGGGCCAGGCCCCCGTTCCCGCATGTGTGGCCACCAAGGCCAGCCAGGGCCAGGCCGGTTCCAGTGCCAGTGCGAGCTCCACCTGCCTAGTACCCATGAGGAGACCTCGACTTCCTCAGACCAGCCTACAGGCCTGAGGCTGCCGGGCCCTCCGCGGAGAAGGCTGCAGCTTCACCCACCAGCTGCTGTGCTGGACCAGTCCAAGTGCCTCCCACCTGGGCATGGATCTGTCCACCCCCCGAGAGGACACAGAGCCGACAGTGGAGGGAGGGGGCCGGGACCAGGGTCTCCTGCCTCCAAGGGCAGGTGCCAGTGCTTCTCCCCGTGACCCAGGCTCCCGGGGACATCACCCATCCCCGCCTGCGGTGCCAGCCCTCAGGGGAGGTCCTCCGGAGGGTGCACACGGGGGCCCACCTCTTGCAATATCTGCTGCTCTGAGCCCCTTCCCGCCGACTGAGGGGCCCTGCCTTTGACCAGAGGCCAGGCTTCGCTTGGGCTGGTTCTGGCCCGAGATTGAGGACAGACCTCTCAGGTTCGGCTCGGGCAGGGGAGACTCCCTGTTCTTTCTGGACGCCTGTGAGTGTGAGGCTGGCAGCTGAGGGTTCCTGGGGGGCCTGCAGGGATCTCCCATAAAACCTGTGGCCGCACAGTTCCGTATGGGGACATTGGCACCGGTGTCAGTGGCACACAGGAGACGGACGCTGTGCTTCCGAACGAGAACATGTCCAGCAGACCTCCTGCTGGCCCGGCTCGCCCCAAGCCGCCCCTCCCTCTCCTCATGGACCTCAGGGCTCGGGAAGCCCGGGGAGCAGTCGGTCTCCCCCCAGGCCAGCTGCAGCTGTAAGCACTTCGCTGCGTCACTTCTCTGGTATCTGGCGGGTTTGACTGGGCACGCCCATTGCTGGCCCCGTCATGGCCCGGATCTGGAGCCTGAGCACCCGCTGTCCGCCGAGTCCCACTTGCCCTCCCTGTTCTCCCAGCCCCTGGCCCCCATCAGCAGTACACGGGTTTTCCAGTTGACGTCTCACTGGGAAAACAGCCCCTCCCAGAGATAAAATCTCAGAAGCAAAAGAGCAATAATTCCCACTCACTACGTCCTCCCTACTTGAAAAGGTGTGCCCTCGCGATGGTCGGGCGAGGCCGTGAGCCTGAGCCGAGCTCTGGCCCCGAGCGGCCAGGCGCCTGCCAGGTGGCGCCAGCTCTCCCGCACTGTGAGGGTGTGTCCTGTGACTGTCCCCAGGGTTCTTTTTCTTTGCTGTTTCTTCCCCTTTCCCCCAAAGCAAATGGCTGAGGGTGGCCAGTGTGGCGAGATGCTGCACTGATCGGTGAGGCCCAGCTGTGGTCGCCTGGCCTGGAGGATGGAGCTGCCGGGCCTGCTGCTGGCAGCGGGACGTGCGCAGAGAAGGGGCCGTGTCTGCTGGGTCAGTGGCAGGGCCTTCTAGATGTGTCCGAGTCCGTGCCGGGCGCAGGCGCCTGGTTTCTGCGGGGAAGCTGCCCCTCCCTCCCAGCCTAGTTTCAATTGTCTGACTTTGTGGGCCAGCAACAGCATGAAGATTTTCTAAATTATTAGCTAATGAGGCAATTTCCTGTAAATGCTTTTGAGACTTTTCCTGCCGCACAACGGTTGCAGAAACTGCCCTTGCTGGTGTTCACACGCCCACCACGCCCGAGTCAGCTCTGGGCCACCGCTGTCGTGGCATTTCGAGGCCAGCCCTCCACCAAGAGCCAAAACGCAAGGCCTGGCCTCGCCATTCGTTTCCTGCTACAGACATGATGCTTTTGACATTAACTGTGCCCAGTACACTCACAGACTTCTCACTGGAATGTCACAGGTGTGTGTAGGGACATTGGCACCGGTCATTGCTCATGTTGGGTTCCAAGCCTCCTGTGTCCGTGGTCATTGTCTGTGCCTTTTGTAAACCAGCAAAGAGCGTGGAGAGCCCCCCAGGCCGGGCCAGCTGCTTGCGGATAGCGGTGCTGGGAGAGGTGCAGAGCTCCGGCTTCCAAACGCGCCCGCTGACGGAGCGCATAGAAGCTTCTCAAAAGCCAGTTCTGACGGTTGCAGGCCCGTGTCGCCAGTCACCTGCCTGCCTGGAAAACAGGAAAATCTCGCGCAATCCAAAATGTGTCTCTCACTTGAGAAAAACAAAGGGATCAAACACTTTATTAAGAAAAAAAACCTGTACAGAGTATCAGCGAAGTAGAGCCCTGCTTCGTAGTGCCTTTCAAGTCCCCGCCGTGACACCTGGGCTGTCTAGACACCGCCTCTCACATCTGTCCGCGATGCTTCCCAAGGCCTCGGCGTTCCGCTGCTGCCTGCGCCGCGAAGCGTGAGCAGGGCGCAGGCAGAGTCCACTTGTCTTGCCGTTGACCGACGCTGGACGAAGCGCTGCATTCCTTCCCCGAGGCACACACGCGCGAGCCCGTTCCCCTCCTTTCCGAGTCGGGAGCCAGGCGTGCACCCTCCGGGTCAGGCACCCACGGCTCAGCTCCTGCTTCCTCTCGGCTGTCAGCCCTTGGGACCCACCGCGTCCGCGGAAGCTGCGGCCTGCTCGGGGTCCGGCAGCTGAGAGCCGTCCCTGCCTCAGTCTCGTCCTCTGCTCTCGTTGGCCGCTCCCGAGGTGTGACTGGACCTGCCTGAGGGGCTGTTGGCTCCAACCTGGGCCACAGCCAGGGTCTTCCCACGTGGTGAAACTCGAAGATACACTGCTGTCTACATGAGAGCCAAATTAATTTGCTTTATACCAAACACATCGTATTTCTGGACTTTTATACGTCACCTACTTCAGTATTCAGTGCTTTCTAGGGAACACGTGATGTTAGTGACGCACTTAGCTGTGGCAGCGAGCGCCCTGCTAACTGGGTGCCCTGGCTGCTTTCGTCTAAATGAAGCAGCCGGGGCGCGGCGGGCAGACCTGTTTCAAAAGTAAATAAATGCCAAGTACGACCGGGGCTGTCTCTCCCTGTGTCCAGGCTGCTCGGTGACCCGGGCCGGCTTGGGGGGAGGAGAGGACAATGCGGTTTTCGCGAGGGAAGCCGCGGGGTCGCGGGTACGCGAGCTCAGCGCTCTCGGGGAGGCAGGAAGACCCCGGGGCCCCTCCCCGCCATCTCCGGGAACGAGAACAGGCGGGTTTGCGCCTTGTCCCCCCCTGCAGGTGCGCAGTGGGACCTAAGGCCGCGGCACTACTTTTTAAGGTTTATTTGAGAGGAGGTGTCCGTCCAGCGGCTAGCTCACGCCCAGAGCCCAGCGGCCAGCACTGGCCACCTCGCGCTGCTCCCCCAGGAGCAGGCAGCGGGACCGGCGCTGGCACGGCCGGACACGAGCCCGCGCCCACGCGGGATGGCGGCGTCGCGGGCTCCGTCGCGCTGGCGGGACGTGGGTCACTAGCTGTGCGCGGGCTCCCGCCGCGTCCTGCCTGGACCCTGACTGGACGGCGGCGTCCGCCCGTGAGGGGAACGGGTCCTCCCGCGGCCGCCGCCGAGCGGGCACTGGCCCCGCGCCCCGGAGATTCAGTCAGCGGAGGCCCGAGGGGCGTTCCCGCCTCGGCCGCGCCGCCAGGGCCGCCCCGCTGCGTGCGTCACCAGCCTGCGCCGGAAACGGAAGTGCCGCCCCGAGGGCCAGGGCGCACCCGCTTCCGCGTGCTTCGGTAGAGTCAGCCCTGCCCTCGAGGGTCATCAGTGCGCGACGACCTGAGAAGTGATTCCACACACACCCTGGAGGGACCCCGCCTTACGTCATGGAGTCCCGCGCCCGAGGCGGGGGGGGGCTCTTCTGGCGTCATCAGCGCGCGCCAATTCCGGAAGTGACGACGCTCCGGGCGCAAGCCGGGAACTGTTTCTCCTCACGGTTCGGGGTCGGCGGCCGAGCGGTGGTGAGTGGCGGCTGGGGCTGGGGGCCCGGCGGGCGTCGGGGTGGCGGCCGGGGAGGCCGGGGGCGAAGGACAGCCCCGCTCCTCGCCCAGCGGCGCCCCGAGCGACCGTCGGGCCGCGGCGGCGGCAGGCCTGGGCGAGCCTCGGAGCGGGGGCTCCGCGCCGGGCGGCGTGTCTGGCCGGCTCTGCCGACGCGCGGGGCCGGGCTCGCTGAGCGCCAGGCGCTGGCGGCGGCCGGGCGGGGTGGCCGCGGGCCCTGAGGGTGCTCGGCTCGGTCCTCTCGCAGCGTGTTACCTCCAATGGGTGATGAAAAGGACTCTTGGAAAGTGAAGACCTTAGATGAGATCCTCCAGGAAAAGAAGCGGAGGAAGGAGCAGGAGGAGAAGGCAGAGATCAAGCGCCTGAAAAACGTGAGCCGGCGTCTGGGCGGGTTCTCGTAGGGAGCCGCGTTTCCGCTCGTTTTCCGCTGCTTCGCGCGTTGCTTGTGCTCCCCGACGTGCAGGCGAGCCCGGAGTCGGTGCTAGAATTAACCAGACGCCGCGGGCTCAGGGCGCGCGAGGCTCGTGCTGGGGCTCTGCAGTGACCCCCGGCCCGGAGCGCGGGCAGCGGACTGCCGCCCCTCCCGCCCCTCCCCAGCGGGCCAAGGCGGCCAAGGCGGGCAGGGCCTGGACGCTACCGCGAGTGTCTTCGGGGTCATCGGTGTGCGTGGTGCCTCAGAGATGGCAGCAGCTCGGACGAGGCGGGTGGCGAGCAGAGGGTGAGGAGCGCTGCGGGACAGGGCCCAAGGCCCTCGTTCGCTCAGATGAGCGCCTGCCGTGCTGGCCGGAGGCTGCCCCTGTGGCTGGAGTGTAGGTGTCGCCGCCCGGCTCCGGCACAGAGCGCCGAGCTGTAGCGTCCCGGGATGTGAATGAAAGCTTCGGCTGTACCTGAGCGCTGGCTGTTGAAACGTGGGCAGGGTTGGTTGTCTTCAAAGGTAGCATTTAGGTTTCTCTTTGCCTCTTAGTCTGATGACCGGGACTCTAAGCGGGATTCCCTGGAAGAGGGGGAGCTGAGAGATCACCGCATGGAGATCACCATAAGGAACTCGCCGTACAGGAGGGAGGACTCCATGGAAGACAGGTGAGGAGTCCCGGGCGACGCCGGGTGACCTCACTTGAGGCTGTTGTCACCTCACCCCACTTAGCAGTGTTGGGGCATGGGACGGGCGTGGTGGTGTGGCAGGGTAAGCTGCCACCTACAAGGCCAGCATCCCACGTGGGTGCTGGCACAGGTCCTGGCTGTCCCTCTCCTCCGTGTTCCTTAAATGATCGGTCAAGTGAGTGTTGCTTGTAGACTGCGTCCAAGTAAGCCCGCCGTGTGTCTCAGTGGTGGCTCCGATGGCCGTCCAAGCAGTGGGCATCGAGCCTAGTGTTGGAGACGGTCAGCCCACATTGACGAACCTGGGTTTGACTCCTGGATCGGCTCCAGAGTTCACCTTCCTGTGAAGCCCTGGGAAGCAGCTGTGACAGCTCAAGTACTTGGTCCCTGCCGCCTCCTGTGGAGACCTCGTTGACTTTTAGGGGTCTTGGCTTCAGCCTGGCCCAGTCCCGCCCATTGGCAGGCATGTGAGGCGTGAACTGGTGGATGCGAGATCCCTGTCTCTCGCTGCCTTCAAGTAAATAATGGGGGCAGGCCAAGTCTAGCAGGGTCTCCCACGTGGGTATAACTTGAACCCTCACCTCCTCCTGCCTTCCAAGGTGCACGGTAGCAAGAGGCCGGAGTTGGAGGTGGAGCTGGAACTCAGGCCCAGGCGCTGGCGTGGGCGCTGGCGTCTGAGCCCCGGTGCCGGAGGCCACTCCCAGCGCGTTCCCCGAGAGGCGCGTCTGTTCGGTTCATCGCTTACGCCTTTCCGAGTCCGAGGCTGGCGCGTGGCTCAGAGTTGGCCTTCCTGTGTCAGAGATGTTTGGGTCCGGCTGTGCGCCTGTCTGAGCTCCGCGTGCTTCGGGCCTGGCGCTCCCCACGGTGTTTCCGGGTGTGATGTCCGGCCTGTGTCTCGTTACAGGGGAGAAGAGGATGACTCCTTGGCTATCAAACCCCCCCAGCAGATGTCTCGGAAAGAGAAGGCTCATCACAGGAAAGACGAGAAGAGGAAAGAGAAACGCAGGCATCGCAGCCACTCAGCCGAAGGGGGTACAGAGCGTTTGTTTTCTTCGGTGACGCGTGCGCGTGTGATGTCTGTGTCCGCCAGCCGCTGCCTTCTCCAGAGTGTGGTTAGGCTTACCTGCCGCGGGAGCGCCCGTGCCCTGCACGTGCCCTGCTGCTCCCCGCCTCCCCTGTTCCTCCCCAGTGTGTTGTCGCGGTGGTTCCCTTACGTGTGGAAGTACCGGCGCTCAGCATGGCGGGGGGACACCCCCAAAAACGGTGTTTGATCGCGTCCAGTGATGCGCGTGGCCTGGCAAGAAGGCTGATCCTGGGCCGCTACCAGGGGGCTGTTGGTGGTGTCGGGAGACCGGGTGCTGGGGTCGGTTTACCTCATCCCGCGGCTGTGAAGCGCTGGCCGCGCCCCCGGAGAGAGCTGTGCCGCGGCCCTCGTGAGGCTGCTGTCTGACTCGCTTGTTCTCGACAGACAGTGGGAGGCTCAGACGCGTGTCAGCTCTGCCGAGCTCAGCCCCACGGGTCTTCCCCACCCCAGCGGCAGCCAGCTGTGTGCGTCTTGCGGCTTGAGCCGGGTCACGACTGGTTCTTCAGGTCACTCATTACGGCCCCTTCGCCTGTGAGCGCTGGGGTCTGAGTTGGAAGTCGGGTTCTTCGCCTGACGCTTCTCGCTCCTCCCCAGGGAAGCACGCCAGGGTGAAGGAGAAGGAGCGGGAGCACGAGCGCAGGAAGCGGCATCGGGAGGAGCAGGACAAAGCTCGCCGGGAGTGGGAGCGGCAGAAGAGGCGGGAGATGGCGCGAGAGCATTCCAGGAGGGAGAGGTGAGGTCTGTGTGGGCCGAGGTGGTGAGGTGAGGAGGGCGTTCTCCCTCATCCCGGGTGCCTCTGTCAGCTCCAAGTCCAGGAGGGGGCCTCCGGTTTTTTGGTTTTTTTTTTTTTTGGAGGTAGAGACAGAGAGCTCTTCTATCTGCTGGTTCCCTCCCCAGACGGCTGAGCCGACCGGAGCCAGGAGCTACTCTTGGGTCTCCCATGGGTGCAGGGCCCAGTGCTGGGCCGTCTTCCGCTGCTTTCCCAGGCCACAGCAGAGAGCTGGATCGGAAGTGGAGCAGCCGGGACTAGAACTGGCGTCCATATGGGCTGCTGGCACCACAGGCGGAGGATTACCTTGTGCCACAGCACCGGCCCCAAGGGCATCTCTTTAGCCAAGATTGTTTTCCTGTCACCCGGTACAAAGGACCACGGCCGTGTTTGATGAGTTCCAGGGCAGCTCTGGGTGTGGAGTGATGCCCAGGGGAGGCAGGGAGCCGTCCTCATGCAGGGGAGGGGACTGCCGTGGGCACCACAGGCGCTGCCTGCCGCGCTGCCAGCACTGAGCGCGCGTGAAGGGAGGAGCCCGGCAGGTGCTGACGGCTCTAGGGGAAGGCTGGAGAACACTGAGGGTGAGCAGGCCTCCGGAGGCCGCGTGCTGCGGGCCCAGCCGTGTGTGTCACGGCGGGCCTGGTCCAGTGGCGGAGGCCCCGGACAGAAGGCGCCATGGGCAGATCGAGCTTGGGCTTCTGCACGAGGAGAGCGTCGGGCAGACTGTGGTTGGTGCTGGGCTGCAGCTGAGAAGCCGGCAGAGCTGCGTGAACAGGACAGTCAGAGGCGTGCGTGCCGAGACACTGGCGAGCCATGGGGGCATCAGAGGGCCCCTGGCCTGGGCTCTGCTGCTTCGTCACCTGCGCCTCCAGCCTGGAGAGCAGAGATCCGGCCCGGCCAGGCACAGCTGTAGCCTCTTCGCTACCCTTTTTCTCTTTTTTGTCAGAGAGACAGAGAGGGAGAGGCAGGTCTGTCCTCTGGTTTACTCTCCAATGTCCGTGGCTGGGCCAGGCCACGGCCGGGAACCTGGCTCTCCATCCTGGTCTCCCACATGGGTGCGGGGGCCAAGCTCTTGGGCCATTCTCCTCTGCCTTCCCAGGAGCCTTGGCAGCCGGATCAGAAGCAGCCCAGCGCTCTGAGAGGGGGTGCTGGGGTCACAGCGGCAGCTTCCCCCGCGGCCTCTGAGGGGACCGCGTGGGTGGAGTGGGGAGACTCCTCCCCCACAGCCCTCACCGGGGAAGTGACTAAAAGGCCGTGAGAGCGGAAGGCGGGGGGCCCTGACATGAGGCTGCAGTTGGGACAAGTGTGACTTCTGTTGTTTCTTTCGAGACTTATTTCTTTGGAATGCAGAGTTAAGGGAAGGGGAGGGACAGCGCCATCTCCCGTCCCCTGGCTCATTCCCCAGATGGCCACAGTGACCAGGGCTCGGCTAGGCCGAAGCCAGGAGGCAAGAACTTCCATCTGGGTCTCCGACATGGATGCAGGGCCCAAGCCCTTGAGCCGTCTTCCACTGCCTTCCCAGGCACAGTAGCAGGGAGCTGGATTGGAAGCGGAGCAGCCGGGACTTAAAGCAGTGTCCATATGGGCTGCCAGTATTGTAGGCGGTGGCTGAACGTGCTGTGTGTGTCCTAGCACCGGCCCTGGGACCAGGGTGTGCAGGCCAGGATGCACAACACACCGGGAAGAGCTCAGGCTGCACACTGGCCGGTCCTAGGACGCAGCCACGTGAGAGGACTCAGCAGAGAGCAAAGCCGCCACAGGAGACCCAGAGCCTGGACACTGGGGCGCCCTGTCCAGGCACAGCGTGGCCGGTGCAGCTGCCAGGCTCAGGGTTGTGGGCACAGGTTCTTTCCAGTATCGGGTGATGGCTCAGCTGTGCAGACAGCACTTCGGCCCCTAGAAGGCCAAGCTCGCAAACAGAAGTGGGGGCCTGTGCTGTGGCGCAGCGGGTTAACACCCTGGCCTGCAGTGCCAGCATCCCACATGGGCGCCGGATCAAGACCCAGCTGCTCCACTTCTGATCCAGCTCTCTGCTACGGCCTGGGAAGGCAGTAGATGGCCCAAGTCCTTGGGCCCCTGCACCCGCATTGGAGACCGGAAGCAGCTCCTGGCTCCTGGCTTCAGGTTGGCTCAGCTCCGACCATTGCGGCCAAGGGGAGTGAACCAGCGGATGGAAGACTCTCTCTCTCTCTCTCTCCCCCTCTCCCTCTCTCCTTCTTCTCTTTCTGTGTATCTCTGCCTTTCGAATAAATAAGTAGCTTGACTGAAGTCGCGTAGTGAACGTGGTAGACGTGGAGCATTGAGGAAGGCGCAGGACAGAAGTGAGCTGTCCCCAGGGCCGCACTGACCCCCCCCCCCCCCGAGTGAAGAGGGAGTGAAGAGACCCCAGACAGCAGAGACGCTTTCCTCTGCGGCAGCCGGAGAGGGGCGCGGCCCGCCGGGACGCGGCACCGCGGAGGTCCCGGCAGAGCTGGCGAGCTTGTTGCGCCTGCGTCCCGGCCCCTCGCGTCTGAGGCGTGCGGTTGGTGGGCGTCGTCAAGGCAGTGGGTGCGGCGGACGGGTTGCAGAGGCAGTGGGAGCGGAGCTGCTGACAGCGGGCTGTATTTACTAGAACTGGAGCACTGATGGCTAAGACGTGCAGTGCAGCCCAGAGCCGCCCCTTAGCAAGCGACCGAACGTCACGGCAGAGGAGCGAGAGGGTGGGCTGTGGCTCTCTGCTGCCGGCGCGGCCCGTGGCGGCTGCTCTGTTCCCGTCACTCGTGTTTGCCGCGTTTCCGGGAGCTCCCTTGTCAGTCGCAGGCTCTGCCCGCCTCCTGTGGGCACACACCTGCGCCTGCGCCGTCTCCACACTGTGGTGGCAAATGACCCGGGCAGCCCCTTGGGAAGGGGTCAGGACCAGGGCCTCGGCCTGAGTCCGGGCCCCTGCTTGCCCTTCCCCGCGGAACTTCCTGCTCTCTGGTGCCCGTGCAGATCCCCCTCTGGATTTGGGGCTTCTGCCAGGCGCCTGCTCGCGGTGCCGGCTTGGTTTATTGTGCTGTGGCTCCGTAGGGACAGATCCCGGAGGAGGAGCGTGTGTGTCATCGGCTTCTGAAAAGCCGTTCATGGTTGGACCACTTACAAGGCTGAGCAGAAGCCACTAGGGAGGGACACAAGCTTCCTTTCCTGGGGGAAAGCTGGGGTGTGGCTCTTGCAGGGATCGCCTTGAGCAGCTGGAGAGGAAGCGGGAGAGAGAGCGCAAGCTGCGGGAGCAGCAGAAGGAGCAGCGAGAGCAGAAGGAGCGGGAGCGGCGGGCGGGCGAGCGGCGCAAGGAGCGGGAGGCCCGCAGGGAAGGTGCGCTGGGGCCGGGCCGGGCCGGGCCGGGCCGGTGGGCGGGCTGTGGTGCTCCCTGAGGGTCAGGGTCAGGCCGCAGGGAAGTTGCGCTGGGGACAGGGCGGGGATGGGCTGTGGTGCTCCCTGAGCGGTCGGGTCAGGCCGCAGGGAAGGTGCACTGGGGACGGGGCCGGGCTGTGGGTGCGGCTCCTGCTCCTGGGCTGCCAGCTGCGGCCAGGAGCCCTGTTCTTAGCTCCTGTGCTGTGTCCTCTTTTTGTGTGTCTAATAGTTTTTAAATGTATTTGAAAGACAGGGACGGACAGTTCCCATCTGCTGGTTCACTCAGATTCCACAGCAGGGCTGGGCCGGGCCAACACCAAGAGACTGGAACCAGTTCAGGGTTACGTGTGTGTGGGTGGGTGGACCCCACGGCATGAGCCATCGCCACAGCCTGCGAAGCTCTCCATCAGCAGGAAGGTGGGCCAGGGGCCAGGGCCTGAACCCAACGCTGCTTTATGGGATGCCTGTCCCCCTTTTCCCAGTTTTGAAAAATCGTGGTAAAATATAGCACAGTGTGCGTGCACGGGTCAGTGCGTGGTTGTGCAGGCGTCAGTGGCCTCTGCCTGCATTTCTGGGTCTTCCCAGGCTGCAGCTGCCCGGCCCTGGCCCAGGCAGGGCTGCCGCCGTCCTCGCAGCTCCTGACCCCGACCCCCTGGTTTCCTCCCGTGCGTGGGGTCCAGCTGACTCGCCTGTCTCTGTCCGATTCCTTTCTCTGAGCGGCGTCCCCTGTATCAGAATGCCCTTCCTTCCGTCCAGCTGGGCGGGGAGCCCCTTGCTTCTCACAGGTTAGGCCGTCTGGTTCCCCGTCCATGTGGCTGCGTCATGGTTTCCTTTGTGTTTGCTGAGAGGTGCTGATTCCTGCTTCCATTTCCTGTATAGTTAACGTCTGTGTTCTCTGAGTGCATGGAGACTGCGTTTCACATCGGAACAGTGTAACAGGAACTTAAAGTTGTATTGGTTCCACTTTTTAAAAAGCGCCTTTATCAGGGGCTGGTGGTGCTATGGCACGGTGGTTAAGCCACCTCCTTCGATGCCAGCATCCCATTTGGATGGCGGTTTGAGTCCAGCTGCTGCTCTTCCAATCAGCTCCCTGCTGATGCACCTGGGAAGGCAGCGGAAGGTGGCCCAAGTGCTTGGGCGTCTGCATCCACGCTGGAGACCTGGAAGAAGGTCCTGGCTCTTGGCTTCAGCCTGGCCCAGCCCCAGCTAGTAGGGGAATGAGCCAGTTGATGCAGGACTTAGATTTGTTTGAGTTACGTTTGTGTGTGTGCATAAGCGTAGCTAATAACTCACAAAGCTCTGGCCTGCTGTACAGAGAGCAAGGTGCAGGTGCACACCGTTGCCGCGGTAGTGCCAGCCGTGCGGGCGCCGATTCTGTCTCGTGTCTGGTCTCCTTCACCACCCTGCAGGCTCCCTTGCCTCTCTCCGGGGATTTATCGCTTTGGAAGGGCATTTTGGCTAACAGTGCATAGGATTTCGGATTCCTAGACCGTTTTTAAGCACTCTGAGTGTGTCAGGTGAAGGGTGTGTCTCCCCCGATGCTGACGTGACGCTGGCAGTCTGAGCAGGGACGGGTTTGTGAGCCGAGTCCTCTGTGCTGCGCCCTGGCCGTGCCCCTCCTGACTCGGTGTGCGCTGCGGCCGCCGCTGGGCTCCCCGGTCTCCTGGGCTTGTTCTCTTTTCTCTAATCATGTTGCCTTTTTATTGTGAGTATGGTTGTGATTATGACTATCGCTTGATTAGAAAGGCAGAGTTAGGGAGGGAGGGGCAGATGGGACTCGAGGGGCAGGGCTGACCAGGAGGCTGGCGCTCCATCCCTGTCTGCACGTGGGTGCAGGGCCTGAGCACTTGGGCCGCCATCTTCCGTTGCTTCCCAGGCGTTAGCGGGGAGCTGGGTTGAAGTGGAGCAGCTGGGATTCAAACCAGCACTCGGGGGGGATCCCGGCATTGCAGTGGCGGCCTAACCAGCGCGGACAGTGCCGGCCCGGTGGGCGACTCTTAGGTTCCTCTGGGTCAGTGCTCGGCAGCTGCGCTGGCCAGTCCCGCCCAGTGCCTGGAGTCCCTGCCGCGTTTCGTTTCTGTTCTGCACGCAGTTTCCCTGGATTCCCGTGGGTTCCCTCTTGGCTGTTTCTCTTGTTCAGCATCAGGGGTCCGACTTCTCATCTTTCTTTGGTGCTTTGGGCTTTTTAATTCGGTGTCAGGATAATGTGCTGCCTCCCTCAAGGTCTGAAGGAGGCGCAGGTCACACATGCACATGTCAGCCCGCCCGCGCTGTGCGCCTGCAGCAGGCTCTGAGCGTCTTCAGGACAGCCGTGCTCAGCCTCCCTTCGTCTGGCCTGGCCCGCAGTCCTTGTCCAGGCCGTCTGTTTCCTTGTGTTCTCCTGTGAGTGGGACCTGTTTATGTGTGTGTTGTGATTCTGCTGCTGAAACCGAACATTTGCCCGTGGTGCAAGGTCCCTGTAACAGCAGCTTCTCTGCCTGCCACAGGGTTTGCTGATTCTGGTTCTTGTTTTGGGCTGGTGCTGGTGGTCTGCCTGGGCCCGCGCTGTGCTTGGGTAATTCAGTCAGTTCAGTAGGGTCCTCCCAGGTCCTGGCGCGCCTGTACCTTCTCCTGTGCGTGCGGTGACTTCAGTTTCTCCCATAGACGCGTTTGGTGTTCAGGGTTCTTGTTCCCGAAGACAGAAACGAAGGGGTGCTGGGGGCTGGCATCTGCTCCCTGCTCCAGCTGCAGGGGTGTCAGACGTTGTGATCCGAGCGCTAGTCCCTGGAGTCCGGAGGGTGGGGCGCTTTGTGCCCACCCTGTGTTCAAGCCGAGCACAGTGGGCTCCAGGAACCAGCGAGCAGCTGCAGAGGCGGAGGTGGCCAGCGGCTGCTCTGCAGGGCTGATGTGGCCGGAGCGGCCTCCGTCTGCCCGGCAGCTCCACCTGCCACCAGAGACAGTGACAGCAGGGTGCCGTCAGACCGAGTCTGCCGGAGGCATGGAGGTCTGGGGGGACAGACCCCTGGTGCTTCCTGCCCCGCCATCTCCCCAGAGCCTCATCCTTGGGGAGGATCAGGGTCCACCCAGGGCCTCCAGGTTGAGGATTTTTGAGCCCAGGCTTCTTGGCCTGTGACCCTGATGTCGTGAGCTTCCTGTGTGAGCTGTGGGTGGTGCCTGGGGCACGCGAGGGCGGGGCCACGGGGGGTAGCATTGCCAGTGCCGTCTCCCCTCGTCCCCGCTCCAGTGTCTGCACACCACCGCACCATGCGTGAGGACTACAGTGACAGGGGGAAGGCCAGCCACTGGAGCCGCAGTCCCCCGCGGCCTCCACGGGAACGCGTGGAGCTGGGAGACGGCCGGAAGCCAGGTAAGATGGGGCCGGGTCTTTTCCTGGGAATCTTTGTTGTTTTCAAATATTCCGTTGTCTGCGTATTTGAAAGCGGAGTGACAGACCTGCTGGTTCACGCCCCAAATGCGTACAACAGCCGGCGGCTGGGCCGGGCCTTCAGCCGTGCGCGGCTGCCTCTCAGGTGCGTGAGTGGGAAGCTGGATCAGAAGTGGAGGTGGTACTGGAACCAGCACTCTGACACAGGGTGTAGGGTATGGGCTTCCCAGGAGGTGCTTAACCTGTACCCCACGTGTACCCCTGGGCAGTTTTTAGCATAAATCTTGCTCCACAGTTGTTAGGGTTTGGGGCACGGAGTTTGCACAGCAGGTTAAGTCGCCGCTGGTGATCCCAGCAGCCCACATCAGAGTGCTGGCTGGGGTCCTTGCCACTCTGCTTCCAATCCAGATCCCTGCTAATGCGCCTGGGAAGGCGATGGAGGATGGCCCCAGTGCTTGGGCCCTGCCACCCTGCAGGAGACCCGGATGGAGCTCCTGGCTTCAGCCTGGCCCAGCCCTGGCTGCTGTGGTCATTTGGGGAGTGAGCCAGTGGATGGGCGGCAGTGCGCTCTGCGGCTCTGACTTTCAAATGGAGGAGTGAGCGAACCCTGAAAGCCCAGCTCGCTGGTTTCCTCGCGAGGCGAGCTCGTGGCCGGGGCGTGTGTTCCCCGCTGGCCCTCGCAGAACTCGCTCTTGCCGGCTGCGCGGGAGGTGCCTTCTGCTGCCGAAGCGGCGTGTCTGCCTGCTGAGACACGTTCGCCAGACTCACGCTGGTGGTTCACTTCGTCAGTAAAAGAAGAAAAGGTGGAAGAGAGAGACCTGCTGTCCGACCTGCAGGACGTGAGTGACAGCGAGAGGAAGACCAGCTCGGCCGAGTCCTCGTCAGGTACCGCGCCGGCCTGGCCCTGCTGCGCCGCTCGGGGAGGCCCGCGGAGGCCTGGGGGAGGCTCGGGGAGGCCCGCGGAGGCCCGGCGTCACCAGCTGCCCTGCTCTTTCCCTGCAGCGGAGTCAGGGTCAGGCTCCGAGGAGGAAGAGGAGGAGGAGGAGGAGGAAGAGGAGGAGGAAGGGAGCACCAGTGAGGAGTCGGAGGAGGAGGAAGAGGAGGAAGAAGAGGAGGAGGAGGAGGAGGACACGGGCAGCAACTCCGAGGAGGCGTCAGAGCAGTCTGCTGGTGAGCACGGCGGCCGCCCCGGGCGCGGCGTGGCGTGGGAGGGCCGCGAGAGCCTGAGTCTGACTTGGGCCGTTGCAAGCTGCAGCTGCTGGGACCCCGTGAGACCCTGGAATATTCTGGACCTGGACTCGTGCTCGCCCCGACACAGCCTCACTGTGCCCCGCGAGGCCCTGGGCGGACGCCTGCTCTGCGCCGGCCCAGGCTCAGCCCCGCGAGGCCCTGGGCGGACGCCTGCTCTGCGCCGGCCCAGGCTCAGCCCCGCGAGGCCCTGGGCGGACGCCTGCTCTGCGCCGGCCCAGGCTCAGCCCCGCGAGGCCCTGGGCGGACGCCTGCTCTGCGCCGGCCCAGGCTCAGCCCCGCGAGGCCCTGGGCGGACGCCTGCTCTGCGCCGGCCCAGGCTCAGCCCCGCGAGGCCCTGGGCGGACGCCTGCTCTGCGCCGGCCCAGGCTCAGCCCCGCGAGGCCCTGGGCGGACGCCTGCTCTGCGCCGGCCCAGGCTCAGCCCTGCGAGGCCCTGGGCGGACGCCTGCTCTGTTTTGCAGAAGAAGTGAGTGACGATGAAATGAGTGACGACGATGAGCGAGAGAACGAGAGCCGCATCTTGGTTGGTGAGTAGCTGCCCTTGGGCTCTGCCGACCTCACCCGTTCTGGGGGTGGTAGTGTGTGCGGCTCCCTGTCAGTGCAGACAGTCCCCAGGAGCTACGCCCAGGACCACCCTGTGGGCCACCCAGGACCACCCTGTGGGCCACCGTCACTCAGCACGGAGCACCCTCTGAGCACCCACAGTGGCCGCTGTGGGGGAGCCTGGGAGACGCTACCCCGAGTCCACGGGGGAGCCTGGGAGACGCTACCCCGAGTCCACGGGGGAGCCTGGGAGACGCTACCCCGAGTCCACGGGGGAGCATGGGAGACGCTACCCCGAGTCCACGGGGGAGCCTGGGAGACGCTACCCCGAGTCCAGCCCTTACAGCAGCTCCCAGTCTGTCGCTGGAAGGTGTGGCGTGGGCTCCGCAGGCTCCGAGGCTCTGTCCTGGGCTGGGGGACAGGATTCTGGCCGTGCCCCTCCCCACGGCACCCCTGCATCCTCGAGGATCCGCATCAGGGCTGTGGCTCTGCCTCGGCTGAGCCCGCCGGGACCACAGACCCCAGAGCAGCTGGGGCGGCGGTGTCCTGGGCGTTTGCTTGCAACCGGTGCCGTCACGCGGTTTAATTTTGAAAGTTCCAGAGTCACGATTTGACCGAGACTCGGGGGAAAGTGAAGAAGGGGAGGACGAGGCCGGCGAGGGGACCCCGCGCAGCAGCGCCCTGACTGAAGGAGACTGCGTGCCCGACTCCCCCGCCCTGTCGCCGCTGGAGCTCAAGCAGGAGCTGCCCAAGTACCTGCCCGCCCTGCAGGTCAGGCCCAGCACCCGGCTCTGCGGGGGCGTCACTGTGGTCACTGCTGGGCCCTCCTGTGCCCCGGAGGTCAGGCTGGCCGGGCGTGGCCGTGGCCTGGGTCTGTGGCTAAGGCCACGGCGAGGGCGGCCTGGGAGCCGTCACGCTGCCCCTGCCGGGTGCGTGGGCTAGGTGGGCACCCACCATGTCTGGGGGCTGCACAGGTGGTGGTGGTGAGGACCTTGCCGGGTAAGATAGAGGCGTGTCCTAAAGGGTGGGAAGGGCTCTGAGGACCCCTGACCTCCGCCTGCTGCCCCTCAGAGGGAGCTGTGCCTGTGCTCAGAGGCAGGGGCTGGGCAGGCTCGGATCTCCTGGGAGTGGCTTCCTGTGCTGGATGTCCTCACAGAAGGGGCTGTGGTGTGGGGAGGGGGCGGGGGGCAGTGCACACGCATGCCCTGTGCCTCCTCCCAGGATGGGCATGGGGGGGCGGGGTGGCAGTGCAGCTCCGTGGGAGGCAGGTGTGCGTGGGGGGCTGCCCCGCTCACCCGCACCTCCCCCAGGGCTGCCGCAGCGTGGAGGAGTTCCAGTGCCTGAACAGGATCGAGGAGGGCACCTACGGTGTGGTGTACAGAGCCAAGGACAAGAAAACAGGTGCGCGGGGCCCTGGCCAGCCGCCCGGAGAGCTGGGGCGGGAGGGCCCGGCCCGGCCCGAGGGAAGCAGTCCTCGTAGCGAGCAGCGGTCAGCGGGGCGCAGCCCTCACCGTCCATCTCGGCCCGCTCGGCCTCCGTCCTGCAGACCTCGGCACAAGGATTTAGAGCCTAGACTCACACCCACGAGGCCCCTGATGCCTGGGGTGGATCTCCCAGCACGCGCCCTGCTGCCAAGTGTCCGGCTGTGCCATCCTTCAGGCACCAGGTCGTGACCTGTGGTGGCCCCTGTCCAGTGTGGACGCTGGCCCCCTGGGCCTCTCAGGACGCCAGAGGGCAGTGCGACCCGGGCCGTGCCGGGTGGCGGGAGCTGGGGTGTGGGCAGGCACACGTGATGCTGCCTCACACGGAGCCCCACACGTGTTCCCCCTCCACAGCCGTGGGCGTGTGTGGCCCTGGACACCCCAGTGCCCTGGCGTCGTTCTCCGTGGGGCAGGGCAGGGGCTGGGAAGCCAAGGAGCCGAGGGCTGTTTCTGGGGCAGGGCAGGGGCTGTGTATTCGGCGGGGGTGAGCCCCGGGCTCTGCAGCAGCACACGTCGGAGGTTCTGTTTTCAGTCTGAGCTGAAACGAGATCTCTGTGAGGCCACAGTCTCGGAGAACCAGAGCCTCGGGGAGATAAAGATTATTTATGAAAAAGTTAGAGGAGAGAGGTCCTCCCCCTGCTGGCTCACTCCCCAGACGGCTGCAACAGCCGGAGCTGCGCCATCCGAAGCCAGGAGCCAGGGGCTTCTTCCAGGTCTCCCACGCGGGTGCAGGGGCCCAGGGACTTGGGCCGTCCTCCACTGCTGTCCCAGGCCACAGGCGGGAGCTGCATCGGAAGTGGAGCAGCCGGGATGCCAGCTCCGCAGACGGCAGCTCGACCACTGTCCACAGTGCCGGCAGAGCTGGGTCCCCGGCAGGAGCCCAGAGCCCCAACCGGGTCTCCCACGCGGGTGCAGGGCCCAAGCACTGGAGCCGTCACTGCCGCCCCGGGGCGCTGGCAGGAAGCTGGATCGGAAGTGCAGGCGCTAAGTGGGACGCCGGCACTCGGTGCGGGGAGCGGATCCCCGCTGCGCCGGCTGTGCCCAGCGCCGCCCGGCAGCGCCCGTCTCAGGAGGGCTTCCTCTGCAGATGAGATTGTGGCTCTGAAGCGGCTGAAGATGGAGAAGGAGAAGGAGGGCTTCCCGATCACGTCGCTGAGGGAGATCAACACCATCCTCAAGGCCCAGCACCCCAACATCGTCACCGTCAGGGTGAGCCCCGCCCCGCGCCCCGCGCCCCGCCTGGCCAGGGCCGGGGGGTTTCTGTCGTCAGCCCTGGCCTCCAGGCCGTCCTGGGGCCCGGGAAGGCCAGGCTGGCGGGGCTGCGCCGCAGCGCGCCGACCACGGCCGGCTGTGTCGCAGGAGATCGTCGTGGGCAGCAACATGGACAAGATCTACATCGTGATGAACTACGTGGAGCATGACCTCAAGAGCCTCATGGAGACCATGAAGCAGCCCTTCCTGCCAGGTACGGCCGAGGCCCCGCGACGCTGCCTCCTGGGCCATGCTCGTTCCCCGAAGCCTCGGGCCGGGCCGGGCCGGGCCCCTGACCCTGTTGCCGTCCAGGGGAGGTGAAGACCCTGATGATCCAGCTGCTGCGTGGAGTGAGGCACCTGCACGACAACTGGATCCTGCACCGAGACCTCAAGACGTCCAACCTGCTGCTCAGCCACGCGGGCATCCTCAAGGTGGGCCGCGCGGGGGCCGCCCCGCCCCGCCCACGCACACCCGGCCTGCCCGTGACCCCTGCCCTCTGTCCTGCAGGTGGGGGACTTCGGGCTGGCCCGGGAGTACGGGTCTCCACTAAAGGCCTACACCCCAGTGGTGGTGACGCTGTGGTACCGCGCCCCAGAGCTGCTGCTGGGAGCCAAGGTGAGATCCGGGGGTTCTGGCGCCTCCCTGCCCCAGCAGGGCCTCCCGGGGTCAGCGCCCTGAGCCCTGTGTCCTGCATCCAGGAGTACTCCACGGCCGTGGACATGTGGTCAGTGGGCTGCATCTTTGGGGAGCTCCTGACCCAGAAACCTCTGTTCCCCGGGAAGTCGGAGATTGATCAGATCAACAAGGTGTTCAAGGTGGGTGTGCGAGCTTCGCCTGGGGCCGGGGCCAGGGCAGGGGGTGCCCTTGGAGTGGCCCTCGTCCCTGGTCGCTGCTGTGTGCAGGGAGCAGCCCTGTTGACCCCTTGTGTCCCAGGACCTGGGGACCCCGAGTGAGAAGATCTGGCCTGGCTACAGCGAGCTGCCGGCGGTGAAGAAGATGACCTTCAGCGAGTACCCCTACAACAACCTGCGCAAGCGCTTCGGGGCCCTGCTCTCGGACCAGGGCTTTGACCTCATGAACAAGTGAGGACCCCGGCCCTGCCCGAGCCCTTGGGGCCTGGAGGCTGCTGGGTGGACAGGCGCCTCCCAGGGCTGCTCGCCACCACTGTAGCCAGGCCCCTAGGGCCCTGCCCACCCGGCTCCCGGGCCCGTGGCGGCCCCGTGAGGCCACTGCCCGGCCCTCGCAGGGTCACGCGGCGCCTGTGTCCCCAGGTTCCTGACCTACTTCCCCGGGCGGAGGATCAACGCCGAGGACGGGCTGAAGCACGAGTATTTCCGCGAGACGCCCCTGCCCATCGACCCCTCCATGTTCCCCACGTGGCCGGCCAAGAGCGAGCAGCAGAGGGTCAAGCGGGGCACCAGCCCACGGCCCCCTGAGGGCGGCCTGGGCTACAGCCAGCTGGTGAGGTCCTGCCCGGTCCCCGTGGGCGGGGTCTGGCCAGGGCAGGGTCCTCACGTCCCTGGCTCGCTCCGCAGGGTGACGACGACCTGAAGGAGACCGGCTTCCACCTCACCACCACCAACCAGGGCGCCTCGGCCGCGGGCCCCGGCTTCAGCCTCAAGTTCTGAAGCTCGCACGGCCCGGCGCGGCCAGGCTCGGCCTCGGCGACCCGGCCCCGGCACAGGGCCAGCTCCGAACTCCTCGCCCCCTTGACTTTCCAGTCTCTTTTTATATTTTGGTTTGTAAATTTGTAGAATTAAATACCGTTCCCTTGTGGAGGGAAAGGTGGTTTTCGGGTGTGTCTGAAGTGCCCAGTGAAACACGTGGCACACGTGTATGCAACACGCATGTGTGTGTGTGTGCACACGTGTGTGCTGGGCCAGGCCGTGGGGTGGACCTGAGCTGGGGGCAGCAAGGCCCTGTCCACAGGTGTCCCGGGCAGCCCCTGCCGCGTGGGGGTGGACACGGCTGGTGGTTCCGTGCGTGTAGCAAACTCCGTGGAAGAAGCCCTGGTTGTCCTCAGCAAAGTGGCCCCCAAGCTGTGAGCCGGCCGGGGCAGGGGGCAGGCAGAGGCCGCCAAGGGCTTGGAAGGCGCGCCTGTGGACCCCTGCCCGCCTGGCTGGCGGCGTCCTGCCGCCCCCCGCCCCCGCCCCCGCCCCCGCCCCCAGCTCCCATTCGGAGAGCAGCGTAGCCGCCCTCCAGGCCCAGCTCTGCCACCTTCTCCAGGAAGCCCTCCTGGCCTTGTGCGGCTGAGCAGAGGCCCCTTTGGCTGGGGTGTGGGGCGTGCGCTGTGCTGTCTGAGGTGGGCCGGGGGCTGCCTGCGCCCGCCCCCCCAAGAACGAGCCAGAGACGTGAGGGGAACGCGCTTTATGGAGGCGGCGCTCAGCTCCTCACGCGGATGCGCCAGGAGTAGGTGGTGAGCACGCGCTGGCGCCGCCGCACCACGCACGTGTAGGTGCCCTCGTTGACGGGGTTGGCGATGATGCTGAGGTGCGCCTCGCCCAGCGCCAGGTAGCCGGGGTAGGAGAACTCCAGGGGCTCCCGGTCCTTGTACCAGCTGCAAGGGGCGCTGCTGTAGGGGCGCGGCCGGCCCGCCCGCACGCCCCGCCCCCGCCACGCCACGCCCCCGCAGCCCCCGCCACGCACTGCACTTTGCCTTTCTTGTGCAGGATCTTGTGGCCGCAGCGGAACGTCACGTTCCTGCCCTCGGGCACCAGCCGCGTTTTGGTCCTGGGGGGTGGCAGGGTGGCAGCCGCCGTCGGGAAGGGGAATGCTGCTCGGGGCGGGGGAGGCGCGGAGTCAGGCCCGCCCCGCCCCGCCCCGCCCGCCCGCGGCCCCGAGCCCCCCCCCCCCCCCGCGGTGTCACCGTAGCAGAAGTCGCAGCTGCTGGGGCACAGCCTCTTCATGAGCCGCTGGCGGCTGTCGCAGAAGCCCCTCCGCGCCCAGGACGCGCACACGAACAGCCGGTCCAGGCAGCCTGCGGGCGGGGCCTGGCTCAGCGGTGCCCTCCCGCCCGCCCGCAGCCCGGCCCGCCGCCGGCCCGCCGCCGGCCCCGGGCACCCACCGTAGAGCCGGTGCAGCCCCCACAGCTCGTCCTGCGACAGCGCCTTCCAGCCGCGCAGCGTGGCGTTGAGGTGCATGAGCGCCCGGCCGTGCTGCGAGTGCATCAGCCCCAACGCGTGGCCGATCTCGTGGGCCGCCACGTGCACCAGGTCCGTGAGCCACACGCCTGCGAGCCCCGGGCCGTCAGAGCCGCAGGCCCCCCAGCCCGGCCCCTTCGCCCCGGCCTGCGGCAGCCCGGCCAAGGCCAGATAAGAACGTTCCGGGCCTGGGCGGTGAGCCGGGCCCCCAGGAATGCAGCTCCGGCTCCCTCTCCCTGGTGTCGGGCGCAGCCTCAGGGCCGCCCGCCCCGACCCCGGGGGCTCCCCCCGCCTCCCCCCTGGCCTGCGTGACCCTCAGCCCCTCCTGAGTCTGCCTGCAGCCCCCCCTGCAGCCGGAGCGGGGGAGGGGCGCGCGGGAAGCCGGGCCCAGGAGCCACCTTTCTTCCAGCTGTAGCGCGTGGGGCCCAGGACCCAGTGCTCGCTGTCGTCGAAGTGGATGCCGCCGTGTGGGGGGAAGAAGGCGTGGGCCAGCTCCCCGGTGGGGCCGTCGAAGCAGTGGTGCAGGGCGGACACCAGGCAGTCCGTGTGGTTGACCGCGTAGAAGCCTGGGGGGAGCGCGGCGCTGAGCGCGGGCCGCGGCCCGGGCCGCCGGGGCGGGGCGGGGCGGGGCTGGGGCGGGCGCCCACCTATGCGGAGGTCGCTGGGCTGCTCGGGGGCCACCTCGCGGAAGCTGAACGGGGACACGTCACTCCACATGCGGAAAGCCGCGGCCAGGCCCCGCCGCGTGTCCCGGGGGCTCAGCAGGTTCCGCGGGAAGGAGAGGATCCTGCGGGAGGGGGAAGGTCAGGGCCGGGGCCCGCGCTTGCCCCCCCGCCCCGGGCCCCGACCGCACCTGTAGGTGAGATTGAAGTGGTCCCAGCGCAGCCGGGCCGGGGTCAGCGTGTAGCGGCGTCTTCGGGGCGCGGGCGGGGCCGGCGGGGCGGGGGCCCGGGCGGCGGGGGCCGGCGCGGCGACGTCGCCCTTGGAGGGAAGAGAGGGCGCCCAGGGAGGCGGTGGGCGCGGCGCGCAGGACCGACGGGCAGGAGACGGGGTGGGCCCGCTTCCCGGCTGCCCACGCTGCGCGTGCGACCTCCGTGCGGGGCGGCGGGCGAGGCCGGCGGGGACGGTCGAATTCGAGGACCGGGGGTCTCACGTCCGGACCCAGAGGCGCCCCGACCCGCGGCCACGGGCCCGCAGGCGCGGTCCCCAGCCCTACGCACCTGGCCTCCCCGTCTGCTCACCTGTGTCGCGCTCGGGGCCGGGGCCACCGGGGTCCCCAGCCGGACCAGCAGCGCGAGCGCGGGCACCAGACACAGGGCGCCCAGCACGGCTCCGAGCCGGCGGCCCTGGACGGGCCCCGACGCCTCCGGGGGGACGCAGGCCCCGCGGCCCATGGCGGACTCGCTGTCGGGCGCAGGGCCGCAGGGGGCGGCGCGCGCGGGGCCTGGGCCGCGGGGCGCGCGGGGGAGGCGGCGGCGGCTCGGGTTACAGCGCGGGGCGGGGGCGGCGCCTGCGGGGAACCGGCCGGGAGGTCCGCAGTCCGGAGTCGCGCCGCCAGCCGGCTCGCGTCCCGAGCCCCGCGGGCCGGTCGCAGCGGCCTGGGCCCCGCCTGCTGGGCGGGGTCGCCCGGGCGGGGGGCCTCGGGGAGGAGACTGGCGCCAGGGTGCTAGGTTGAGCGAGGGTCGTCGCCTGCGCCTAGGGTCGCCGCGGCTGGATGACCCGCGGGCCTTCCCCGAGTGGACCCCGTCCGACGCCGGACCGCGGAGCCTCCGTGCGGGCCCCGAGGGCTGAGCGCGGCCGGCCCGGAAAGTGGCGCACGGCGGGGGGAGCGCAGTGAGGGACGTGGCAGTGAGTACGGGGCGGTGGCAGGGCCCGCGGGGCAGCGAGACTGCGGCGGACTCCGTGGAAGTGAGTAGGGGGTCCCGGGAGCGCGGAGGTGACAGCGCGGGGCTCTGAGGTGTTCCCGGCGTGGGCAGCGGAGTGCGCGTGGGTTCGGGGTTCGACGGGGCGCCCATAATTTTGTGGGGTGGGGGCGCCTCCGGGACGGGGCCCGAGGGCGAGGTGGCTTCGGCTCGGCCCCGAGTGTCTCCTCCCCCTACTCCCCCCCCCCCCCAGTTCTCCACGCAGGGCTCGGGCCCAGAGTGACAGCGGCGCCCGGCCAGCGGGGCCAGCGCCAAGCTGCTGGCGAGCGGCCGGCGGCGGAGCGGAAGGTTCCTGGAGAGCGTCCGCCCGCCGGGCTCGCGGCTGGATTCGCTGTGCGCCCGGCCCGCCCGCCCCCAGACAGGCAGAGGCGGCCAAGTTCGAGAAACGCTTTATGGAGGACAGGTGCGGGGCGGGGGGCGCGCGGCTCACACGAAGATCTGGATGCGGTCGCGGATGGGCTGGCGGCAGATGGGGCAGGCGCTGAGCGCGGCGCCGCAGGGCGCGCACGCGCCGTGGCCGCACTGGAACACGAGGCGGATGTGGCTGTCGATGCAGATCGGGCAGGTGATGCGCTCCTCCATCTGCCGGTAGCGGCTCTGCAGCTCCTCCACCAGCTGCCGCGGCGCGCCGGCCGCGGGCGCGGCGCCGGCCACCTCCGAGCCATCTGCGGGACGGAGCGGGGCGTGAGCCCGAGGGGAGCGAGTGAGGCGGGGCGGCGGGGCGGGGGCCCCACCCACCTGCACGCAGCTTCTTGCCGATGACCACCTGGCACCTGATGCACTTCTTCATCCTGCGCGCGCACTCTGCGGGGCAGACCGGGCGGCGTTGGAGGGGCTCTGCGGGCCGGGGCAGCCCCCCCCCCCCCCGGCCGCCGGCCCCGCTCACCCTCGCACACCGTGCGGTGCTGGCACGGGGAGAAGAGCACCAGAAGCGACAGCTCCGAGCACACTAGGCACTCGGCGGCTTCGGGCCCCGTGGCGGCCACGGCGTGCAGGTTCGTCACGGTGTTCGGGGTGCCGAGTGCGGGCCTAGGGCCCGGGGCCGCGCCCCCGCCCGCCTGCCGCTCCCTGCAGTGGGAGGGAGGGGCTTGAACAGGCCCCGATTGGAGCGGGGGGGGGGGGGGCTGCCCGGGCGTGGGCTCACCGGCAGCGCTGGGCACAGCCCTGCAGAGCCTTGAGCACTCGGCCCTCGGCCGCCAGGTCCAGCGGGCTCCGGCCGCGGTGGTTGGCATAGCTCACGTCGGCGCCCTCCAGCGCCAGGAAGCAGGCGAGCGCCGCGCCCACGGTCAGCTCCTCGCTGCCCGGGAGGCCAGAGGCCTGCAGCTGGGCGGCAAGACAGGGGAGGTGAGGACGGGCGTCGGGGTGGCGCCTGCCCAGGCCTTCAGGACCAGACTCGCCCTGCCTGCCCGAGGCTGCTGGCCGCAGGTCCTGGGGCGGCCGGGCCAGGAGACTGGGTCACCCCCCACCTCCCGGCCTGGGCGAGCAGAGCACGTCCGGAACCAGGCCTAGGGCGCCGCCGGATCCTGCAAACCACGGAGCCCCAGGCTGCGCGGGGGACCCTGGGGCCCCAAACCTCCTCACCCTGGACAGCAGCTGCAAGGGCCCTGGGTCCCCCCCGGCCCCGTCTGCCGCCAGGGGCAGCAGCTGGTGACGCTGCAAGGCCACGTGCAAGGCCGTGTCCCCGTCCTCGTCCTCGGCGTTGACGCTGCAGCCTGCGTCCACGAGCAGCGGCACCAGCCCCACGTGGGCCTGCTGCACGGCCAGGTGCAGCGGTGACTGCAGCTTCCGGTTCCGGACGTTCACGTCACAGCGGCCCTGGGGGGCACGCAGGCTCAGCCCCGCCCCCGCGGTGCCGCGGCCCCGCCCCCAGCCCCCCGCAGGCCTGGGGCCTCTGCCACACCTCCCGGATCAGGATCTGGGCCACCTCGCGGTGGTTGTTGAGGGCGGCCAGGTGCAGCGCGGTGAAGCCGTCTTCCTTCCTGGCGTCCACCAGCTGCCGAGCCCGGGCCAGGATCTTCCTGACAGCTCTGTGGGGGCGCAGAGATCTGCCCAGGGCCTGGGGCTGCCCCCAGGGCGGGCGTGGCACAGGAGGCCGCTGTGGGGGAGCCCCCCCCCCCCGGCACTCACAGCACGTGGCCCTGCAGGGACGCGTGGTGCAGCAGCGTGAAGCCCTGCCTGTTGGTGGCGGTGACGTCGATGCCCGGCACCTCGGTGAGGACCTCCACGATCCCATTGGCGCCCGCCGAGATGGCAGAGTGCAGGGGCGTGTCCGCATGGGCATCCTGCCGGCAAGGGGCCTGCGGTCACTGGGCAGTGGCCTTGACCCCGGGGTCGGGCCCGGGCCCAGCAGACCGGCACTCACAGGCAGGTTGACGTCACAGCCTTGCTCGCACAGGACCCTCACCACCTCCAGGAAGCCCCTCTGCACGGCCACGTGCAGCGCCGAGCTGCGGGCACTGTTGACCACGTCAGCCCCACACCCTGCACTCAGGAGTAGCCGGGCCACGTCCGGCTGGTTCCTGCAGGGAGAGCGAGCCGGGGGGCAGGGGTGCAGAGCCTGCAGCTGGGCCCGTGGGCTCCGCCCCGAGCAGCCCCCGGCCCCAGCCAGGCCTCACCCCAGGGCCGCGTAGTGCAGCGCGGTGCTGCCCTCGTCGTCCGGCAGGTCCAGGCCGGCCCCTGCCTGCAGCAGCAGCTGCACCAGCTCCACCTGGCCCAGGTAGGCAGCCACCTGCAGGGCAGTCCGGCCCTGGTTCTTGGTGTCCACCTGCCAGGAGGACCAGCCGTCAGCAGGGAGCTCCTGGCCCTCGGCCCCCGGCCAGGCGGCAGGGCGGGGAGGGCGCACCTGCTCTGGGTGCCTCCGCAGCAGCTCCAGCGCCCGGGCCACGTTGCCGAGGGCCACCTCCACCACCAGCCTCCCCGGGTGCTCCGGGTCACTCTTCTGGGCCCTGAGCTTATCCAGGGCCGCGCTCAGGGAGCCTGAGGGCGGGGCTGCGGTGAGTGGTGGCCGGGGGGGCCCCGCCTCCCGCTGGCCCCGGGCGGGCTCCGCACTTCTGTTCTCCCTGGCGCGCTCGGCCACGGCCAGGTTGGCGTCCTCGGCGGGACGGTGGGCCACCAGGCAGGAGGGGCTGAATGTCCACCGCTGGCCGCCGACCGCCACACGCAGGTTCCCGTCTCCAAACACCTTCACCACTTTTCCCACGCGGCCCAGGGCCTGAGGGGGAGGGCTGGGGTCACAGCGGGCCCCGGGCGCGGGAGCCGGCCGCAGGGGCGCGGGCACTCACGGGGGCCATGTCGTCCGTCCACTCGCTATGCCCGGCCTGCAGCCGCTTCACGGTGTCCAGGTCGTCGAGGACGCGTACCACATCACCCACCCAGAAGGTGTTGTGCTAGGCGACAGGGGGCCACGTCAGACTCCCAGCTGTGTGGGGCCACGCGGGGTCCAGGGGCAGAAAGGTGCCCTGCCACACACCCCAGGACATGGGCCTGAACTTGACCCCAGGCACAGCCAGAGGGTCGGGTGGATGAGGGACATAGGTGACCAAGGGAGCCGTGGCCAGAAGTGGCCAATCAGCAGCATCCAGACCAGACCAGAGCAGCTGGGGCAGGTGGGAGAGGCCCGGTGGCCCAAGCCTGGACACTGAGCGAGCCCCAGGCAGCATGGCCAGGGCCCACCCCCCACCGCAGGGCCCTCACTATGCACACCACCTGTCCTGAGACCCCCACAGCTCCCTCCAAGGCCCCTGACACCCCAGCTTCAGGTCCCCTCCTCCTGCTTGCCCCACACCTGTGCCCCCATCCCCCACCTGCCCCCCACACCACACCCACCGGGGGCATCTCACCCCACAGCCGACCCAGCCTGCTTCCACCCTCAGGACAGACGCCGCCCTGGCCTGGCCACTGCAGCCTCACCCTCCGCTGGGTCCCTTCACACCCAACGCCCTCCCCGGTCACTCCTGGGCCCGGGACTGCGCGAGGCAGGGCTGCAGAAGCGGACGCACGGGGCTCAGCCCAGCCCCCCATGCACCTTGGTGAGAGCCCCGGGGTGGAACGTCCAGCGGGTCTCGGGGCTGAACTGCACACGCACGTCCCCGCGGTCGGTGATGCGGTGCACGGTGCCCGTCTGTCCGATAAACTGTGGCGGGTCACGGAGGCTGTGGCCAGGTCGGGCTGGACTCTCGGGGGAGGAGGGCAGGGGAGGGGACCGGAGGGCACAGGGCCTCAGCAGGTGGGCGGCTCACCTCCGCCATCCTGGGGTTCCAGCCACCGTGGCCTTCCTGCATCTCCCGCAGGACGTCCGTGTCCAGCAGGCACTTGACCTTGTCCCCGTACTGGAAGGGCCGCCCGTCGGCACTCACCCTGCGCTGCAGCTCGGCAGGCTGCCCTGGGGAGGGGGGAGGGGCCAGGCGGGCCTCAGGCGGCAGCCCCTCCCCCAGCAGGGCAGGAGGGCAGCTGGTTCAGGGGGCCCAGCCCCGTACCAAGCCTCGGGAGGTGCTCCTTGTAGTAGAAGCCGCCGGCCGCCTCGCCCACACACCTAAGGTCCACCTTGCCCTTGTGGCCCACGCGGTACACATTGGTGGTGCCATCAGCCCACGTCACGCTGGCCACGCTGCGGCCCGTCTCCACGTCCCAGCCACGGATGTCCACCACGCGGCCGGGCTTCCCTTCCCCTCCTGGGGAGAGAGGGTCCCCGTCGGCCTCGGGCTGCGGCCCGGCCCGGCCCGGCCCCTCGGCCAGCACTCACCGTCCTGCGAGCCCCATTCCCAGTCTGGGCCGCGCACCACCTTCGCGCCCTGGAAGATGCCCTTCAGGGGGACGCGCAGGAGGCCCTGGCGGGGACTCAGCGAGACACTGCGGGAGAGGAGACCCTGAGCCGGGCGGAGCCCCGCCCCCAGGCCCGGGGGGTGGGCAGGTGGGAGGTGCCCCGCAGCGGGCCGGTGTGTGGGGAGACGTGAGGCGTGCAGGCTGGGAACAGCGCAGCCCACGGCCCCGCACTCGCCGCATGCGGTGCACGGTGCCTGCCTCAGCCCAATCCCACGACCACAGGACACTTCCCTGGCCACGCCCTGGCCTGGCGCCCGGCACCACGCCCCGGTCAGAGAGCTCACCGTGGGCCTGGGGCCTCCACGAGGGATGCGAGCGGCCTCATGGCCACTGCTGCCCGAGTCCCGGGGAGCGGCCCGAGCCTCCCAGGGGTGCCCGTAGCACCCGCCTCGGCAGTCCTGCTCCCCCGGGGGGCGGGACCCCGGCCCGGGCCATCCTCGGGGAGGTGCGCCCGGCAGGGATCCGGGCGGCTGGGCGGGGACTCACGGGCGCGAGTGCGCGGTCTCGTAGCGCTCGAAGGCGTGGCCCAGGTCGTGCCGGTTGTGCATGTAGCACTGCGTGCACAGGTCGTAGTCGAAGCACACGCGGCACTTCCAGCGCATGCCGCGCAGCCCGTGTTTCTTGCAGCAGTCGCAGATGATGTTGGGGTGGCGGACGCCTGGGGCGGGCAGGGCCGGGGTCAGGCGGCGGCGCGCCGGCCCCGCCCCCAGGCCCGCCCCCGCGCGCACCTATCTGGGCGTTGTCGTAGAGCAGCAGGTCGTGCGCGCCCTGGTAGCCGGCGCGGTAGTTGGTGCGGGTGCCCTGGTCCCACTGCACGACGACTGTGCGGTCGGGAGTCGAGGCGCTGCCGTGCCGGCCCAGCTCCACCACCGTGCCCACGCCGCCCTCGCCGCCGTCCTGCTGGCCCCACTTCCAGTCCACGCCGCGCACCACGCGCATGCCCACCTGCACGCCTGCCTGGGGGTCCGGGTCCATGGTGGGCGGCACTGCCGGGGCCTGCAGGCAGAGGGCGCCCTCAGGCGGGGCCAGGTGGCCACGGGCCGACCCGCCCGCTGCACCTGGCGCCTGCTCAGAGGGGGAAGCCCGGAGGAGAGTCCTGGGGGACTGCTTAGCCCCAGCCATAAAGCGGCAGTGCAAACGCTCTGGACCTGCCCAGAGGGGCCCACAGGCCGGCCCCAGGGAGGCGGAGCCGCCCCACCAGCACCTGCCCGCCTGTGGATGCTCCTCTATGGTGACGGCACACAGCGGCCAGCAACGCGCTCAAACTGATGTGGCGGTGCTGCCGCGTGGCGCAGCAGGTTAAGCGTCCACGTGGGCACCAGTTCCAATCCCGGCTGCCGCAGTGCCAACCCAGCTCCCTGCTAATGTGCCTGAGAAACCGGCAGACAGCCAAGCACCCAGCACCCCCGTGGGAGACCAAAACAGAGTCCCAGGCTCCCGGATTCCGCCTGGCCCAGCCCTGGCCAACGAGGAACAAACCAGCAGACGGAAGAGGCGTCCCCTCCCACCCGCCGCACTCGCTGTGACTCTGCCTTTCCAAAAACTTTCAAAATGAGCCTTAAAAAAAAAAAATTGGAGGTGCCCTTGAGAGGCAAGAAATACAGCTCTTGGAAGAAAACAGGCCGCTCCTGGCACAGTCGGGCTGCTGGGCGACAGGGCAGCACACGTGACCTCGGACCAGCTCTCCACCACGGACCACACGGCCACGGCTGGCGGGCACAACGCTGGCACAGGCACCCTCGGATGACCACAACAGCACCTCTGCCCACTGCTCACAGCTGGGACACCCCCACTGCAGGACCAGCTCCCGAGAGGCGTGGCCTGGCCAGGCGGGGCACGGACCCCTGGCCTCACACGGAGCACAAGGCCACCCCACTATGGACAGCAGCAGAGGGCGGCTGCTTGTTCACCCCAGAACAAGCGACACAGCGTAGCAGGGGCCAGGCAGCCGACCCCGGGGCTCCAGACCCCAACCTAGGGGCTGGCTCTGAGCTCACGGCCATCTGTGGCCTGGGCATTCTCTGTGTGAGTGAGGGGGAGGGGAGGACAGGCTCATGGCCCCAGACAGAGCAGTGATGGCCACTCCCCTCCTCACTCAAGGGCAGGGCCCGTGGCTGGGCAGGTGCCGCCCCAGAGGTGCTGCCAGGGCCAGAGCTGGCCGAGTGTGGGCGTCCTCAAGCCACACCCTACGCTTCCCAGGAGGCTGGCAGGCGCGTGGCCGTGGGTCCAGCTTCAGTTAGGCCCCAAGGGCCCTGACACCCAGGCTTGGCCAGTCTATAGGTGGGCAGCAGCCAGCCCCAGCAGTGGCGCCCGGGATAAGCCCATGTGAGGGCCCAGCCCCCCTGCAAAGCCTGCACCCAATGCGGGGACAGTGCCCCTCCAATGCGTCTCCCCAGGGGATCAGGGCACAGACCCCCTCGGCCGGCTCCACCTCCTTCCCTCTTTGCACCAGGACCGCCGGGGCTGCCACAGAAACCCACGGGGGCTCCCAAGAAGCCTCAACCACACGCCCCAGCTCTGCGTCCAGGGAGAAACCTCAGACCAGCCCAGGCCCCACTGGGACCCTGCACCAGGCGGCCTCCTGCCTTCCACAGGACACGGCCACGCCCAGACCAGCCGCTGGAGTGCCCTGTGCTGAGGATGCGACCCCAAACAAGGCAGGGGGCTCAGGGTGGCCACCGGCTCTGCCTCCCAGCACTGTACCCGCCGTACCCACACAGAGCCAGGCATGGAGCCCTCATATCCACTCACTGCCTGTGCCCCACCTGGACAGTCCCCGAGAGCACCTGACCCTCAGAGCACGTGCTGGGTTCCTGTGGCGGGCAGCAGACCCCGTGTCCTGAGGGCCCAGCCAGCCCAGGCCCGTCCCACCTACCTACTGGCTGGCCGTGTGCCAACCATACGGCAGGCTTTGGCTCCCACCAGGAATGCCCAGGACCCCTTCCTGGAAATGGCCCCGACCCCTCGGGAGACCCAGCGGGCCGAGCAGCCTCCATGTGTGATGGGAGGAGCCACAGCTGCCCCCACTCCCCAGGGGCTCGCCGTGACCAGCTCCAGACCACGCGGCCCCGGAGAGCCAAGGGCACGGCCAGGCTGAGCCCCCACCACGGCCCCCGCAGACACGGCAGAAGCAGCTGAGCGGAGACGGTGGCCGGGGGCAGAGGGGTCGCCCAGCGCTGTGGGGCCCCAGGCTGCTGGCCTCTGCCAGACCCTGACCCACAGGCTCTCTGCCCAGCCGGGAGCCAGGCCTGGTCATGGTGGGGAGAGCAGAGAGAAGGGCTCCTCCCTGCCCGACGCCCCACAGGAGCCACAGCTGAGCTGGTTCCAGGGAACTGGCCCAGAACCAAGAAGGCCTCTGGCAGGAAGACCCGAGCGCCACAGCCGGCGCTGCGGTCACTCTGCGGCCAGGGCGGCACGCCCCGGGCAGGGGCCACACCGCTTGTCTGCTGGACATTTGCCAACGAGACACGGGCGTGCCACAGCGTGACCTGTGCCCTGCGGACGGGGCTGGGGCACTCGCACAAGGTCTGCGGGCAATCAGGAAGGCAGGAGGGGGCCGCCACGGCCTCCACCCGCGGGCGCCAGCGCCGGTCCAGCCGTGGCAGCGGCCGAGGCCTGAGCCACACCTGCTGGCGCTCACTCCAGGCATTTAGCATGGCTGCTGCCTGCCCAGCCCTGGCCCCGGGCTGTCCCTCACGGGAGCCCGCGGGAGTGGGGCAGCTGAGGGGACGCAGGCAGGGTCTCCCTCCCCACCTTACCTCTCGTGCCTGGAACTGCACCCTGCGATGCCCGGGGCAGGAGGAGGGGCTCAGGGGAGCTCAGTGCACACACAGGGTGCCCAGCCCTAAGGGGCCCGGGCCCAGGATGGCCTCCCCTGGCCAGGGTCGCCGCCTCCGCCCTGCTGCCACCCGTCCCCCGTCCCCGTGGGGACAGACGGGGACACGGCTCCCGGGACATTCCAGGACCCTTTGGAGAGGGCCGGGGCTTCCCCCCACCCCCGCTCCTGAGGCCGGCATGGACAGGGTCCAGCACCCAGCCTCGGGCTCACTGTCTCATTCAGTCTCAGCAGCGAGGGGCAGGGCCAGGTGGGGAGAGGGGTCCAGTCCACTGGGCGGCCTCCGGCACAGTGCTCCGGACCACCGGGGAGGCCTGTCTGTCAAGCCTGGGGGTCTCAGAACTGAGGCTGCCGGCAGGGCATGGACCTCGGCCTCCCCGGCTGCGGCCAGCCGCGGAGCAGTCGGAGAAGTGGGCGGGGGCAGGGAGGGCGCCCCACAGACCGCAGGGGAGTCCCTGCCCAGGTGCCGCCCGTGGGGGCCCCGCCACCCTACCCCTCCCGGACAGCATGAGGCCTCCAAGTGCCCACTCCGCTACAACCCTGCGGGCCCCAGGCTCAGAGCGGCGGCACAGCTGGGCCCCCCGCGTGTCCGTGGTCGGCTCACTCTGGCCCGAGACTCCTGGGGCAAGTGCAGGTGCGCAGGCCTGACCTGGCCTGGCCAAGGCCACCCAGAGGCAGGGACCCCAGGGGCAGCCACAGCCGGGGGGGGGGGGAGGGGGCGACAGCGTTCCCCTGTGCAGGACGCCGCGAGGGCCACGGCCACCGCAGCCCCTGGCGTCCCCATGGCCCTCCTCCCGTCCCCTGACACTCAGCTGACCACGCCACCAACACAGAGCCACCAACGTCTGCCCCTCCGCAGAGACCCTGGCTCCGCCCAGGTCACAGGCCGGCCTGAAGCCCCTGGGAGGCCGCTGCTACACCTGAGGCGCCCGTGGGGGTGGGGGTGGGGGTGGGGGTGGGGGCGACAGGCGCGGGGCGGATCGGGGTCTCACCTCAGAGCGCCCGCCAGCCTCCAGCCAGCATCCCAAGCCTTCAGCCGCTGCTCCCCCGGCCGCCGCGGTCTCCTGTTGGAACGCAGCCGCAGCCGCTGACCAGGCCCCCCCGGCTGTCTCCAGGGGCCGGGGGTCGGGCGGTGGAGGAGGACCAGGCCGGGCCGTCTGCGGAGAGTCCGTGGGAAAGGCGTTAACCACAGACCCGCCTTCAGCGAGGCGCTGCAGCCCAGCGAAGGCACAGGTGACCCCGCACCCGCACTGACCCTGTCCGGCGCCAGCGACTGGCCGAACGCCGGCCGCAGCACCCCGGACCCCCGCGGAGTGGGCTGAAGCCCGGAGGCGGGGGCCAGCACCCCCGCCGCGGAAAGCCCTGGGCTGGGGGGGCCACGACCTCTGACCTCCACCGCCCAGTGGGGTCACCGCTGCCCCCTGCCCGCACCTGACCTTGGGTGGAGGCTGACATCTGGGGACCTGTTGCGCCCGCAGCAACAGGCCAGGCAAGGCCCCCCCCCGGGAAAGGCAGGGCTGCCGCGTCCCCGGGCCCAGCGGCGCCCGCCCGCCACCCTCGCGGGCTTCACGGGGGTCTCCTGCGCATCGCGCCGCCGCCCACAGGCACGCGCGCTCACGCACCCAGCAGCAGACCCCGCCATCGGGTCGCGCCCGCGTCAGCAGCTCACCAGTCTGGCGGTCCGCGCGCGCCCGGCCTCCGGCACCCGCCTCCGACCGCGGCCAGCGTCCGCCTGTGGCCGAGGGCAGAGGCCGAGACGCAGTCGGCGGCCGGTCCGGACCGCGGCCCCGGCCCCGGCGGCCGCCCCGCCCGCTGCCCGCCGCCCGGCCCCGCCGCCCTCCACTTGCCCGAAGTTTCCGCGCTGCCCGGGAGCCGGGCACGGGGCCCCGAGCAGGCGGACAGCCCGTCGGCCCGCCTGCGGTCAGGGGCGCGCGGCAGCCGCCGGCCTGGGCTGCTCAGCGGCGGCCACTGCAGGCCGCCCGCCGCCCGCAGCGCCACCGGAGAACGCCGCGCAGCAGCCCCCGCGCCCGCCCTCCCGGTCGCCGCACTGCCTGCCGGGACTCGTAGTCCACAGGCGCCCGGGAGGACGGGGGCGGGGCGGCCGCAGCTCCCAGGAGGCCGCGGGGTCGGGGCGGGACAGAGAGGGGCGGTGACGCGCGCCGGGGGCGGGGCGACGCACGCCAGGACGGGGAGAGAGGGAGGGGCGACGCAGCCAGGCGGGGGGAAAGGGAGGGGCTAAGCAAGCCAGGCGGGGGGAAAGGGAGGGGCTAAGCAAGGAGGGGGACTACGCAGCCGGGAGGGGAGGGGCTAAGCACGCCTGGGGAGGGGCTAGGCCGTCGGGGCGGGGCTAAGCACAAGGGGAGGGGGAGGAGCGGCGCACGCCGGGGCTCCGGGCGCGGGGCTTAGGACCGCACAAGATGACCGGGCCGCGGCGGCCGGGACAGCACGGGTCGGCCGGCCGCGTCTCTGCAGTGCGGGGCCACGGCGAGAGGGGGAAGTTATGCCTCTGACGGGGAAAGCACGAAGGGCTGGGGGCGCGGACGCACCGCCACCCCGAGGTGACGTCGGACCCCGACGGCGGGCGGCCAGGCTCGGCTGACTGCGACACCTCGGCCGCCCGTCCGGACGTGGCGGCGCCTGCGCCTGCGCGATGGGCATCCCCGGGACGCGTGCGTTGCCGTGGGGATGGGAGCCGCCGAGTGACAGCTCTGCTGGCGCAGTGGGCGGGGCTTCCGCGGACGGTGACAGGTCCGCGCAGGCTCGGGTTTCGATGGACGCTTGGAGACCTCGGTGCGCTGACTCCGCAGGGGTGGCCGCAGCCAGGCCGGCCCGGGAGCGGACCCGGGACTCCGGTTCAGTGTGCGTGTCCATGCGGCGACCTGGACCCGCGCCCGCGCGCGGTTTTAGCCCCGCAGAATAGACTCCAGGGCCCAAGGCCGCGGCCCCGCCCTCCTCGCGCCCCCTGCACCCCGCAGCCCTGGCAGCCACGGTGCTACCAAGGCTGCCTTTGTTAAGCCCACGGACGTTTGTGGCCTCCCGACCGGCGCGCGTGGTCGAGGTCCCTGCCTGCTGCTGGGCGGACGGCACCTGCCGTCCTGCCCCGGGAGACGCGGCCGGCGGGGCCGCTCCCTGGGGTTCATGATCAGCCCTGGGCGGGACCCAGGAGTCACCCTCGGGTGCAGACGAAGCCTCGGCGCCGGGCGCGGCCGGGGACTGACGGGCCTGGTGGGAATTCACGGTGCAGGACCCCAGCAGCGGGTTTAGATGAGACAGCCCTGGCCAAGGGGTCTCCGTGGTGCCCGGGCCTCGCCCGTGTCCGGGCGGCGAGCAGTGGAGGCAGGGGCGCTGTGCTGACCCCAGCCCTGGCGCCCCGCCTCACTGACCCGTGTGAGCCTGAGCTCCCTGCAGAACGAAGCCCGCGGTATAGCCCAGCTCTGGGCTCAGGGACACGTGACCCAGGCGGCGCCCCACACTGAGGGGACCCTGACCCCGGGCGCTGAAGTTAACGGAGGTCATTGGTTAGCAAAGGTCGCCTCCCTGCCACACCCCTGGTGTCTGCGCCCTTGGAACTCGCGGGGTCCCCACCCAGACACCTGCTGTGCGGAGCCGCCCGTGGGGGGCTGAGCCGCATGCCCTGCCCGCTCTGCCAGCCGGGACAGGCAGGGGCTCTAGATACAGCGATTAGGGCTTGGCCTGGGGGCCTGTGGACAGTGCCCTGGGCCCCTCCCCTCTTGCGCCCCATTTGTGCGCTGGCCTCCAGGAGAGCCAGAGCTTCGCGCAGGAGAAAGCTGGGGCAGGAGCGGTGCAGCACCTGTGTCCCACGCTGGCGCTCCGGCTGCTGCACGCCCCGTCCAGCTCCCTGCTGTGCACCTGTGGAGGCAGCCCGTGCTGGCCTGGGGGCCCGGGGCCCTGCGCCTGCGGGTGGAGGGCCCGGCTCCTGGCTCCGGCCTCGCCCAGGCCCAGGCGTGTGGGGACTGAACCGCTGTGGGAGTTGCTCTGCCTCTATTTCAGATCAACAAGTCACTGTCCTAGGTACACCTTTAACTTGGAGACAGGTGAGCCAGGCGCTGCTTCCGGGACTCCCACGCGGGTGCAGGGACCCAAGCACTTGCGTCATCTTCCACTGCTTTCCCAGGTGCATTAGCAGGGAGCAGGACCAGAAGTGGAGAAACCGGGACTCGAACCAGTGACTTTATGGGATGCCGGTGTTGCAGGCTGTCTTTAAAAAAATATATATATGTTATTTATTTATTTGAAAGTCAGAGTTAAATAGAGAAGGAGAGGCAGAGAGAGAGAGGTCTTCCAACCCCCTGGTTCACTCCCTAGATGGCTGCAATGGCTGGAGCTGCGCTGGTCTGAAGCCAAGAGCCAGGAGCTTCTTCCAGGTCTCCCAGGTGGGTGCAGGGGCCCAAGGATTTGGGCCATCTTCTACTGCTTTCCCAGGCTCATTAACAGGGAGCTGGATTGGAAGTGGAGCAGCTGGGACTCCAAGCAGCACCCACAGGGGATGCCGGCGCTGCAGGCGGCAGCTTTACCCGCTACACCACAGCGCCGGCCCCACAGGCTGGGTCTTTAACCTGCTGAGCATCAGCCCCAATCAATTTTCAATGTAAATTTGTTTTCATCAGTTCCACTGGTTCACTCTCCAAATGCCAGCAACAGCAAAGACCAGGCCAAGCCAAAGCCAGGAGCCGGCCCCTGAGGTAGGGCCATAACCGGCTGCCCACCAGGGCGTTGGCAGGGGGCTGCGTGGGAGTGGGAGTGTGGAACTTGGACCAGGCTCCGGTGCGGGATGTGGGCACCCTGAGCAGGAGGCTGCTGTGCCGAAGGTCTGCCCCGCCTTGTTAACAAACCTGCTGGCATAGAAACTGCACAACTGGGGCCGGCGCCAGCCTGTGGTGTGGTGTCCGCTGTGACAACAGCATCCCACATGGGCACCAGTTCAAGTCCCAGCTGCTCCACTTCCAATCCAGCTCCCTGCTACGGCCTGGGAAAGCAGGGGAGTGCTTGGGCCCTGCACCCGCCTGGGAGGCCTGGAAGAAGCTCCCGGCTTCTGGCTTCAGTGTGGCCCAGCCATGGCCATTGCAGCCACTTGGGGAGTGAACCAGCAAATGGAAGACTCTGTCTCTCCCTCTCTCTCTCTTTCTCTGTCTCTCTCTGCCTCTCTGAAACTCTATCTTTCAAATAAGTCAATCTTTTTTAAAGAAATTAAAATAGGCTGGTGCCGCGGCTCACTAGGCTAATCCTCCACCTTGCAGCGCCGGCACACCGGGTTCTAGTCCCGGTCGGGGTGCCGGATTCTGTCCCGGTTGCCCCTCTTCCAGGCCAGCTCTCTGCTGTGGCCAGGGAGTGCAGTGGAGGATGGTCCAAGTGCTTGGGCCCTGCACCCCATGGGAGACCAGGAGAAGCACCTGGCTCCTGGCTTCGGATCAGTGCGATGCGCCGGCCGCAGTGAGTCAGCCGCAGTGGCCATTGGAGGGTGAACCAACGGCAAAAAGGAAGACCTCTCTCTCTTTCTCTCTCTCTCTCTCTCACACACTATCCACTCTGCCTGTCAAAAAAATTAAAATAAAAACCTTAGAACCTGCACATAGTTAGGGGGTACTGGGTGATGCTCCCATGCACCGTACACTGTGTAATATTCGATCGGCACATACGTGTATCTCCTCAAACATTTAGCATTCTTTGTGGTAAAATCATCCAAAATCATATTTTAAAGATTTATTTATTTTGGGACCGGTGCTGTGGCATGGTAGGCTAACTAAGCCTCTGCCTGTGGCACTGACATCCATATGGGCGCCAGTTCGAGTCCTGGCTGCTCCACTTCTGATCCAGCTCCCTGCTGTGGCCTGGGAAAGCAGTGCAGGACGGCCCAAGTCCTTGGGCTCCTGCACCTGCATGGGAGACCTGGATGAAGCTCCTGGCTCCTGGCTTTGGATCAGCTCAGCTCCGGCTGTTGTTGCCATCTGGGGAGTGAACCAGCGGATGGAAGATCTTCGTGTCTCCCCTTCTCTGTGTCTGAAACTCTGCTTCTCAAATAAATAAATAAAATCTAAAAAAAATTTTTTTTGAAAGGTGGAGCAACAGAGAAAGGGAGAAACAGACGAGCAGGATCGTCCATGCACTGGTTCACTCCCCACGTGCCTGTAGCAGCTGGGGCTGGGCCGGGTCAAAGCCAGGAGCAAGGAGCTCCATCCGGGTCTCCCACATGCGTGCGGGAGCCAGGCAGTTGGCTCACCCTGTGCTGCCGTCCCGGGCCGTCAGCAGGGAGCTGGGTGGGAAGCAGAGCAGCCGGGACTGGAACAGGTGCTCCAGCTGTGTGGACAGCAGCGCCACCGGCAGCCACTAGACCTGCCAGCCCCTGACACCTGCCCCACAAGAGCGGCTGCCGAGTGCACGGGGCCTGTGCAGAGGAGCTGAGGCCACACCTTCAAGTAGAACCAAAGCCGTCAACCAGAGGAGCACAGACTCCAGCAGAGCACGGGGGGACGGTAACCCTCTCCAGTAAGCACTCAGAGCTGGCTCCTGGCCCCACAGAGGAAGAAAGAGTGGCAGGGCCGGTGGTCGCCAGTGACCAGCCCCAGCCCTGCACTGACGGTGACAGCCGTGAGCTGACAGCTGTGATGGTGACCAGTGATGCTGACAGCAGTGCCTGCCCAGCCCCAGCCCTGCACTGACGGTGACAGCCGTGAGCTGACAGCTGTGACGGTGTCCAGTGATGCTGACAGCAGTGCCTGCCCAGCCCCGTCAGATGACGCTCCATGCCCGTGACCTGCGTGTCCACCCCTGTGCTGGGCATGGCAGTGTCCCGGCTTCTGCTGCTGGCTCGGGCTCTGTGGTGCTGTCTGCCACCTCATGGGTTGGAGAGGGGGATCCGCCGGGCCTGGGAGAACAGGAGTGTCCCAGTGCCCATGGCAGCCTCACCCCTGCGGTGCCCACAGGGCTGAAGCTGTCAGCGGGACTCTGCCTTGCCCTGCCCTCCACCATTTGTGTTCGTTATTTGAAAGACACAGTTACAGGGCAGTGGGGGGTCCTCCATCCGCTGGGTCACTCCCCAAATGCAACCAAGGCTGGGCCAGGCCGAAGCCAGGAGCCGGGAGCCTCATCTGGGCCTCCCACGTGGGTGCAGGGCCCCAAGCACTGGGCCTCTTCCACTGCTCTCCCAGGTGCATTAGCAGGGAGCTGGATCGGAAGCGGAGCAGCCGAGACTCGGACAGGTGCCACATGGGATGCCGGCACTGCAGGCATTGGCTTTCCCCACTAGAGGTCCTGCCCGAGGGGCACGCTGGTCTGACGTCCTCGGCAGCATGTGCCCGGCTCTGGTGGGCCCCGTGGGGCTCTGGGGCAGCAGGAAGGGGGCGCTGAGGCCTGGGAGCCTCGGGAGCTGCTCCTGGTGGCTTGGGCCGGAGAGCAGGGCCCGTCTGCGTGCAGCTGGCCCTTCCCCGCACTCACTGAGCCTGGGCTGTCACAGCTGCCCACGCCCTGCAGCTGTGGGAGGTGCCCGCACCCTCCGGGCCACCCGTGCAGCCGCCATGTTCTCGATGCAAGAGTGGGATGCGCCCCCTGCGGTGGCTCCCATCCACGCCAGAAACAGAAAGCAAACAATCACGCAGCAGACGAACACCGATGCTGGGGACACTTTTATGGAAATGTGTTTATTAAGCTTTAAAAAATGTATTTTATTTATTTGAAAAGCAGAGACAGACAGATCTCCCACCCACTGTTCATGCCCCGAGTGCACGCGGTAGCTGGGCTGGGTCAGGAGGGAGCTGGAGCCCTCAGCCTGCCCGGTGCCCAGCAGCCCACTAACCGCCTCGCCGACGCCCACCCTGTGCCAACGCGTTTGAAAACGCCAGCAAGATGAAAAATGTTCTAAGACCTCCGAGTGGACTTGGGGTGGCCGTGGGGCGCGGCGGATGAGCTGCGAGGGGTGCCACAGCCCCTGCCCCACCCCTCGCCCCTTCAGACGGGGTCCAGCCTCTGTCGCTCTCTTCAGGGCAAGCGCAGCTGACACTGTTCGCGGTCACGATGTGCAACGCCCTTTTGTTTGTTTGCGACTTGAGAGGCAGAAACACAGGAGAGTGAGAGCTTCCACAGGTTCATTCCCAAATGCCGCAGAGGCCGAGCAGGGGCCAGAGCCCGGAGCCTGGAGCTCAGGCCAGGTCTCCCCCAGCGCGGCAGGCACGCGGCTGCTTGTGCCATCGCCGCTCCCCCGGGTGCACAGCCTCAGGGAGCTGGAGTCAGGAGAGCCTAGTACTCTTTTTAAAGATTTTGTTTGTTTATTTGAGAGGTAGAGTTACAGTGTGAAGAGGAGAGAGAAACACCTTCCATCCGCTCCTGGCTCCTGGCTTCGGATCAGCTCAGCTCCAGCCATTGCAGCCATCTGGGGAGCAAACCAGGGAATGGAAGACCTCTCTCTCTTTCCCTCTCTCTCTCTCTCTCTCTCTCTCTCTCTCACTGTACTTTTCAAGTAAGTCAATAAACCTTTGAAAAGAAAACGGTGTGGTGCGCTGGTGTCTGTGTGCAAGGGTCTGACCAGCACCGCAGACGTGGAGGCAAGCGGAGGGTCTCGAGGGGCAGTGGTGCAGGATGGGAGGCGTCTCCACCTTTCCTCGTGGCCTCGTGCCCCTCACTGCTGGCCTCTCCCTGTAGACACAGGCAGGACTGTCTGACCAGAAAAGCGTGCGTGGCCCCAGGACTGAAATCAGGGCACGGCTCGCTCCGGGTAGGCTGCATCCAAGCTCTTGAAGCAGCCGGGCCAGGCCTCTGCCTCTGGTCTTAGGAGCCGAGCAGATGGAGGCCAGCCCTGCGGGGGACGGGGGCAGCCCCTTCCCACGCCCTCCAGTGGGAGGCCAGCCCTGCGGGGGGACGGGGGCAGCCCCTTCCCACGCCCTCCAGTGGGAGGCCAGCCCTGCGGGGGGGACGGGGGCAGCCCCTTCCCACGCCCTCCAGTGGGAGGCCAGCCCTGCGGGGGGACGGGGGCAGCCCCTTCCCACGCCCTCCAGTGGGAGGCCAGCCCTGCGGGGGGACGGGGGCAGTCCCTTCCCACGCCCTCCAGTGGGAGGCCAGCCCTGCGGGGGGACGGGGGCAGTCCCTTCCCACGCCCTCCAGTGGGAGGCCAGCCCTGCGGGGGGACGGGGGCAGCCCCTTCCCACGCCCTCCAGTGGGAGGCCAGCCCTGCGGGGGGACAGGGGGCAGCCCCTTCCCACGCCCTCCAGTGGGAGGCCAGCCCTGCGGGGGACGGGAGCAGCCCCTTCCCACGCCCTCCAGTGGGAGGCCAGCCCTGTGAGGGGAGGGAGGCTAGGTCAGCCCTGGAGGGGGCGGCCACCCCTTTCCCACGCCCTCCAGTGGAGGTATCCTGTCTGAGAGCTTCCGCCTGACCAGTCCCTGGGCATGAAGGGTCAGCCTCCTTACAGCCCTCCATGGTCTGAGCTGAGAATGGTCCCTTCGGGGAAGTGGACGTGTGTGCTAGTCACGGGGAGGTCTGAGACCAGCGGCCACCAGGCCCTGTGCTGGCCTCCTGCACCTGGCTGCCCTGCCCCTTCCACCTGGCAATGCCCATGGCTACCCAGGAATCTGGCCCCGCAGGGGTGGGGGCTGCCTGTCCCAGACCCTGGCCTCCCGGGAGATCGCCTGAAGTGTGCCCATCTGGGGAGGGGCTTCAAGAGGGGAACTTGCTGGGCCGGTGCCGCGGCTTACTAGGCTAATCCTCCGCCTAGCGGCGCCGGCACACCGGGTTCTAGTCCCGGTCGGGGCGCCAGATTCTGTCCCGGTTGCCCCTCTTCCAGGCCAGCTCTCTGCTGTGGCCAGGGAGTGCAGTGGAGGATGACCCAAGTGCTTGGGCCCTGCACCCCATGGGAGACCAGGATAAGTACCTGGCTCCTGCCATTGGATCAGCGCGGTGCTCCGGCCGCAGCGCGCCGGCCGCGGCAGCCATTGGAGGGTGAACCAACGGTAAAGGAAGACCTTTCTCTCTGTCTCTCTCTCTCACTGTCCACTCTGCCTGTCAAAAAAAAAAAAAAAAAAAAAAAAAAGAGGGGAACTGGCAAGGCAGGAGGCGTGGCTGCCTAGCTCACTGCCCCCCCCAGCCAAGCCCCACCACCAGAAGGTGCCCCTGCCTCCAGGTCGGAGAGGGGATGAGGGGTGGGGCTACCGCTCCATCTCCTTTGCCCAGAAACTTTGGGTGGAAGTGGGGCTGCTTCCCCCCATCCACCTGGGCACAGCCCTCCCCCCACCCTCATCCTCTGCCTGAAAGAGGCAAGGCACTGTAGACAGGGGGTCTGGGGCGGGGGAGGGGCAGCAGAGACATCAGCACCACGCCCCTCCAGGAACTGCCCTGGCCAGGGCAGGGACAGAGGCCCCTGCAGGTCGCATCCAGTTCTGTCTGCTCCTCCTGCAGGACAGGTCCTTCCCGCCCCACTGCCCACAGCCAGGCCCTGGCCCCACCCGAGGGCTTCCCCGAGGCACTGCAGCGGGCTCTGTCCTGTGGTCTTGGGGAGTGGGGTGGGGTTGGGGGAGGGGTCTGGAGTCCCTTCAGGAAGCCAGGGCGAGTTGGAGCCCAGGGGCTGCCCAGCCACAGGGGAGGGTGGAAGGTGGGCAGGGGCAGGCAGTGCCCCCCCCAAAACCGCTCCCCACTAGGCACAGAGGCCCAGGATGCAAGGAGAGGGGGCCGCCATTGGGCCGGGTCCTGGAAGCCAGGTGTGGCGGTGCAGGCGCAGGGGGACCGGTGAGGGACCTGACCCTTGGCTTCAGGACGCCAGAGCCCCTAGAGTAGGCGCTGGCCGGGATGTTCAGCATGGCCAGGAGCTGGTGAGGCCGCGGGCAGCGGCTCCCTGGTGTGGGGGGGGCTCCCAAGAGGCAAGCGCGCCGCGAGCACCCCCGCAGCTCCCCCAGTAGGGGGCACAGGAGGGCAAGCGGCGCAGAGCTGGCCGGAGACCCCTCGGGCGCTCCCCTGCACCGAAGGACTCCAGTGGGGCAGGCAGAGCGCTGGACGCGTTGAGGGTGCAGGGTCTGGGGAGGTGGGGCACCGTCCTTCCCCTCCCCGCCGGGGCCCGGGTGAGGCGAGGCGGGGACGACTATCCAGTGCCCCTCTGGGGCGGACTCGGCCACCCCTTCCAGGGCCAAAGGTTCTGTCATCGTCCGGGCAGGCGGGACCCTTCCTTCGCCGGCGCTCAAGGCGGGCCCAGGATGGAGCATCGGGAGGCCCTGAGCCCCGGCTGATGTGGCCCGGGGCACCCACCGAGCTGCACGGCTCAGAACCACCGCCAGCCGCCCGCCTCGCGCGTCCGCACGGCGAGGAAGCCCGGCCCCCAGCCCACGCAGCGCGCCGCAGCCCAGCGAGGGTTAACGGGGGCTGGGCGGATCCGAGCGCGCGCGGGGCGCGGGGCGGGTCGGAGCGGGCGGCTGCGGAGGGCGCGGCGCGCCGGGCAGCGCGGGCAGCGCGGGCAGCGGCGGCGGCGGGCGGCGGCAGCGCGGCCCGCGTGACCCACGCTGCGCCCTGCGCGCCCGCGAGCCCGCGCCCCGCGCCCGGCCGGCCCAGCCGCAGGATGCGCGCCCCGCCGCTGCTGCTGCTGCTGGCCGCCTGCGCGCCGCCTCCCTGCGCAGCTGCCGCCCCGACGCCGCCGGGCTGGGAGCCGGCCGCCGATGCGCCCTGGTGCCCCTACAAGGTGCTGCCCGAGGGCCCGGAGGCGGGCGGTGGGCGCTTGTGCTTCCGCGGCCCCGCGCGCGGCTTCAGCTGCCAGGCGCCGGGCTGCGCGGTGCACGCCTCGGCCGGCCGCTCGCTGCGCGCCAGCGTCCTGCGCAACCGCACGGTGCTGCTGCAGTGGCGCCTGGCGCCGGCCGAGGCGCGCCGCGTGCGCGCCTTCGCTCTCAACTGCTCGTGGCGCGGCGCCTACACGCGCTTCCCGTGCGATCGCGTGCTGCTCGGCGCGTCCTGCCGCGACTACCTGCTGAACGACGTGCACGACAGCGTGCGCTACCGCCTGTGCCTGCAGCCGCTACCCCTGCGCGCCGGGCCCGCCGCCGCCGCCGCCGCCCCCGCCCCGGAGCCCGCCGAGTGCGTGGAGTTCACCGCGGAGCCGGCCGCCATGCAGGAGATCGTGGTGGCCATGACGGCGGTGGGAGGCTCCATCTGCGTCATGCTGGTGGTCATCTGCCTGCTGGTGGCCTACATCACTGAGAACCTCATGCGCCCTGCCTTCGGGCGCCCGGGCCTGCGCCCCGGCCTGCGCAGGCAGCCCTGAGGCGCGGGGCGGCCCCGGGCCCTCAGCTCGCTCTCCGCTCCCCCTCCTCATTCCCGCTGCCTCCCCCTTCAGACCCCCGCCGAGGGCCCGGCCTCCTTCCTGCGCTGGGACCTTAGCAACATCACAGGAGCTTCCCAGCCGGGCGTCTGCCTCCCGGACTCCGGGCCCGGGACTGACCACTGGGCCTGGATTGCGGTGCCAGCCGCGTCCGGGGCCCACCCCGCTCTCCAGAGGCCTTTATCGGGGCGGCCAGGACACGTGGCCCCATCCAGCAAGAGCCATCGGGCACCCCCAGATCAGCGCCCTGCCCCTCCGTCCTGCGCCAAGTCACCACTGCTTGGTCACTGTGCGTGTTGCAGGCCCAGGACCTGACCCTTGGAGCCTGACCTTCCCCGCCCCTTCCCGGTGGGCTTGGGTTAGCTTGTGCCTTAGTGTCCCAGGCCCACTGCCAGAGCTGGCCTCCATCCTGCTGCTGTCCCGGGGGTCGGTGGCCCCGGCAGCTTGTTTGTGCTTCTGGAGTTCCCCTGGGGACGCCCCTTTTAAGCTTTGCAGGTGCCCAGCGATGTCTTCCTGTGTGGGTGGGAGACAAGCACGAGTTAGGAGGTAGCTCAGCTCCTGCGTCCAGGGTGAGCGTCCTCCGCCGAGGCTGGCCGGCGGCTCCCAGGGCCAGCTCCTCGTCCGTGTGTGCTGTCTCTGACCAGGACTCTCTGTGGGAGTAGGGGCAGGGGGCTGGGGGCCAGCCTCGGAACCTGTGGGCAGAAGTATAGCTGCTAGCCTCGCCCGGGGGACCTTCCGCTGTGGCCCGAAGCCCGAGCCTCGGCCAACCCAGGAGACCTCGGTGGCCGTGGGCGGCACGACTGACTGCGTTGTCCCAACCCTCTTCACGCTCAGAGGCCGAGAATCCAGTGAGGCACCAGCGATGCGCCCCGGCCACCCTCCGCGGACTGAGGCTGGCCTTGCCCTCCTACGGGCAGACCCGAGCGGCAGCCACCTTGGTGAGGTTGGGCACCTCCTGGTCACTGTAGCCGACTCCCCTCACTGAGAGAAGCCAACGACCCTGGGCCCTGGCTGGTGCCCCCGCAGCACCCACACCCTACCTCTCCGTTTCTGCTCTGCCTGCCCTGGCGTGGCGCTGGTGTCTAAATGTCCATTGTTCTCACACCAAATACGCTGCTTTGTGTGTTTATTTGGGAGGTGGGTGGGAGGGAAGGCCGGACGCCTCCTCTCTCCCCAGCTGCTGCTCTGGCAGGGGGGAGGCGGCACCCCTGCAGTTAGGAGCCCAGTCCTGGGGGTGGCATCAGGTGACTCCCCCTGCAGGCTGGGGGCTCCAGCGGATGCAGGCTGTCCTTGAGACCCTGAGGCGAGAGCAGCGGGGGAGGAGGTGAGCTCGGCTCTGCCAGTGACTCAGCCCCAGGGGGTGGGGTGGACCAGGACGTCTAGACAGCTGTGGGAGGGACGGGAGGCGGTCTGGTTCCAGCCGCCTCCGAGAGGGCAAAGGTCACCTGAGACGTGGGACCCCCGGCAGTGCCCTGCTGATGCATCCCAGCCTCCAGCCTGCAGCTCATCAGCTGCATTCGGGTTTCAGAAAAGGGACAGGTGTCCTGTGGCCCTCGACCCACTCCGGCCTCTGTGGGCTCGGGCTCCAGTCGGCTGCAGCTGAGGGACGTCCCCGAGAGGTTTGCCGGGCTGAGCCTCGAGCGGCTCAGGGTCCAGGAGGGGGCTGCAGCTGGTGGCCAGGCCCAGGGTGAGCTTCTGAGCTCACGGTCATTCTCCAAAACCAGCCCTGCAGGCGGCCACTTTGGGGCTGGCCCCACCTTCCCAGGGCATAGGGCGCAGGACACTGGGCTCCCCTCCAGCCTGGGGCAGCTGGGAGGCCGAGTGCACCTCCCAGTCGCGTCCAGAATGTTCCCTGCCCATCTCTGCGGACCATGGGGCGCTGCTGTCCTGGTGCCCAGGTCCAGGTAGGGGTGGTGGGTGTGCTGCTGTCCTCGCAACACCTGGACGGCCTCCCTCTGCCCTGCAGTGAAGTCCAGAGGCTCTCTCTTCTCACTTCTCTCGCTGGTGCCTGGGAATCTTGAGTTTATACTTCCCGGGCAGGGGTGGGGCACAGCCATGCCCAGCCGCTCGACCTCCCATCCCGCTCCCTGCTAGTGCACCTGGGGCGGCGGCGGCGGACGGCCCCAGGGCTTTGGCCCCTGCCACCAACGTGGGAGACCAGATGGAGTTCCAGGCTCCCGGCTTTGGTCTGGCCCAGCCCAGACTGTTGAAGGATTAGGGTTGGGGGGCATCTGGGGCCCCCTCCCTCCCTCCCTCTCATTCTGCCCTTCAAGCAGGTGAAAATGGATCTCTCTGGAAGTTTCTACTCTCCTGGCAGGGAGCAGAAGTAATCCGTGCTGATTCTGAGACGCCACAGGCTTCCTGGGAGCCTCCATCTCCTCGTGTGCGAGGGGCACAGCTATGGCCCCTGCACCACAGACCCCGGCAGAGATGGGCGGATCCTGGCTGAGCCGGAAGCCTTCCGCGTGCCTCCCCGCCCTGTCCGTGCTCAGACCTGGGGCCCTTCCTGGGACTTCTGCTGCCCTCATTCAGTGTCCAGAGCAGAGCCCACCCCCTTCCTGCTCCCTGGACCCGGCCACAGCGTATGTCCTCACCGTGGAGCCGAGCCTCCAGAGACACCAGGGTGCAGGGACCCCCGAGACCCCGTGTGTGTGTGCTTAGACCAGGAGGGCCTCGTTCTGCTACAGGGTCAGGGCTCCAACAGAGCCCATGGGGAGCTCAAGGAGCCCACGGAACAGCAGGTCATCATGGGAACTCAGCGGACACATGGCTGGTGTGGCGTTCATTAAAATTTTATTTGAAAGGCGGCCGGCGCCGCAGCTCACTAGGCTAATCTTCCGCCTTGCGGCGCTGGCACACTGGGTTCTAGTCCCGGTTGGGGCGCCGGATTCTGTCCCGGTTGCCCCTCTTCCAGGCCAGCTCTCTGCTGTGGCCAGGGAGTGCAGTGGAGGATGGCCCAGGTGCTTGGGCCCTGCACCCCATGGGAGACCAGGAGAAGCACCTGGCTCCTGGCTCCTGCCATCGGATCAGCGCGGTGCGCCGGCCGCAGCGCCCCTGCCGCGGTGGCCATTGGAGGGTGAACCAACGGCAAAGGAAGACCTTTCTCTCTGTCTCTCTCTCTCACTGTCCACTCTGCCTGTCAAAAAAAAAATTTTTTTTTATTTGAAAGGCAAAGAGGGGGGAGGCAGAACTCCATCTGCTGGCTGACCACCCAAATGTCCCCCTGCAGCCAGGCTGCAGCCGGTCTCCCACACACAGGCAGATTCAGCTCCAGCCGCTGCCGCCTGGCGGGGTGTGCATCGGCAGGAAGCCGAATTCAAAGCTGAGCTGTCTCTCACCCCAGAGGCTTCCATATGTGATGTGGGCATCCAAGTGGCATTTTAACCAAACGCCCACCCTGCACTTAAATTTTTTTTTGGACAGGCAGAATTAGACAGTGAGAGAAAGAGAGAGAGAGAGAGAGAGAGAGGTCTTCCTTCCATTGGTTCACCCCCCAAATGGCCACTATGGCTGGTGTGCTGCGCCGATCCGATGGCAGGAGCCAGGTGCTTCTCCTGGTCTCCCATGGGGTGCAGGGCCCAAGCACTTGGGCCATCCTCCACTGCACTCCCGGGCCACAGCAGAGAGCTGGCCTGGAGGAGGGGCAACCGGGACAGAATCTAGTGCCGGCGCCGCAAGCAAGCGGAGGATTAGCCTAGTGAGCCGCGGCGCCGGCCTGAACCAATTTAAACAGCCACATGTGGTAAGTGGGTGCTGTGTTGAAGTGCAGTTCTATCTGCCCTTTACTGTATTAGATATTTTTATAATTAACTCGTTTTTAAATTTTCAACTACATTTTATTTGAAAGGCAGAGAGCAAGCGGGAAGCGAGTGCCATGTGTGGTTCACTCTGAGCAGCTGCATCCAGGTCTGTGACCCAGTGTCAGGGAGCCCGGTTCCGGTTCCGTGAGCCATCACCAGGAGCAGGAGGCTGCGGCCGAGCCAGGGCCGGCCGAGCCCAGGCGCCGATCCGGGTGCAGGGCCACTCACAGCGCCTCCACTTCTTTTTTTTTTTTTTTTTTTTTTTTTTTTTTAAGATTTATTTATTTATTTGAATGTCAGAGTTACACAGAGAGAGAGGAGAGGCAGAAGCAGAGAGAGAGAGAGAGAGAGAGAGAGTCTTCTATCCACCGGCTCACTTCCCAACCAGCTGCGACGGGCGGAGCTGCGTGGATCCAGAACCAGGAGCCTCTTCTGGGTCTCCCACGCGGGTGCAGGGGCCCAAGGACTTGGGCCGTCTTCCTTTGCTTTCCCAGGCCACAGCAGAGAGCTGGATCGGAAGTGGAGCAGCCGGGACTCAAACTGGCGTCCATAAGGGATGCTGGCACCACAGGCAGCGGCCTTACCCGCTACGCCACAGCGCTGGCCCCGGCAGCAGCTTCACTCCTAACAGATGGAAACAGTCCAGCTGTCCAAACAGATGGACGGCTCTGGACACAATGTCATATTGCCACACGAGGAAATGCAAATCAGCATTGAAAACGAGCCCGTCAGGGGCCGGCGCTGCGGTGCAGTGGGTCAGTGAGCAGCCGCTGGGCAGCGCTGGCGCCGGATCCGAGTGACCGCTGAATTCCAGCTGCTGCTAACGAGCCCGAGGCAGCAGAGGATGGCCCCCGCCCTGGCAGTGTGGCCATTTGGCGAGTGAACCAGCGGATGGAATCTCTGACTCTCCCTATCAGTAAGCCTGTCAAATAAACAAACCTTAAAAAAAAAAAAAAAGCCAACTACGCATACATCAGGTGAGAATCAGCACGCGGAGCGCCGGTCGCGCACACCTCCAGGTGGACCTGCAGTACAGGCGGCGGACACGCGGGGGCGCTGGGTGGCCGCGAACGCGGAGAAGCAGGACAAAGCCCCCTGGAGACTTGGGGGCTGTCTCAGGTGCACCTGCTGTGCACAGGTTCTGCGACCCCCAACGGGGAGGCCTCCAGAGACAGAGCAGTTCCAAGTCCGTGGGACAAAAGGCAGCGAAGCCGTAGTTGGTGACCCCGGTCCCCGGATAGCCTGGGGCAGGAGCAGGCACCCCCAGGGACACGTGCAGCTATGACATCCAGCAGAGGGGCCGGGGCGTGCGGGGTAAAGCCTCTGCCGCCAGCACCCACATCCCCACGGGCAACAGCTCGAGTTTCGGCTGCTCCTCTTCGGACCCAGCTCCCTGTAATGGGCCCGGGAAAGCGGCAGGCGATGACCAAGTGCTTGGACCCGTGTACACGTGGGAGACCGGGAGGGAGCTCCTGCCTCCGGATCGGCCCAGCTCCGGCCGTTGCGGCCATCTGGGGAGTGACCCAGTGGATGGGAGACTCTGCCTCTCTGTAACTCTGCCTCTCAAATAAATAACCTTAAAAGAGAACTCAGAAGCGTCAAAGGCATTGAAAGCACTTTTTTTGGTTTTAGAGCGGGGAGATTCCCCATTCGGCTACGGCTGAGCCAAGAAGCCCATCTGGGTCTTCCACGTGGGTGCGGCGCCCCTGTGGGCCGCCTCCCCCACAGGCACCCCTAATCCCAGCACCCAGACGCCTGCGTCCCTGGGAGCGGGCGGGGAGTCGCCCCCTTCGCCACCGGGACCCCAGGTCCCGCCGAGCGCGCGCTGCTTCCGCCCCGACGGCCCCGGGGGTCTCAGTCGCTGGCTCTCTGCCCTTCTCTGAAGCACTCGGCGCCAGGCCGGAGGCTCCGCAACCTCGAGCGGCTTCGCCGGGCGTTCAGACCCCGGTCGCCGCCGGCGCCCGCACACGCTGGGCAAAGACTCAGTCAGCCCGCACGCCGGCCGCAGGAGCTCCGGTGGGTCTCGGGGAACGACTCGGGCGGCAGCAGCCAGCAGCTGCGCCCGCCGGACCAACCCCCGGCGCCGCACCAAGGCCCGGTCGGCAGGACGCGCGGGGCGGGCGTACAGCGCGTCACTCAGGGCGCCCGCGGCGGGGCGTCACGGCGTGGGCGCGCCCGTGTGACGTCACGGCCGGGTGCGGCGCCGCCGGCTCCGCGGACAGCGCCTTCAGGAGGGCGCGCCTCGGTGGGGCACGCGCGGCGACAGACGCGACCTCGACCGCGCGGTCTCCTCGGCCGGCTGCGGCGCCCCGGCTGGGAACCCCACTCGGTGGCCCCGGCGGGGACGCCGCTCACTCGGGGGCGGGGCCTCGCCTCGGGGCCGCGCCGTGCGTCCGCACGCACTACGTCGCTGCCGCGCTTCCGGGTTGCCGACTTCCGGCTGCCGCCATCTTGCTCGCGGGGCGGCCGGTGGCTGGGTGCGGGTCCGGGAGCTGGGCGTCGCGGGCTGTGCGGCAGTCATGCCGTCTTCACCGCTGCGGGTGGCGGTGGTGTGCTCCAGTAACCAGAACCGGAGCATGGAGGCGCACAACATCCTCAGGTAGGGGCTGGGCCCGGCCGGGGTTCCAGGCGCGGCCTGCGGAGGAGCCGAGGCCGCGCCGCGCCGCGCGTGGGAGCCCGTTGTCCCCGTGGCGGGGTGCTTCGCGCGGCGCTTCCCTTCCGGAGCCCGCGAGGGCTCGTGGGCCTGCGGGGCGGGAGCCGTTGGGCGCCCGAGCGGGGTCGGCGTCCGCAGACGGCGTCGCCTGGCCCGCTCTCTGGAAGGCTGGGACGAGGCCGGTTCCCCGGACGCCGGCGGCGACCTGGGCCGCGGCCCCCGGGACGTCTGCGTGCGCTGATGGTCCGCGGAGTGACGGCTCCCGGGGCGAGAAGCTGCCGCGTGGGTGCGGGACAGGCTGTGCCGTGCCGAGAAGTCGGGACGGCTCCTCTGCCCGGTTACCGGCGTGAATTTTGAGGAATTTCCGTGCCCCGTCGGCCGTTGGCCCGGGTGACGTGGCCGAACGAGGGGAAGAAGCGGCCCGCGCCCGCTCGGGGTGAAGTGCGGGGGTCGCGTCCAGCGGGCACGGAGACCGAGCTTCCGTCTCCCCGCCGGTCCTTGGGACATGCTGCCGTGTCTGACGCTGGGTGTTCTAGGGTTTGGGAATACGCAGCAGGCACCGCACAGTCTGCGGGTGCAGCGCGCAGGGTCGTGGGTTCTCGGCTTGTGAAAGACGCGGGGAGGCTTGCGGGGGTGCGGGGGTGCGGGGCCGGTCGCGGCGCTGCGCGGGCCTGCAGGAGAGCTTCGGGGGAGGCGTAGGTGACCGCGTGAACAGGCGGAGGCCGAGGGCCCTCAGCTGCTGGTGACCTCCAGGTGCTCAGAGCGGTCAGGGCTGAGCCAGCCAGGACCTGGGACCCAGTCTGAGTTCCTGCGGGCGGCGGGGAGCCGCGTCCTTGGGCCGGCATGGCTGCCCCCAGGGCGCGTGTCAGGGGAGGTGGGGCGTGGGGATCCCGGCGGCGTTTCAGCCGCTTCGCGGACTTGCGCCCTGCACCCCTCCTCGGGGCTGTCTGTCCCGGCCGGCGGCACGCAGGCTCCCTGGTGAGGTCTGGAAGGGCGGGGGGCGGGGGGGCACCAGCAGGGAACTGGATCAGAAGCGGAGCAGCTGGGACTTGAACGGGCGACCTTACGGGATGCTGACGCCACAGGTGGAGGCTTAACCCGCTACATCACAGTGCCAGCCGCCTGATGGTTTCTTTAGTGGGAGATTCTTAATATTTGTTACGGCGTTTATTTGGTCCATCAAGCGAATAATTGTTTGGAAGACTAGCTTAAAAAATAGTTGGCCCATCGGACAAAGCCTGTTGATTTTCAGGAAAATTTTTGTTATTAAGTTTATTTATTGGAGAGGCAGAGTTCCAGAGAGAGCTGCATTGGAAACGGAGCAGCCGGGACTTGAACATGTACCCGCATGGGATGCTGGCATTGTAGGCGGCAGCTCAACGCGTGCCACATGCCAGCCCCAGGAATTTTTTTAAAAGATCTATTTATTTATTTGAAAGACAGAAAGGGAGGGGTCTTCCATCTGCTGGTTCACTCCCCAGATGGTTGCAATGCCCAGGAGCCTGGAGCTTCTTCCAGGTCTCCCACGAGTGCAGGGGCCCAAGCACTTGGGCCATCTTCTGTTGCTTTCCCAGGCATAGCAGAGCGCTGGATTGGAAGTGGAGCTGCCGGGACTCAGCCAGCGCCCTTATGGGATATGCTGGCGCTGCAGGGGCGGCTTCACCCCTGCGCCACAGCCTGGGCCTCCCAGGAGTGCTTTAGCATGTACTTTTTTGACCTTAGAGACAAGCTGTCATAGTATGGGGGGGCTGTTACAGTTGCATGCCCCTAGAAACCTTGCTTCTGTAGCTAATTAGCCTTTTGCCAATGAATCAGCCTTTGTGAGGGTGTGTGGGTGGAGGAAGCACGACTGAAGGTTGGGGTGGGGTGAGGAGGGCAGCAGCTGCTAGGAGTCCTTCTCCCCAGCTTCCCTGGGACCAGCCGTCTCTCTGCCTTTTTTTTTTTTTTTTTTAAGATTTATTTATTTATTTGAAAGGCAGAGTTAGAAGCAGAGGCAGAGAGCAGTCTTCCATCCGCTGGTTCACTCCCCAAATGGCCGTAGTGGCTGGATCTGAGCCGATCCAGAGCCAGGAGCTTCCACGCAGATGCAGGGGCCCAAGTACTTGGTCTGTCTTCCAGTGGGGTTGAATCAGAAGTGGAGCAGCCGGGACTCGAACTGGCGCCCATATGGGATGCTGGTGCTGCAGGCAGAGGCTTTAACCCGCTGACCACAGCGCCGGTCCCAGCAGCCAGATCTTGACCCAGCACCCGTGTTCTGCCTCAGTGGGCTGCACGTCGTGTGCCCTGTCGGGCCTGTCCAGTCTCACCAGCAGGTGCCTCTGTTGCCCTCTAGCTGCGGCTGAACGTTGGACCTTGTTTTTTGTGTCCTCCGGCCTTTTTTTTTTTTTTTTTTTTTTTTTGATAGGCTGAGTGGACAGTGAGAGAGAGAGAAAGAGAAAGGTCTTCCTTCCGCTGGTTCACCCCCCAAATGGCTGCTATGGCCGGCGCTGCGCCGATCCGAAGCCAGGAGCCAGGTGCTTCTGGTCTCCCATGGGGTGCAGGGCCCAAGCACTTGGGCCATCCTCCACTGCACTCCCGGGCCACAGCAGAGAGCTGGCCTGGAGGAGGGGCAACCGGGACAGAATCCGGGGTGCTGGCGCCTCAGGCGGAGGGTTAACCTAGTGTGCCGCGGCGCCAGCCCTCAGGCCTATTTTTAAGGCTGTGTGTGGCGTGAGTTTTTCAGTGGTGAACGTTATTGTTAGTCTCTGCTCCTTACTGCATGGGACGTTCCAGGAGGCTGGGGCACGCAGGGCCTGACACGGCCGCCGTCTCCTCAGTGGGCTCTGGGCGGTTGTGTGTGCCACAGGGGGAGAGGCGGCGGCAGGAGTGTTCCTCAGGCCCCGGCTCTGCTCTGTGGAGGGACGTTTAGGGTGTGCCATCTCTTGTCACAACAGCCTGCAGTGAGTGTAGACGTGTGCTTGTGTCCCCAAGGGTGGCTTCCTGGTGGCTGTGTCTGAGGTGAAGCTGGTGGTTGGTGGCTTCCACTCACCACATGTGGCCTTGTTACCAACATGGAGGCTTCCTGGTTCCACGCCCAGAAGCACTGTGGGATGTCCCTTGTCCTCACTCTGCTCATCACGTCATTCAGCGGGGGTGGGTGTGTTCCTGCCGCTTGCCCGCGTTTTGAGCTGGGGTAGGACTGAACGGTGGGCCGTATGCATCCCCTCAGAGCTGGACTGCAGTGAGAGCTCACCCTGAACAAGCCTTTGACCTTTCTCTCCGGTGGGTGAGAGGTGGCAGAAGCTGGAATTGGAAGCGGAGGAACTGGACCTTGAACCAGACACAGCACGGGATGCGGGATCCCAGGGGGCGTCTAAACCAAGTCAGTTGTCCCTCGCCACGGCCCTTCTGAGGGCTGCTCGTCATCTTACTTTTATTTATTTATTTATTTTTTATTTTTTTGACAGGCAGAGTGGACAGTGAGAGAGAGAGACAGAGAGAAAGGTCTTCCTTTTGCCGTTGGTTCACCCTCCAATGGCCGCCGCGGCTGGCGCACCGCACTGATCCGATGGCAGGAGCCAGGAGCCAGGTGCTTTTCCTGGTCTCCCATGGGGTGCAGGGCCCAAGCACCTGGGCCATCCTCCACTGCACTCCCTGGCCACAGCAGAGAGCTGGCCTGGAAGAGGGGCAACCGGGACAGAATCCGGCGCCCCAACCGGGACTAGAACCAGGTGTGCCGGCGCCGCTAGGCGGAGGATTAGCCTAGTGAGCCTCGGCGCCGGCCCGTCATCTTACTTTTAGATGAGCTCTTAGACTCCCCAGGGTTTCCCAGCCTGGGCAGTGTTGACGTTTGGCCGGCGTGGTTCTGGGTGCTGTGGCTGTGCTGTGCCTCTGAGGCCGGTGGTGCCAGTCAAAGAAAATGTTTCCGGAGTTGTCAAATACTCCAGCTCTCTCTTCAAGTCGCCAGCTGGTTCTTTGAATATTGATTGTGCCTGTGAGAAACGGAGTCCCCTTGGGTGCAGGAAAGTGATTGTAAGTAGAAAGCTAGGACGAGGTGTCACACACTTTTACCAAGGGTGAGCGAGTTCTGGCCAAGACTGATGTTTGCGGTGTGCCTGCCAGACCGCACCGTGTGGCGTCACTGTGTCTGAGGCGCGTTCCCTTCTCCTGCGTCTGCAGCTCACAGGGCTCAGGCCGTTTCCCCCGGTTCCTGACACTCCTGGGTCGGGTTCCTTGTCTGTGCTGCGACCCTGTAGCTCTAGCAGGAGCTGTCACGCCATGCTCAGCCCCCAGTGTCCTCGCTGGCTGCCCGTTACCACTTCCCATGGCTGTGGTGCCACAGGGACATCAGAAAACCGCGGGGACAGTTTAGCTGGTGGTCAGCCTCAGGAAGGTATGGATACGGCGGCCACGTCTTTGCAGTCCAGCAGGAAGAGCAGGACGGCAGTCAGGCGGCCAGAACGTAAAGAGGACCCCCCTGCGTGTCTTGTCAGCCTCTGTGTTGGGGTTCAGAGGGAACAGCCTTTAGACAACTGAAGTGTTCATGTGGATCCCCTAGTTTTTCTGTAACGTGCTTTTGAAACAATATTTCAAACATAAAATTGTTAGATTCCAATATTGAAAACACGTCCTCCTTCCGGGTGCTGCCTGGGACGCCTGCGCCCTCTAATCACTGCCTGAGTGTGGAGTCTCACCTCTACTTTTTTTTTAATTTACTATTTTTGTTTGTTTTAAGATTGATTTATTTGATTTTTTTTTTCTAATTTCACAGATAGAGTTAGAGAGAGAGAGACAGAGAGAAAGGTCTTACTTTACCGTTGGTTCACCCCCCAAATGGCCACCACAGGCGGCACTGAGCCGATCTGAAGCCAGGAGCCAGGTGTTTCTTCCTGGTCTCCCATGCGGGTGCAGAGCCCAAGCACTTGGGCCATCCTCCACTGCACTCCCAGGCCACAGCAGAGAGCTGGCCTGGAAGAGGAGCAGCCGGGACAGAGTCTGGCGCCCATATGGGAAGCTGGCGCTGGTCCCTGATTTCCAGAGAGAGGGTTTCCATCTGCTGATTCACTTCCCAGGTGGCCAGAGCAGCAGAGCTGGTCCGGTCTGGAGCCAGGAGCTTCTTCGGGTCTCCCACGTGGGTGCAGGGTCCTAAGCACTCGGACCAGGCCATTAGCAGGGAGCTGGATTGAAGTGGAGCAGCTGGGACTTGAACAGATGCCCATATGGGATGCTGGCGCTGCAGGCCGTGGGTTTACACACTGTGCCATGATGCCGGCCCCTCCCCTCTGCTTCTGATCTGTATTCTTCCTGATGACACCTGGGAAGCACCAGAGATGGCTCAAGTGGATTTTAAAGCTTTCTGCTCCAGGTTTTTTGTACCAAAATACAAACTTTTCTTTCCACTGGCATTCGTGAGGGAGATCTGAGTTGAGTCTGGACTTCTGGTTTCAGGCTGGCCGGCCCTGGCTACTGCGGGCATTTAGAGCGGAACCAGTGGGCGGAAGACTTTCTCCACCTCTTCCTTTCAAGTAAATGAAGATACATGAAAGCAAATTACTCGATTCGTGTGTTTTCCGTGTCATGGCCCTTATCTCTGGTACTTTGTGTCTGAATCCAGCTGTTCTTCTCTTCTCCTTTGTGTCTTTCAGCAAACGAGGATTTAGCGTCCGATCCTTTGGAACGGGAACTCATGTGAAGCTTCCAGGACCAGCACCCGACAAGCCAAATGTTTACGATTTTAAAACCACATACGATCAGATGTACAATGACCTTCTTAGAAAAGACAAAGAACTGTATCCCCCAGCAGGGTGCCCTCTGGAAGGCTCCGTGGCCGTCCCTGGCAGGTGTCATTTGTGTGGTGTGCCTCTCGCCGACTCCACCCTGCAGGCCGGCGGTCTTGCGAGGCAGGCACAGGAGCGGTGCTGTGCCAGTGTACGCGATGCAACCGCTCTTTTGAGTTCAGAGAACTTTTTTTTTTTTTTTTTAAGATTGATTTATTTATTTGAAAGAGTTACAGCAGAGAAGGAGAGAGATTTTGCATCCTCTGGTTCACTTCCCAGATGGCCACCATGGCCACGGCTGGGCCTGTGCAGAGCCAGGAGCTTCTTCCAGGTCTCTCAGGTGGGCGGCAGGGGCCCAGACACTTGGGTCATCTTCCGCTGCTTTTCCCAGGCCATTAGCAGGGAGCTGGATCGGAAGTGGAGCAGCTGGGCCTGGAACCAGTGCCCATATGGGATGCCACCATCGCAGGTGGAGGCCTAGCCTACTGCCCCGCAGCCCCGGCCCCAGGAGAACCTGGTTCTGTTCCTGGTGCTCAGTGGACAGTGCAAGGGCTTGATCCTGGACACGGTGGAGCAGACGGCTCTGATGCGGTGTTGGCCAGGGAAGCTCCGGTGAGGGGAGTGGAGAACAGAGTTCACCGCCGCTTGTGCAGTAGGCGTGTGCTGTACACCTGTGTGCCTGCCTGACACACACGTGGTTCCTGGAGGGCCAAGTTTGCTGCAGAACAAAGTATGTGAGATAATGTGAGAGAACTTTATTTCAGGAAGAACTTTGCAGGCTGGATCTGCTATTTCACATTCGTGTGAGGAGAGATTTTCCAACTAGGTTTGTGACTGTGACCCCAAGTCCTGATGCTGGTGATAGTGCTCCGGGGTTTTCTTTTTGTTTTATTAAAATATGTGTTTATTTAATTGAAAGGTAGAGTGAGAGAGACACTTCATCCGCTGGTTCATTTGCCAGATGGCCGCAATGGCTGGGGCTGGGCTGGGCTGGGCCAAAGCCAGGAGCTTCCTCTGGGTCTCCCACGCAGTTGGGACACCCTCTGTGTTCTCCCAGGCACACTAGCAGGCAGCTGATGGAAAGTGGAGCAGCCAGGACGTTCCTGGCGCCCATGTGGGATGCAGGCATTGCAGGTGTTGGCTCGACCCGCAGAGCCCCAGCGCCCTCCCTGCCCCAGGGTGGAACACAGCGTTTCAGTCACCCTCGGTGCCCACTGAGAATTTCTGGTCCTCCTCCTGTTGTCATGAGTGCTTTGTAGTTCGCAGAGGAGAGTACACATGTGTTTTCACGTGCAGAGGACCACAGGCATCCAGTGGAAGCATTTGTCTGCGTGGGCTGCATAGGGTCCCCGAGGTCACCCTAGCAAGAGGGGAAGCTGGGTGCTGCTGGGCACCCGGGCAGAAGCAGGAGTCTTCGCGTGGCCTGTGCTAGGTGGGCCTGCGCACAGGCTCGCGGGCGCTCCATTCCTAGGGTCCTCGAGCACCTCTGTCCTCTCAGTGCGGGAGCCCAGGAACCTGCATGTGGGAAACCCTCAGGCTTTCATGAGCTTGGGGCTGTGCGCTCCATCTTCTCTCTGCTGGGCACAGCAGAGTGTGCTCTGCTCCTGTCCTTGGCCAAGGAGGACAGGGCAGTGACTTGGGCCCCATCCTGGCCTCAGAGCAGCCTACCTACACAGTCCCTCTCTGAGATTCTCATCTTGGGGCTGGATTCTGTTCTTAGCCCTGAACACTGGATTTTCGTTGTTGCTTTTTAAATTTTATTTTGTTTTTAGATTTATTTATTTGAAAGAGTTATAGAGAGACAGTGGGGAGAGAGAGAGACGTCTTCCACCCTCTGGCTCACTCCCCAAATGGCCACAACAACTGGAGCTGGGCCAGTCCAAAGTCAGGAGCCAGGAGCTTCTTCTGGATCTCCCACACTGGTGCAGGGGCCCAAGCACTTGGGGCATCTTTTACTACTTTCTCAGGCCATAGCAGAGAGTTGGATCAGAAGTGGAGCAGCAGGGACTCGAACCAGTGCCCATATAGGATGCCAGCACTGCAGGCAGCTGCTTTACCCGCTGTGCCACAGCGCTGGCCCCTGCACGCTTTGTGTGTGTATGTGTGTGTGTGTGTGTTCCATTATTCATTCTAGCAGTTTTTTTTTTTTTTTTGAGATTTATTTATTAGTTTATTAGTTTAAAACTACAGAGAGGTAGAGAGAGGTCTTCCATCCGCTGATTTACACCCCAGTTGGCCACAATGGCTGGAGCTGCACTGATCCGAAGAAAGGAGCCTCCTCAGGGTCTTCCCATGCGGATGCAGGGACCCAAGCCCTTGGCCCTGCCCCATCTTCCACTGCTTTCCCAGGCCACAGTAGAGACCTGGGTCAGAAGTGGAGAAGCCAGGACTTGAAGCGGCACCCATATGGGATACTGGCCCTGCAGGTGGTGGCTTTACCTGTTGTCCCACAGTGCCTGCCCCTGCATTCATTCTTTTTTTTTTTTATTTATTTTTTTGACAGGCAGAGTGGCCAGTGAGAGAGAGAGAGAGACAGAGAGAAAGGTCTTCCTTTTGCTCTTGGTTCACCCTCCAATGGCCGCTGCGGCCGGTGCACCGTGCTGATCTGATGGCAGGAGCCAGGTGCTTGTCCTGGTCTCCCATGGGGTGCAGGGCCCAAGCACCTGGGCCATCCTCCACTGCACTCCCGGGCCACAGCAGAGAGCTAGCCTGGAAGAGGGGCAACTGGGACAGAATCCGGCGCCCCAACCGGGACTAGAACCCAGTGTGCTGGTGCAGCTGGGCGGAGGATTAGCCTAGTGAGCCGCGTCGCCGGCCTTGCATTCATTCTTAAAGCTTTTCTGCTCAGTGCGAAAGAGAAACAGGTGCCGGTGCACACGTTCATATCCTAAGCCCAGCTCTGGTAGCAGAGGGAGCTTGGTCACCGATGCTTCACACACCTCCGAGGGTGGCGGCAGCTTCAGCAGTTCTGGGGCCGTGCCGTCTCGTTTACCCAGGCCGCGATCACAGCACTGAGTGTGTGTGTGCGTGTGCTCTCCATTCCTCAGGGGCATCAGGTTTGGTGAATGGGTGGTGCTTGGGGCCATTTAGGTGGCTCGGTGACACTGTCACTGGCAGTACTTGCTCCTTGGGGACCGAGTTGCGGAAAAGTCACCTTTTGATCACCCGTGGGAGGGTTGGGAGTAGGGACACTTGGTCTCATCTCCTTGAGTGAGATCTGTTGTCTTCCACACTGGGGTAGGGTGGAGGCACCGCAGCTAGCTTGGTGCGTAGCCGGGAGAGGGGCCGTGGGCTCAGAGCCACAGGGGTGCCAGTCTTCCACGCGGCGGGATGAGGGCCTGGGCAGGTGCTCGGCCTGGGCTGCCTGCGAACATTACTGCTGAGTGATGTCAAGAGGAGCTGGGGGTACAGAGGAGCTTGCATTCTGTGGAAACGCGTTAGAGTTTTCTGCTCACGGCTGGGTACCGAAGCATAGACTCGTCTTTACTCCACTTCCACAGAGCTCGATGTACTTGCAGACAAGAGCCAAAAACCCTGCAGTAGAGTCGTCTGTGTGTGCAGAAGTGATGGTTTTGTGGTAGAAGGATTTTGCACGGCATTCAGTAAAGGACTGGCGTGTGCAGGGACAGGTGGTTAGGTGCAGAGTGAAGGCCCGGGGTGACGCAGTGGCACGGGGTGCGGGGCTCTGGGCACTGCCTTCTGTCACTGCGTGGCAGTAAATCAGAATGTGCAGATGCTGAGCGTGGGCCTGCTGTGTTTTTTACATCCTTGATACATTTTGTGCATTAGTCCTGCTTGTATCAACGTGTGGTGCTCCGGTAGCGCTGGGTTCTGTCCATCCACCTGCGCCGGTCTGAGCACACCCAGCCCGCTCCTCCCGGCTCAGCAGCACAGCAGTGACGATCCTGTGATCACCGGGCTGGCTGTGGGGAGGGGCGGGGACCACGTGCTGAGAGCCCAGGGTGAGACCCGAGTTCAGGACTGGGGAGTGGGAGTCGCCTGCACCAAGGTGCGAAGTCCGCATCCTGAACGGCGGGGCAGGGCTGCTGAGATCCGCTCTGAGCTCCTGAGGGCGTGGCCGTGAGTCGGCGATTTGGGCTTGGTTTTCTCTCCAGAAGCAGAAGTGACCGTTGAGGACAGTCATGCCTGCCACCACTGTGGAACCTGCCATAGTTTTCAGAGGTTTTTTGTTGTTGTTGTTGTTGTTTTTTAACGATCTATTTGAAAGGGACAGTTACAGAGAGGCAGAGGCAGAGAGGTCTTCCATCCACTGGGTCATTCCCCAGATGGCTGCAGTGGCCGGAGCTGGGGCGATCTGAAGCCAGGAGCTTCTTCCGGTCTCCCACGAGGGTGCAGGGGCCCTTTGCCAGGCCATAGCAGACAGCTGGGTCGGAAGTGGAGTAGCTGGGACTTGAGCTGGCACCCATGTGGGATTCCTGCGCTGCAGGTGGTGGCTTTACCCACTATGTCACAGCACTGGCCTCTTTAAAGATTCATTTATTTGAAAGAGTTACAGAAAGAGAAGGAGAGACGGAGATCTTCCATTCACTGGGTCACTCCCTAAATGGCCACGATGGCAGTGATGGGCAGGCCAGATCCAGGAGCTTCCTCTGGGTCTCCGGTTGGGCAGCGCGGGCCCATGCATGTGGCCATCTTCACTGCTTTCCCCAGTCTTGCAGGGAGCTGCACTGGAGGTTGAGCAGCTGGGACAGGAAGCACCGTCCGGCCTTGGGCGCTGTGCCGCAATGCTGGGCCTGCCAAGGGTTCTGGGGCAGGTGGGGCTGGTTTAGCTGTTTCCCCTGCTTCTTGCTGACGAAGCTACACTGGTTGGTTCATAGTTTCACCATTTCGCCTTGCGAAACTTGGGAACTGTCTGCTGATGGAGTTAAGGACTCTGAATTTGCCTGGCCTCCATAGGCAGAAGTATCCTGGGGGCAGGGATGTGGTGTAGCGGGTAAAGCCGCCACCTGCTATGCCAGCATCCCATATGGACAAAAGTTTGAGTCCCAGCTGCTCCACTTCAACCAGCTCCCTGCTAATGCTTCTGGGAAAAATGGCCCAAGTGTTGGGGTCTTTGCACACACGTCAGAAAACCTGGAGGCCGGCGCCACAGCTCACTAGGCTAATCCTCTGCCTGCAGCGCCGGCACCCCGGGTTCTAGTCCTGGTTGGGGCACCAGTTCTGTACCGGCTGCTCCTCTTCCATTCCAGCTCTCTGCTGTGGCCTGGGAGGGCAGTGGAGGATGGCCCAGGTGCTTGGGCCCTGCACCCGCATGGGAGACCAGGAGAAAGCACCTGGCTCCTGGCTTCGGGTAGGCACGGTGCGCCAGCTGTAGCGGCCATTTGGGGGGTGAACCAACGCAAGGAAGACCTTTCTCTCTCTCTCTCTCTCTCTCTCTCACTCTCTCTCACTGTCCAACTCTGCCTGTCAAAAAGAAAACCTGGAAGAAGCTCCTGGCTTCAGATTGACCCACCTCCCGCCATTGCAGCCACCTGGGGAGTAAACCAGTGAATGGGAGACCTCTGTCTCTAACTCTGACTTGGCAAATAAATAAATCTTAAAAAAAAAAAAATGCTTAGAGTCTTAGTGAAGGGAAGACGCTGAGAGTGTATGAGAGTTGTCCAGCGTCACCGTAATCCCACAGAACTTGATCACCCCACAAAAGCTGTCGCTCCCTGTGCCCCTGATCTCTGACTCACTCCAGGACTTGCTGGTTAAAGACAAGGAGTCATGCAATATGAGGCCTTTGTGGCTGGGGTTTTTCAATCTAGATGTTTTCACGGTTTGTCTGCCAGAGCCTATGTTGCACTGACCACTCCAAGTGTAAACATTTTTCTCCTGACATTGTGTGTTTTTGTTTTTTTTAAGATTTTATTTATTGGAGAGGTAGAGTTACAGACAGTGAGAGGGAGAGAGAGAAAGATCTTCCTTCTGTTGGTTCACTCCCCAAATGGCTGCAACAGCTGGAGCTCCACTGATCAGGAGTCAGGAGCTGCTTCTGGTCTCCCACGCAGGTGCAGGGCCCAAGGACTCAGGCCATCCTCCACTGCCCTCCCGGACCACAGCAGAGAGCTGGACTGGAAGAGAAGCAGCCGGGACTAGAACCCGCGCCCCTTTGGGATGCCAGGTGGAGATTTAACATATGGCGCCAGGCCACCCCCCCACCCCCCTTTTTTTTGGAAGAGTGGACAGAGAGAGATAAAGGTCTTACTTTACCGTTGGTTCACCCTCCAATGGCCGCTGCTGCCGGCACACCACACTGATCCGAAGACAGGAGCCAGGTGCTTCTCCTGGTCTCCCATGGGGTGGAGGGCCCAAGCACCTGGGCCATCCTCCACTGCACTCCCTGGCCATAGCAGAGAGCTGGCCTGGAAGAGGGGCAACCGGGACAGAATCCGGCGCCCCAACTGGGATTAGAACCTGGTGTGCCGGTGCCGCAAGGTGGAGGACTAGCCTTTTGAGCCATTGCACCAGCCAACCATATTTTTGTTTTTTTGTGGGAGGCGTCCCTTCTTGCGTGGGACTTGGGCTGTGGGTCCACTCACCTAGTGGACTGTGGCCTCCTTGCAGCTTCCAAGTGCATGATTGCTGGCCTCTGCTTTTGCAAAGCCAGTGTCCAAGCTACACCTCCTCCAGGGGTTTTTCGTTAAAAGGCTGGTCAAGTGGCCCTGAGCTACTGGAGATACTTCTGTAGGAAAGTGAGTTGGTGCTCAAAAGACTAAGAATGGGGGCGGGCACCGTGGCTCACTTGGCTAGTCCTCCGCCTGTGTTGCCGGCATCCCATATGGGTGCCAGGTTCTAGTTCCGGTTGCTCCTCTTCCAGTCCAGCTCTCTACTGTGGTCCGGGAAGGCAGTGGAGGATGGCCTGAGTGCTTGGGCCCTGCACCCCATGGGAGACCAGGAGGAAGCTCCTGGCTCCTGGCTTCAGACCGGTGTAGCGCCAGCCATAGCGGCCATTTGGGGGGTGAACCAGCGGATGGAGGACCTTTTTCTCTGTCTCTTTCTACTGTCTATAACTACCTGTCAAAAAAAAAATGGCCAGGTGGGGCCGGCATTGGAGTGTGGCAGGTCAACTACCACTTAGGGCACCGGCACCCTGGTTCAACTCCAGCTGCTCTGCTGCTGAGCCAGCCTCCTTGTAATGATGCTGGGGAGGCAGCAGGCGCCTGGGCCCCTGCCCCCATGTGGGAGGTCTGGATGCAGTGCCTGGCTCCTGCTTTGGCCTGGCCCAGCCCTGGCTGTTGCGAGTCTGCCTGAAGAGAAGTCGCTAGTACCCGATGATCGTTCCCGGGGAGGGAATCAACAACAGCCCCTGGCTGGGAGGTGCAGGAGAGGGGTGTGTCTGCCTCCCTGAGCTGCCCTCTGTCACCCAGGTGTTAGAGAGGCAGATGAGCTCACAGCCTCCTGGGTCTGGTGTGCAGAGCAGGCCAGGCCTGTAACTGGCCGCATTCTCCTGTGTCTTTTTTTTTTTTTTAATTTTTTAATTTTTATTTATTTTTTGACAGAGTGGACAGTGAGAGAGAGAGAGAAAGGTCTTCCTTTTGCCGTTGGTTCACCCTCCAATGGCCGCCGCGGCTGGCGCGCTGCTGTCGGCACACCGCACTGATCCGATGGCAGGAGCCAGGTGCTTCTCCTGGTCTCCCATAGGGTGCAGGGCCCAAGCACCTGGGCCATCCTCCACTGCACTCCCTGGCCACAGCAGAGAGCTGGCCTGGAAGAGGGGCAACCGGGACTAGAACCCGGTGTGCAGGCACCGCAAGGCGGAGGATTAGCCTAGTGAGCCGCGGCGCCGGCTCCTCCTGTGTCTTGTAGTCACATTGAGGTGGGTCTGCATTGGCAGGCAGCGGGGGCTGGGAGCTGGAGCTCCAGTGTGGGCACAGCAGGTGGCATCCTCAATCCATTTCCCTTTACTGCTTCTTGACTTTTGGGGAAAGGGAAAAGAAAAGATGTTTCCACTGCTCCCCAGTCAGAGCCTGCCTTCCACCCTGCGGACAGGAGCCCGGCCGAGCCCCGCCCTCCATCAGTCTCCTGTCAGCTGACGCACGTCTCTGGTCTCTGCTGCCCGTGTGCCCTGGCGCCTGGGGGCTTGTCCTCGTCTGCCACCAGCCGTTGACGTGCGCTTTGTGGAAATGCTGCTTCCCGCCCCCTAAGCCAGGTGGAGGCTCTGACTGACTGGTGTGTGTTTCTGTTTTAGAGCTTCGGCAAAGTGCTCAGGCCCGAGATAGGCAGTGTGGCCTCGGGTGTCCAGGGAAGACTGCTCTGTCAGACCCTTGCCCAGCCTGGCGTCTGATGAGGGCTCAGGCATGGGACAGAGCTGGCTGGGCGCCTGCGCGCGTGGCCTCTGGCGTGCAGAGCACGATGGTGTCGGCAGCTGCAGGCTTGCTCCTGAGGGTTCACCTTGAAGACCCCGCCAGAGCTCCCGGCTGCTGAGCCTCCTGCCGCCTCTGCTGTGGGGCTGCTACAGGTGGGTGCTGCTGGCTCCGGGGGCTGGTCTTGGGCTGCTCTCAGCAGCTTGTCAGTCCTGTTCGTGTCTGTGTTGTGCAGGCAGTGCCTGCCGGAGTGTGTTGATTCCTCGCTGTCAACGTGGCAGCCTAGAAGAAGCCGCCTAAGCCTTGGGTGTGGTGAGTGCCAGGTGCAGTAGGCGCCCAGGTGGTCTCCCGGCCTCTGCCGCCCCTCTGGGGCCTCTGCATGTTCGCTGTGGATGGGAAGGGCGCCCCTCCCCAGTGCCAGCCGCTGCTCCGCCGGCCGTGCCCGCTCGGGGCTCTCCTGCCCGGCCCATCCCTGCTCATGCAGTCACTGTTCCCGCTCTGCCGTGGGTACTTGAGCAAGCTGGTTTCTTTTTGTTTTTTAAAGATTTATTTACTTGAGAGTTACAGAGGGAAAGAGAGAGGGAGAGGTCTTCATCTGCTGGTTCACTCCCCGATTGGCCACAACAGCCGGTGCTCGCCGATCTGAAGCCAGCAGCCAGCAGCTTGTTCCGGGTCTCCCATGGGTGCAGAGGCACAAGGACTTGGGCCATCTGCTGCTGCTTTCCCAGGCCACAGCAGAGAGCACTCTGGAATTCCCACACGTGGTCACTCGCCCAGTCTCCCAGCTAGTGTGGCCCCCAGGATTCAGCAGGCCTTCCCCGGGGAGCATGTGGGGGTGGGGGAGCGGGGGCCACACTCCATTGCTTTTGTATTTTGTGAGGCATTGCGTGTGTCCTGACACATGGTGGCTGAAGCGTGTAGGTGGAGCTGGGTGACCGTGGCTCTCCAGGCACAGTGGGACGGGACTTGAAGGGATGCAGCTGTGCCCAGGGCAGGGAGCACCTTGGTGGAGAGTGGGGAGAGTGTCAGCATTAGGAGCTGGGGCAGAGTGGAGGGCGGAGGCATGGGGTGGGAAGACGACTCAAGATGAGGCCGACTGAGCCGCTGCTGGATGTCCCAGTACTGATGGGCTCAGCTGCCCCTTGGGGGCCACTTTTCCGTACGCCTTGGGCAGTGGCCCAGGCCCTCTCTCTGCGTTCCCGGGCCACCTGACTGTGCCTCTCTCCCCAAGAGCCCCATCCTGCACATAGCTGCTAGGGGAGGGGCTCACGGTGCTCCGTGACCTCTGCACCCTTCATAGGCTGTCCTCTCAAATGAGGGGGCCTCCCAGGGACCCCTGGAAGTATAGCTCTGCACCTTCAGGAAGACAGGGGTTAGTCTGTGAGCTCTGGGCCTCTGCCCGGCTGTGTTGCAGGTGCAGGCAGCCGCTCCCTCCTAGGCCATCACAGCACTGCAGGCTGAGCAAGCGCAGGGAAACTGAGCCGTGTCTGGGCCCTTCCCTGGGAGGTTTATCCTGAGAGCAGCCTCGTGGTCTGGGCCCACGCCAGCCTCAAGAGAGCTTTTAGTTATTAGACCTTCTGTCTGCTGGTTCACTCCCCAGATGGCCTCAGTGTCAGGGTGGGGCTGGGCCAGGCTGAAGGCAGGGGCCTGAAGCTCTATGCGGGTCTCCCACGTGGGTGGCAGGGACCCGGATACCTGGGTCATCTTCCAGTGTTTTCCCAGGCTCATTGGCAGAGTTGTATTGGAAGTGGAGCAGCTGGGGCTTGAACCAGCACCCATATGGGATGCCAGCATTGCTGGCAGCAGCTTAACCTGCTACGCTCCAGCACTGGCCCCAATTTAAATCAATACAAGGTTTGTTTGAAAGGCAGGTAGAGGGAAAGAGCTTCCATCCAGGAGTTTACTCCCCAAATGTCTGCAACAGCCAGGGCTCGGCCAGCTGAAGCCCAGGGTCAGGCACCCCATCCTGGTCTCCCAGATGGATAGGAGGCACCCAGATACGTGAGCCGTCCCCTGCTGCCTTCCTCAGTGTTAGGTAGCAACTGGCTTGGAGGCCGAGTAGCCTGGACTGGAGCCAGCACTGCAGTGTCGGCGCAGGCGCTGCAGGCCACGGCTTCATGCTCCGAGCCACAGTGTCGCCCCCTAATCCCTGTGCCTGCATTTAAAGAGCAGGTTTTTTGTTTTTTTTTTTTTTTTTGTAATATGTGTTATTTAAAAAGAGCTTCCATCTGTTCCCTCTCCAAGCACCTCCCACAAACGGGCCGGGCCTTGTGAAGCCAGCAGCGGGAGCTCTGTCTCGGCCTCCCAGTGGGGTGCAGGCCCCGTGTCCACGCCACTGCTGCTGCCCCGGGCACGTCAGCAGGAAGCTGGGTCTGACCCGGAGCCGCTGGGACTTGAACTGCTGCTCTGGTGCGGATGCTGGCATCGTGGGCGGTGGTGGCTGAACCTGCCGCACCGCCCGCGCTATATTGCTGAGTGCACAATTCAATCTCTCAGAAGCTCGTGAGTGCCGTGGCTTAGTGCTTGCATCAGAGAAGTGCGGGGGCCATGTGAGTCCTGTCCACTCATGTCCTGTAAATTTTTATGATTGAAAACTAGATTTGATTTTTTTAAGATTGTATTCACATGACAGACGCAGGCTGGAGCTGTGGCGCAGCGGGTAGAGCCTTCGCCTGCAGGACCAGCAGCATCCTGTATGGGTGCTGGTGTGAGGCCCGGCTGCTCCACTTCTGACCCAGCTCTCTGCTATGGCCTAGGAAAGCGGTGGACAGTGGCCCACGTCCTTGGCCCCTGCAGCTGCGTGGGAGACCCAGAAGAAGCTCCTGGCTCCTGGCTTCAGGTCAGCCCAGCTCCGGCCATTTACACCCCACTGGGGAGTGAACCATTGGATGGAAGACCTCTCTATCTCTCTGCCTCTGTCTCTGTATTTCTGCCTTTCAAATAAATAAATATTTTAAAAAACATCTTCCATTCACTGGTTTACTGTTCAAATGATTGCAGTGGCCAATGCTGGGCCAGGCCAGGAGCTCCCTCTGCGTCTTCTAGGTGGGTGCCGGAGCCCAAGCACTTGAGCCGTGGTCAGGGACGTTGGGTTGGGATTGGAGCAGGCTGGAGCGGCCTGGCACTCCAACAGCACGGGCTCTTCACGTGCGGTGGCGGCTTGGCCCACGGCACACTTGACTTCTTGGCAGCACCGCTGTTCTCCGTAAACCACAAATCACCCGAGTCTCCCAGGGTTAAGCAGCCCCTCTGCCCACTGCTCTGGAGCCCAAGGGGCCTGCAGTGGCCAGCCGCGGCCTCGTGGCCGATGCCTGTGTCCTGGGCAGTGCCTGGCCTGGTGTGTGCAGTGGGACTTGGGGTCTGAGCCAGCGCTGGAGACTAATTCGTGAGATACTGAGAGCAGGGAGCTGGCGTGCACGGCAGGCCTGACCTCCCCGCCCACTCCTGATCCAGCTCCCTGCTGGTGGCCTGGGAACGCAGTAGAGGTGGTCCAGAGGCTTGCCCGCGTGCTCCTGGCTGTGGCCTGTCGGGGAGTGAACCCCTGGTGGAAGGTGTCTGACGCTGCCTTCCGACTCCGCTGCCTTCCATGCGCCTGTTTTTACAGCACTGAGCCCAAAGACAGCCAGTGTGAAAGGGAACTATTCGAAATAAAATGCAAGATGCTTGCGTATGTATCTTTTTTCAAAAAAAGTCAGCTAATTTATTTATTAAGGGTTAATTTTTCCCCTGAACTTAGTTCAGGTTTGACCATGGACAGGTGGCAGCCACGTTATTGCTGAACAGTTTCCTGGTGGTTACCCTCGGCAGGTGGTGCCTGCCCCAGGGGACTGCACCCTGTGGCTCGCATAGTGGCCGAGGCACACGCCTTCCCCCACTCTGAGGTGCTGGTCAGCTCCTCCAGGTCCCTCAGGAGATGCCAGGGCACTGGGCTGGACAGAAATGCCTCCCGCAGGAGAGCTTTTGGGAACAAATGAGTCAGCTTGGTTCTCACTGGCTTCTGCAGGGCTCCCTGAGGGTTTTCACACATTCTGCACAGAGATTTAGGGGCCGCTGCTGTTCCCACCACGGTCAAGGTGAGGGGTGGGCTGTCCACACTGGGGAGCATCTGTCACTGTCGGAGTGTCCTCCCATGAGCTAAGGGGGTCTCTATTGTGCTGTGGGCTTCCGCGGACGGTCTCCAGGTCCCGCCCACGCATGGTTGAGTGGCACGTAAAGTGGGGGCACCTTTGCAGAATTGGGCCTGTGGTGTGGCCTGCTTGTATAGACAGGTGCCACAGAGCCTGGGCAAGTTCAGGGAAACTGGGTACACGTGGTCCGCGCATGTGAACATTGACCGCAAGGAAGCGTCATTTTCTGCCTTGTGGTTCGCTCTGCTGATTTTAGTCCAGCAACGTGGAGAGCAGGCGGCGGCTCCCTGCTGTGGTTAGTGCCCTCCCTTAGGCTACCTGTGGGATCCTCTGCTCCTGCGGGCGGCTCACGGCCACTGTGCCACTGAGAGGGTTAGAGCGGTCTCCCATCCCTGGGTCATCTCCAGGTGATGGTGAGGGCTGGGCCGCATTGAGGCCAGGAACCAGGAGCTTCATTACTGTCTCCACGTGGGTGCAGGGGCCCGAGCACATTAGCAGGGAGCTGGATTGGAAGTGGAGCAGCCGGAATGTGAACCCATGCCCATGTGGGATGCCAGCGTCACAGGCTGTGGTTCAACCCACGTCCCCACAGCGCTGGCCCCCAGAGGGCTCTCTGATTTCTCTCGGAGTGATGCTGCTTCCTGGAGAGGGGGCTGACTTAGACCTCCTGCAGTCCCTGGCAGGTGACACGGGGACCCTGGCGCACCGTGGCCTGGCCGCTTAGCTTGGGGTCCTCTTCAGTGTCCTTGTGAGCTTCAGGCTGGGGCCAGGAGGGAGGCCTGGCAGGCCTGGCGCTCGGGCACCGCGCTGCCCCCAGGGGGGCGGGAGGCTCGTGCTGAGCCCTGGGGGTTTTGTTAAGAGAGTCTCACATTTTAAAGGCAGTTTTAATGAATCTCTCACAAGTCTTGAGGTGGCTGCTTTAAATTCCTCTTCCCTGTGAATGTCATTCTGTCATCTTTGAGGCCAAAAGCTACGTGCCCTCTGGGAAAGTTTCTTTGATTGAAAAAATGTTATTTTGTAAAAGTTTTTCAAGTAAAAGTTTTATGAAAAAAGCATTATCTCTGGCTTCAGTAGCCAGGCCACAGGGCTGGGCCCCCAGCTGTCTGATAGCGTGCTGCCGCAGTCCCGGCGGGCTGCCCAGCGTGTGGGCAGGTCCCTCCCTGCTCCCAGCAGGTGTGGCGACTGTGATGTCCCCTGCACACTCGGCTTATTCCCAGGAGATGGGGCACGGCAGCTGCAGGGTGCGGGGCCCCAGCTGACGAGCAATCGTCCACCAGGTGGCCCGTGGGTGCGCTGTGGCTCTGCCCCCGAGGGCAGTGTCCGTGGAGCTGAATGAGAAGGGCTGGGCTGGGGCCCCCGCGTGTGGCGCAGGTCTGTAGACTGGGGGGGGGGGGGGGCTGTTCTGGGCATCCTGGGTGTCAGCCTGGTGAGGCGACAGTGCCGGCTGCCTGGCGCTGCGTGGCTGCCTGTGGTGGCTCCTGGTGACCCCGCCGCAGGAGAGGGGAGGGGAGGCCAGCAGGACCCGGGAGCGTCGCGCGCCACTCCCTCTGGGAGGACACTGGGCTCCCTCTCCAGAATCTGCACCTTGTGTTCACTGGTCGGACCTGAAGCAGCAGTGAAATCGCGGAGTGCAGAGCGACCCGCAGAGCCCGTGTCCAGCGGTGGGGCTCCGGCTGGTGATGCCCGTGTCCGGCGGTGGGGCTCCGGCTGGTGACGGCCGTGTCCGGGGGTGGGGCTCCGGCTGGTGATGCCCGTGTCCGGTGGTGGGGCTCCGGCTGGTGACGTCCATGTCCCTTGCCAGAGGCCTGAGGTTTGACCTGCAGCGTTAGCTCTGGGAGGCAGCAGTGCTGGGTTCCTGCCCCACCCCGTGTGGGGTGCCCGGATGGAGGTTCCGTCCTGGGTCTGAGCGTTTGGGGAGCGAGCCAGTGAGTCCTGTGCCTGCAGGCACGCCACGCTCACCGCTGGCCGCTGGGAGTTCTGCCTGATAGCGGGGCCCACCCTCAGCCCTGGGCCGCACACTATTGGGCTTCATAACCAGCAAAGGGAGCCGTAGCCAGGTGGGGGCATCTGCTGGGGGCGGAGGAGATGGCACCCTGTCATTCAGCCAACCCAGAGCCCACTGCTCTCCCAGCCGCTGCCCCCTGCTGCCTCCTGCATGGGGTAGCGGATGGGGCACAGAGTCAGTTCTTCCCTGTGACGGTGCGGATGGGGGACCTGGCTCCCCTGCCCCTTCTCAGGGGCACCATGGGGGCTGCTGGCCCTGGACCACCCCATACCAGCTGGCCAGGCTGGGGGTGGCTGCCCCCTGCTGTGTGGGCTCTCTGAGGCTTGGCCGTGCCCAGGCAGCCCAGGTCTGACTGGAGCCCAGTTGGCGCTGTTGGTGAGGAGGGTGGCTCGGCCGCACTCCCCCTGCAGGCCTGGGGCAGCCCCTTCTGCAGCAGGGAGGTGAGGATAGTGCTGTCCAGCTGGGGTGGGGGCCTGGGTGAGCGTCTGCTGTGGCTTAAACCTCTTCCTCCCCGTGATGTGTGGCAAGTGAGAGCCCGGCCACACTGCTGAGCCCCAGAGCAGATGCCTCTCCCTCCACACAGCTGTCCCTGGCCTGCTGCGATGTGGGTGGCCTTTGAGTGGTGGGGATGGTGGGTACCAGGAGCTGCACGCGCTGGCGAGGGCCCGTGGACTCCGTTTGCGGCAACTTGCCCAAGAGGTGGCAGGAGCTGCGGCTTCCCTGAGGGAATCACGAGGTCCAGCAAGCCCCCTTGGGGTAGGGCGGAGTGAGCGTGCTGCCCACTCAGATGCAGGGAGTCGGGGACGGGCCCGGGCCCCACGTGTGCACCCATCTGGTATCTTTCCCGCTCGCTCTCTCTCTAAGGGACGTCTGAGCCTGTCAGTCACGGCTCTGTGCCCTGGGGTTCTAAGGGACACTGCTCTGCGTTGACAGGAACGTAACCGTTTTTCTGAGCGCAAGGAGGCAGTGTCCTGCAGCTCTGAAGCCCGAGTCCGGACCTCCTGACACACACAGACACAAGAGGCAGGGGTCTGCGTGGGGCGGGAGCAACACCAGAGGGGAGGTGGGCTCCATCACGCCTGCCGCCTTGTGCGGGTGCGCGGCAGGAAGTGGGTCATGGCTGCTCCCCACTGACCAGTAAGGGGCTGGTGGCCCTGGCACGGCCACACGGGGCAGCCAGACGGTGTCCTCGTCCCCTGGGCTTTGTGCGGCCATGAAGGGTGCTCACCCCACCGGGCCACCTTTCCTTTCTCACCGGGGCCGTGGACCCGGCCATCTGGTGTCTGGCGTCCCACTGAGCCAGATGGCGGGGTTGTTTCTCCCAGTGTGTTGGCTGGGGTGAGGCTGCAGCTCACTTGGCATCTCCTGGCCTTTGGCGGCCGGCCCTTGGCTGTCCAGGGTCATTGGACTGCAGAGGCTTGTGCAGCTGGGCGAGGGGACAGAGGGTTCTAGGTTGGTGCCAGGGCCCTCCCGTGGCTGCTGCTGTGTGCGCGTCGGGACCCCAGTGGTGGGCAGAGTGTGGGCTCTCAGCCTGGCACCGGCCCTGGCTTCTGGACTGGACTCTGTGGTCAGAGCTGGAGTGCGGAGGTGGGCACCCTGTGCAGTGGGGGCAGGGAGGCCCTGGGCTCCTGGGGGCTGCACATTCTGACGATGGACATCTTCCGTCCCCGCTCTGGGAGGCAGGCCTGGCCTCGGGTCTCCACTGTCAAAAGTCGTGGCCTCAGCTTGGTCCTAACAGACCTGGGCTGTGCGACTGCTCGTCCTGCCTGGCTCTGTTGCCTGATGTGCAGACCTGCACTCCCCAAGCCCTGGTGGGGTGAAGGGGTTCGGCTGGACCCCTGTGGTGCTGGTCCTGTCCTGGGCCGGCCCTGCCTGGCGTAGCCTTGCCCGGAGACAGCTGCCTCTCTGTTAAACCAGTGAGACTCAGGCCTCTCTGTCCCCGACCACGTTTTCTGTGGTCGTGTGAACAATTGAGGATTAGGCAGAGGAGACAGACGCGGCAGGCCGCAGTGGACGCACTGGGGGCACTGGCCAGTGGCGTCCACCCCCAAGCCCGAGTGCCCACGCCTGGCCTGATGTCGCCCCTCCGAGGGCCTGGGCTCGAGCTCTGGCTGAGGCTGTCCCAGCCCAGGCTCGGGTGGGCGAGCTCCGTGCCGGCTGGACACGGCCCTAGACGCCTGCGTCCTGAGCCCCCCCCTTTCTCTCCAAAGGTGGTTTTATTTATTTGAAGGGCCGAGCGCGTCCATCCGCTGGCTCACTGCCGGGTCTGGAAAGGCCAGAGCCGGGAGCTCCGTGTGGGTCTCCCGTGTGGGTGGCAGAGGTCCGAGCACTTGGGCCACCCTTGCTGCCTACCAGGCGCATAGCTGGAAGCTGGGCTCCAAGTGGAGCTGCCAGGGTGCCAGCATCGCCCGGTGCCTTCCGCCACGCGACAGTGCCAGCGCTGCCGCAGTGGGGGTGCGTGGCCTGGCCGAGGGAGGTCTCAGACGGACCACTCACAGGTACCGCGGAGACAGGAGTCCTCAGTGTGTTTGCAAAACCCAAGTAACAGATGGCTGTCCCCAACCCTCTGGGATGGCCACAGCCTTGTCACGGGGACACCGGCTGGGGGGGGGCAGCCCGTTCCCCTGAGGTCCTTGGGGGCTGTGGACACTGCCAGCCTGTCCACTGTGGGGGCCCCGGGATCCTGACCCGCCGTCCCTGCCCGGCACCTCCACGCCTGTGGACGCGTCCGTCGCGTGTGCAGTTGCTGTTCTCGCGAGAGAGCAATACGTCCACTCAACACGTCCACTCCAAACGCTTGCGACAGCCTGGGTCGGGCCCAGCCCCGGCCTCCCCCACAAGCAGAGCCGTCAGCACTGCCCCAGGGTCCGCGTTAGCAGGAAGCTGGGGTCCCGGCCCTCCGGGTGTGGGCTCCGGGACCGGTGATGGACTGGCGGCCGGGCGGCTGCGCCCACTGGGCTGGGTTTGAAGTTTGACTTTATTGAAGGACTTGGGCCTCAGGGGGCGCCGGGGCGTCCAGCAGTGCTGGGAACAGTGAGCAGGGGTCAGGGCTCCACAGAGGCAGCCTCCGGGCTGAGACGGGCAGGCTTGGGCCTTCCTGTCTTCACTGTGGTCCAGGCCTGTGGCGCGGCCCCTCCCAGAGCTGCCCAGGTGCTGCGACGGCGAGGCCCGCGCCCCCTGGGCAGCGGTGGGGGGGCACCACGGCGGCGGTGGCAGACGCGTCCGTTGCAGCTCCTTAGCCCCAGACTCAGCTACACCCAGAACGGCATCTTGCACATGCTGGACAGAAACAAGCGGATCAAGCCCCGGCCAGAGAGGTTCCAGAACTGCAGAGACCTGTTTGACCTGATCCTCACCTGCGAGGAGCGCGTCTACGACCAGGTGGTGGAGGGTACGGACCGGGCCTGCCTCGCCTGCGGGCCGCGAGCTGGGCCCACGTGGTCCTCACGCCGGTGTGCGGGGGGGGGGGGGGGGGGGCACAGGGCGCAGCTTGCTCCGGGCTCCTCCTCTGCTGCTCGCTGCCTGTGCCCCAGCCACGGGGCTGACCTCTGACCTCTGACCCTGTCCCCGTCAGACCTGAATTCCCGGGAGCAGGAGACCTGCCAGCCGGTGCACGTGGTCAACGTGGACATCCAGGACAACCACGAGGAGGCCACCCTGGGGGCCTTCCTCATCTGCGAGCTCTGCCAGTGTGTGAGTGCCGGCGGGGCGGGCGGGGCTCCCACCCGAGGGGCAGCGCAGGCGCACGCGCAGGCCCCCACGAGTGGGACGCGGTGTGGAGCCGTGACGGCGCCCCCGGGGCTCCTCCCACAGGAAGGGCCCTGCTGCGAGGCTTCCTTCCCCTCCCAGCAGGCGACTGTGCCAGCCCCCGGGGAGAGGCCAGGTCGTGGGTGGCTCACGCTGACCAGAGCCGGCCGAGGCCCGGGCCGGGGCAGGTGCTTGGGGCACCCGGCGGTGTCTGGGCAGCTCCGTGGTCCCGGGACCGGGCGCTGTCCGTGTCCGGGGTGCAGACAGGTTCCGCTCTCTGGCCCCTGCACCCTGTGGGCTTCCCACCGAGAACCGAGGCTGAGCCCTCGCCAGGGACTCGGGGCCGCTGCCCTCTCTCCCCACGTGCTCAGAGGGCACGCGATGTCCTGGGAGGGGCCCCTCCCCGTCCACACCAGGCTCCGCCCGGGGGGGGCCTCGCCCAGGACTGGCGGTCAGCAGCAGCCGGCCTCCCTGCAGATCCAGCACACGGAGGACATGGAGAACGAGATCGAGGAGCTGCTGCAGGAGTTCGAGGAGAAGAGCGGCCGGGCCTTCCTGCACACCGTGTGCTTCTACTGAGCGGCCGCGCCCCCTGCTGGCGGGCCTTCCTGCGCACCGCGTGCTCCTCCCGAGCGGCCGCGCCCCCTGCTGGCCGGGCCTTCCTGCGCACCGCGTGCTGCTCCCGAGCGGCCGCGCCCCCTGCTGGCGGCTTCCCTCCCGACGCCTGCTTGTACCCAAATAAACTACCCGAAACCGAGCAGGTGCATGGAGTGCTGTGCGGTCACGTCCCCGCGCGTGTGCGAGTGCTGTGCGGGTCACGGTCCACGCGCGTGTGCCCGTGCGGTCACGGTCCACGCGCGTGTGCGAGTGCTGTGCGGGTCACGGTCCAGCTGTGCGGGTCACGGTCCCCACATGCGTGAGTGCTGTGCGGTCACGGTCCCCACACGTGTGAGTGCTGTGCGGGTCACGGTCCACGCGCGTGTGCGAGTGCTGTGCGGGTCACGGTCCCCACATGCGTGAGTGCTGTGCGGTCACGGTCCCCACACGTGTGAGTGCTGTGCGGGTCACGGTCCACGCGCGTGTGCGAGTGCTGTGCGGGTCACGGTCCCCACATGCGTGAGTGCTGTGCGGGTCACGGTCCCCACACGTGTGAGTGCTGTGCGGGTCACGGTCCCCACATGTGTGCCCGTGCATGTGAGTGCTGTGCGGTCACGTCCCCGCGCGTGTGCGAGTGCTGTGCGGGTCATGGGTCCCCACACGTGTGCCCGTGCGTGTGAGTACTGTGCGGGTCACGGCGCGTCCCCACACGTGTGCATGTGTGAGTGCTGTGCGGGTCACGGCGCGTCCCCACGTGTGCCGCTGCCCTGGCATCCCTGGCCCTGCCCGCCCTCAGGAAGGAGCCCCCCCCCCCCCCAGGCCGCAGGCAGGGGTGGGCCTCCAGCCTCGGACTGCCCTGGGGGAGGGGTCTTGGCCCGGCCACAGCCTGCAGCCCGGAGCAGGTCCCACCGCGGGAACAGGCGGACGGAGCCCTGGCGTCGGAGCTGGCCCCTCGGGCTTCCTCGGGTCCTACTGAGCAGGGTGGGGTCTGGGGGTTCCCGTGACGTCAGCGGTGGTGCACGTGGGGCGCGGAGTGGGGGCCTGGCTTTGGCGCCCAGCCCCCAGCGTGGGGCAGCCAGACTCCTGGACTCAGAGCCCACCTGCCTGGGGCTGACCCAGCCTGGCAGTGACCAGTGACCTGGCGGCCGCTGCCCCCGCCCCCTCCACGGCTGCGGCCCTCCCGCCTCTGGCCCTGTGACCTTGCGGGCCCCTCCGTCCCGTCCCACAGCCGGCGCGAGCTGTCCGGCCCGCCCCGCACCCCTCACCTGGCGCCCTGGGGGACCGAGCGGGGCAGGACGGACTGCCGGACCCGGACCGAGGCGGTTCCAGGGGCGCGGGGCACAGGTGACGGCGGCCGGGCCCGAGCGGATGGGGGCGGGACGAGGCTCCCAGGGTCCCGGGGCGGGGTCCCTGCCGCCGCGGTGCGGGGAGGACCTGGGAGCTGCCGCCCGGTCCCCTCGCCGAGCTGGCGCAGGTCCCTCCCGGGAGGCGGAGGCCGGCGGCGCGGAGGGCGGAGGGACGCGCGGAGGAGGCGGGAGGAGGGCGCCGCGCCGCGCCGCGCGCAGGGCGGACCGGAGGGCGGAGCGCAGCGCGCGGGCCGGCCCGGGCCCAGCGACCCCGCAGCGGCCCCTGGCTCCTCTGGGCGCCCCCGCCCGCGTCCCTTCCTCGGCCGAAGGGGTTGCCGCGGCTCGGCGGCGCTTCCCGGGAGGCGCTGACCTCTGCGGAGGCGGCGGGGGCTCAGCATCGGGCCGGGGCCGGGGGGGCGCCGGGGCCGGGGGGCGGCGCTCCGGCCCGGCCCGGCCCCGCCCGATGCCCATGAGCGCGAACACCATGATCTTCATGATTCTGGGGGCGTCGATCGTGATGGTGAGCCGGGGCGGGGGGGGGGCTTCCCGCACGCCCCCTGCGCCGCCGCTTGCGCGCGCCGCCCCCCCACACGCCCGCGCCTTGTTTACCGGCGCGCGGCCTGCGCTCCCCTGCGCGCCTGCCCCGCGCCCCCTCCCCAGCCTGGGCGCCCCTCCGCACCCCCGCCCCCACCTCCGCCCGGGCCGCTTCTCCCGCTGACCCGTCATGGGCTCTTCCAGGCCATCGCTTGCTTGATGGACATGAACGCGCTGCTGGACCGGTTCCACAACTACATCCTCCCGCACCTGCGGGGCGAAGACCGCGTCTGTCACTGCAACTGCGGCCGGTGAGTCCGCGAGGCCGGGCAGACACGCGTGAGCGCACGTGCGGCGGGGCCCCTCGGAGCGGGAGTCCCACGCAGGCTGGGCCAGAGACGCGCAAGACCCGAAGGGCCCCCCTCCCCGGCCAGCCGGGCGCGCGGGGGGAGGGGAGTCGGACCTGAACCCCAGGGAGCCCGCCGCTGGGGATGCACAGGTGAGCGCGCTAGGACCCCCGCCCCCGCCCCCGCCTCAGGGGCCCCGGCAGCCGGCGGGTGGCCCAGCGGGTCCTGGGGCCTCCTGGCCGGCGGCCTGAGCAGCAGGCTGGTCTTTGTCCACCCCGTGGAGGGCCGGCCCTGCCTCCCGGGCGCAGGCCTTGGGCGGGGAGGCTGTGCTACCCAGCGCCGACCCGGGGCGAGCAGGCAGGTGCACAGGGTCAGGTGGGCAGGGCCCCCCGGGGGTCCTGGGCGTCCGCTGGCTGTGGAGAGGGGAGCGAGGCAGGGGCTGGGCTGGGCTTGCTCAAGGTCACTCGGAGCCGGGCAGAGCCCAGGCCTGCGGCACCTGTGGGTGTGTGACGTCCTGTGCACGCGGCGTGGTGGCGCCGTCCTGACCGTGCATGTCTGTACGTCAGTGTATGAAATAAACATGTTCTCATGAGACGCGCATGTGTGTACATCTGTGCATATTCACGTGTGCGCACACGCAGGCTCGCATGCTCCTCCCGCGGGACCCCCGGCGTCCTGCTGGACACACACGTGGAGGTGCTGGCGGCAGCTGCCCGCAGACGCGCCCAAGGTCGCCCACGCCGCCGCCCTCACCCCTGCCGAGTCTGCGCCCGTGGGTGTCCAGGGCGGGGGTGAGGGCAGCCACGTGTCTCCCAGAGCGTGTTCCGTGGCTGTGGGCTTGGACACGTGTGCATTAGAGCGGCTGGGGGTGTGAACACGCCCTTCCCTCGTGCCGGGCGTGGAGGGGCAGAGGTTGCTGGGGGCCAAGGAGGGGCACAAAGGGAGCTCCACCCCCGGGTCCTGAGACCCTCCCGAGGCGGGGACACGCATGTCACGTGCCGTGGCAGCACGCAGGGCTGGGCGCTGCAGTTTGCACACGGACGCACCACACATGGAGCGTTTCTGCACGTGCGCGTCTACACGTACATGCTCTGTACACATCTACATACAAGGCACTTTGTGTGTTGACATGTGTGTCCACAGGTACATGTGTGATACAGCACACGGCAGTGTCTCCACGTGCGTGTGTGAGCATGTGTGCAGGTTCCGCGCTGCCACATGAGGGGTCCGTGTGTGACCCGTGGACACACTGCCGCAGTGGCTTCTACCATGTGTGCATGTGTGTGCAGAACCTGTGCACACATGCGAATGCCTTGGCCATGCCTGTGCGTGGACTGTACATGGAATACATGTGTGCAGGTGAATGTTCCAGATCACGCATGTCGGCCAGCAGCATCCGTGTGCGCACCTCAGTGTTCCACCGAGGATGCGTGTGCCGAGCCACGTGCATGCGTGCGCCCCACTCCTGCTGGCTGTGCAGCTTACAGGGCCGCGGCCACTGTATACTCGCCGTGTCCTGTGCATGTGGCCGGCGTGCATACATGACGTGCCCACATGGAGCATGTGTGTCGCAGGCAGGACGCGTGGATGTACACGTCAGACATGCGTGTGCAGTTAGCACATCTTGTTCTGCTTCATCTGGGAGACTATCCCCCCCCCCGTACCCACCCTGGGGCGGGGGGGGCTGGTCATGACCTTTGACCCCTGGAGATCCGGAGCCCCAGGGGTCTGGGGCCCTGCCCGGCCGTCCCTACAGGGCAGAGGGGGCCGTTCCCTCATGCCCCACGCTGGCCCGCCCAGTGGCTGGGAGGTGCCGGTGTCAGCTCCTGCCGCTGCTCACCGCGGGGCCGTTTCCTGTCCCCAACGGCTGCATCTGTGGCCCGAGCCCAACTCCAAGGAGGGCACCAGGGTGTGGCCGCAGGGGGCAGCGAGAGGCCGGGTCCTTCAGGGAGGGTCCCCAGGGGGAGGTGTGGAACCTGGGACGGGGGGGGGGGGGTGCCGCGGCTCCTGGGGGAGGCGGGAGCTGCAGCCTTGCAGAGCGCTGCAGAGCCCCGTGGAGCCACACCTGCAACTGTGCTGGGCGTGGGCGTGTGGGGCGTGGGCACAGGAGAGGCAGCCACGGGCGGGCACAGCCTGATGCCGCTGGCCGGAGAGCACGCGGCAGGGAGGGCGGCTCCCTGTCCGGTTGTCCAGGCTGCCATTGCCCTCTGCAGGGCCCCCTCACCTGGGGTCAGAGGGCCAAGGGGGCCTCTGGAGGAGGAAGCCTGCCCAGCCTCGGAGGGAGCCGTCGGGGAGGGGATGAGGGCTGGACGCTTTCGAGGCCTGAGCCTGGGCCCAGGTCCAGAAGACGGGCCGTGGTGGGCGGCGGGACATGTAGCGGGGAGGGGCTGCACGGCTGGGTGCTGTCCATTCCAGGGCCAGTTGAGTGGGCAGCAGGCACGTTGCCTGGCAGAGCAGGGAGAGGCCGGGAACAGGGGAAGCCTGGGGTGAGGCGGGGGCCCGAAGCCCAGGGCAAGGCTGACCACGGGCGGCGGCCCCTGGGGCGGGGCCAAGGGGCCTGGGGAGCCGCTGGTGTCTGGGCTTGGCGACCGGGCCAGCGTGCTGGGGCCCTGCAGCGGCTCCTGCGAGCTGGCCCGGCTGCTCAGGCCACTGCTGCCCTCCTGGGGGTCCGAGTCCCCTCTCAGCGCCTCCAGCGAGGGCCCGGGGCCGGCAGGACAGGTGCCAGCCCGCCCTGCCGCCCGCAGGCACCACGTCCACTACGTGATCCCGTACGACGGGGACCAGTCGGTGGTGGACGCCGCGGAGAACTACTTTGTGACGGACAGTGTGACCAAGCAGGAGATCGACCTCATGCTGGGGCTGCTGCTGGGCTTCTGCATCAGCTGGTTCCTGGTGTGGGTGGACGGCGTGCTGCACTGCGCGGTGCGCGCCTGGAGGGCCGGCCGGCGCTACGGTGAGTGCCCGCGCCACCGCGCCACCGCGCCGGCACGCCCGCGGCGCGCGCCGGCCGCCTCACCCGCCCTGTCCCCCTGCAGATGGCTCGTGGACCTGGCTGCCCAAGCTGTGCAGCCTGCGGGAGCTGGGGCGGCGGCCGCACAGGCCCTTCGAGGAGGCGGCCGGGAACATGGTGCACGTGAAGCAGAAACTCTACCACAACGGCCACCCCAGCCCGCGGCACCTGTGAGCCGCGCACAGGACTCGCCGGGGCCCCAGGGCCGCCGGCCACCGAGACGTCAAAGGGACCTCGTGGGCGCCCGGGCCGGTGGGACTGGACGGCAGCCTTGGGCCCAGGGCGCCTGGGGCCGTGCCCGGCGTAGCCGCCCACCAGGCAAGTCCAGCGGAAGGTGCTGTCTCTCCTTTTTATACAGGGGGTAGGGGCGGGGACCGGGGTGGGGGAGGCTGCCGGGCCTCAGGGGGGCAGGGCCCCAGCCGGGCAGGGCACAGCGGCCTCACCGGCCTGCGGCCACGTCCAGCTGAAAGCCGCTGTGTGTGTTTCCTGTGAGCTGTGTCCATCTGTCCATCCGTGTCGTCTGGAGGGGAGGGAGGCGCCGAGGGCCAGCGCCCGGCACACGGGAGCATGTGCGTGCGGCGTGCGCGACCGCGAGGCGGGGGCGGAGGTCGGGGTCCTCGGCCACGGCGCCCCCCTGTGATGCCCACCCCGCCTGGTCAGTAAACTCTCCAGAAAGCTCCAGCCTCTGCCTCGTCCGTCACCCCTGACCCTAGAGCCACAGTGCAGCCGGACAAACACGACCAGCCAGCGCTCAGCTCAGACGGCTTTATTCAGTTCTGATAGAAAGACCCCAGCTCCACCCTGGGGGAGCAGCAGGCCCCGGCACAGCCACCAGGCCCCTCATGCCGGGGAAGGGCCCAGGCCACCCGCTGGTGTCCCGGTGGGTCCTGCCCCCGGCCTAGCCCACAGCAGACCCCGATCCTGTGGCCCCCTGGGGGTTTAGCTAGCACCTGCTGTGCCTGGGGGGCCCAGGTGGGTGGGGCCTGGGGACGCCTCTCCCCAGGGGCAGGAAGGAGGCCCCCGGAAGGAAAGGGCGGCTGCTGCAAAGGCTGGGGTCCAAGCCCCGCCCAGCCCCGTGGGCTCAGGGGTTGGGGTGGGGGCTGCCCCCCGGCAGCGACCCCTCGGCCTTCAGCCACTCTGTCTTCTGCTGGTGCTGCCGGATGGCGTCCTGCACGCGGGCGTCCACCATGGCCTCGGTGAGGACCCCGTCCTCAGAGGCGTACGCCATGGCCTGGCAGGGAAGAGGACACAGCTCTGCTTCGGGCAGGGCCCCGGACCCGCTCCCCCCGCCTGGTTCTCAGTGACTAAAACCAGGAACCTGGCCGAGCGCCCCCACTGCAGACCTGCAGGGGCACAGGACCTGGGACGCTGCGGGGGATGGGGCCTTCCCCTCCGACGGCTGAGCAGAGACCCTCACCCCACATCCCGGGGCTGCAGGGTGCTGCAGAGGCCTCCCACGGCACCACCGGGCAGGCCACGGCCATGTGGGCGCAGGCAGAGAGGCTGCTGAAAGCCGTCCACCCACAGCCGTGTAACGAGTCCCAGGCGCAGCGTTAGCGGAGCTCCAGAAACCTGCCCCAGGAGGGAACTCAGCACCCCAGAGCAGCCACAGGCCGCGCGCCCTCTCGGCTGCCTGGGCCTGGCCACTCCCCTGCAATCCAGCTCCCTGTCAAGGTGCCTGGCAGGCAGCAGGTGACGGCCCCAGTGCTGGGGACACTGCACTGTGAAGAGACCCAGGTGGAATTGCTAGCTTCCGCCTGGCCCAGCCCGGCTCTTACAGGCATTTGGGGAAGAGAACCGGAGGGAAGACCTCCCTCCCTCCCTGCCTTTGGTGCTTTTAAAAATTCCAGTGCCAGTTCTTCCCAGAACTAGAAAATCTCGCCCTAAAATTCCCATGGGGTCTCAAGGGCTCCTGACTAGCCAGAGGCCCGCCCGCAGCGCCGGCACCCCGTGGGCACCACTTCCAGCCCCAGCTGCTTCACTGCCTGTCCAGCTCCCTGCCAATGGCCAGGGAAAGCAGAAGACGGCCAGCGGGAGGCCCGGAAGAGGCTCCTGGCTCCTGATCGGCTCAGCTCCAGCCACTGCAGCCATCTGGGGAGTGAACCAGCGACGGAAGCTCCCCCACAAAACTGCCTTTCTAATGACTAAAGAAATGTTTTTGAAAAATTTTTTAAATTAAAAAAAAAAATTGACAAGCAGCCTCCCACGACCGGCACCCCCAGAGGCACCGGCTGGAGGCTCAGCTGCTCCGCTTCCGACCCGGCTCCTGTTACGGAGGGCAGAGGGGCTGAGTCCCTGGGCCTCCGCCCACCACGTGGGAGACCCAGCGGGAGCGCCTGGCTCCAGCCTGGCCCGGCGCTGGCCACTGTGGCCACCTGGGGAGCGAACCAGCCAATGGAAGAATGGGAGAGCTCTTTCTCTCTGTAACTTTTTTTTTTTTGGACAGGCAGAGTGGACAGTGAGAGAGAGAGAGAGAAAGGTCTTCCTTTGCCGTTGGTTCACCCTCCAATGGCCACCATGGCCGGCGCGCTGCAGCCGGCACACCGCACTGATCCGATGGCAGGAGCCAGGTGCTTGTCCTGGTCTCCCATGGGGTGCAGGGCCCAAGCACTTGGTCCATCCTCCACTGCACTCCCTGGCCACAGCAGAGAGCTGGCCTGGAAGAGGGGCAACCGGGACAGAATCCGGCGCCCCGACCGGGACTAGAACCTGGTGTGCCGGCGCCGCAGGCGGAGGATTAGCCTAGTGAGCCGCGGCGCCGGCCTGTAACTCTTTTTTTTAAAAAAAGATTTATTTATTTATTTCAAAGTCAGTTAGAGAGAAGGAAAAGGAGAAGGAGAGAAGGAGAGAGGGAGAGAGGGAGAGACAGTCTTCCATCTGCTGGTTCACTCCCCCAAATGGTGACAATGGTCAGAGCTGTGCTGATCCAAAGCCAGGAGCCAGGAGCCTCATTCGGGTCTCCCACGTGGGTGCAGGGCCCAAGCACTCGGGCCATCTTCCACTGCCTTCCTAGGCCACAGGAGAGAGCCAGATCAGAAGTGGAGCAGCCGGGACTCGAACCGGCGCACATACGGGATGTCGGCACTCAGGCGGCAGCTGTACCTGCTGTGCTACAGTGCCAGCCCGCTGACTTCCAGTGAATAAATAAGTGACTGCAAGCGGGGCCAGTGTGGAGGCGCGGGCTGAGCCCAGCCCTGGATGCCCACATTCCGTGTCCTCCAGACCTGACCCAGCGCCCGGGGGAGCAGGGCCCCTGCACCCGCGTGAGACCCAGCTGGAGCTCCCGGCTCCTGGCGCAGCCTGGCCCAGGCCCAGCTCTTGCTGCCACTGAGAATGAACCAGTGAAGAGAGCGCCACCTCTCGACCAAAATGAAAATGCAATCACACTCCAAGAGACCAATGATCAGGAAGTGCCAAAGCCACACCCCAGGATGAGAGGCTGGGGCCTCTGCACCGCGGGCGGGGGGGGGGGGGGGGGGCAAGGGGGCGAGAGTTAAACAGAGACCAGCGTGTGGTCCGGCCCCTGCTGCGGCCAGGGCTCAGGACAGACGCCTGCACGTGTCCCCAGCAGCCGGTGGAGCCCGCCCCAGCCCAGGCCCACAGTAGGACCCTGGCAGCCTGAACAGGAAGGAGACCCCGACACCTGCCCCCACTCCGTGCTCAGGGACAGTGCACACCCTCCGCCCCGCCACGGAGGTGAGCGACAGACCTCACACCAATGTGGCTGCTCTGGCCGGCACCAACACACCCAGGAGCAGCCACTCCGCTCAAGCCAAGGAGGCACTGTCCTGCCCAACCAGGTGGGAAGCGAGGTGCCCCTCCCCCAGGACACTGCCGCCCCCACCCCAACCTTGGCGAGGACAGTACGCGACAGCGCCCCAGGCTCTCCCAACTGCCGGCCGGGCACGGGGTGGCGTCACCTGCTCTGGTCCATGGTGCGAGGGGCGCCAAGCCAGGGGGGGCTGTCGTTCCTCACGCTGCCTCCAGAGAGGCCGTGCTTGGAGACCGCGAGGACAGCCAGGCACCGTCTGCACCAGGGCCCAAGAGGACGGCCTCCCCGCCTGGGACTGCCGGGGCCCGGCCTCACGCCCTCCCCTTCCAGTCGGCGGTGGCGACAGCCCTGGACCCCAAGCACCCACTGCGAGCCGGGCTGCTGGGGGGCAGCCGCCGCCCGCCGGCTCTTCTCTCCTGGCACCCAGAGCTTGGGACGGCACCACCCGGGACACTGGCTCCTCGGCCCGGGCAGCTGCGGACCTGCTGTTGGAACCTTCCTGGGGCGACAGAGAGGGCCATGCGTGCCTGGCCCCCGGCCTGGTCTGGGAAGTGGGGACGCCGTGAGGACGCACAGGGCGGCAGGCCGGCAGGAGGCACCGACAGCACGGGCCCGCTGCGGCCTGGCTCTGACATCATGGGAAGCCACCTCGCGCTTCTGCCCGCGGCTGGGGAGCCGTGTTGGGCCTCATCTGATCTGTGTGAAGCCACCAGCCCCCCTCGCCGTCCTCAGCACGGGGCCCCTGTACCAGGGGCGGATGACTGAGGGCCTGACCCCATGGCACCCGTGGGCCACGTCCCCCACTCACCTGCCAGGCCACAGCCAGCTGGGCGATCTCTCGGCCCGACATGCCCTCTGTCAGCCGGGCCACCTCGGAGCACTTCCTCCCGTAGTCAAACTGGGCCAGCTTCAGCCGCCTGCAGGAGGGGGCCCGGGGGTGCGAGGGCTGAGGCCCACGGGCGAGGCCACAGCCCTACGGCCACGGGCTCCCGCGGGCACAGGAGCAGGAGGGAGGCTGCAAACCTGCCCCACGCTTGCCCAAGTCTGTGCCCGAGACCCCGTGAGCCCAACTCTGCTCCCCTTCCTGCGGGAGCTGGGGCGGCCCTCACGGGAGAGGGCCCAGGTCTTCAGCTGTTGTGGGGGCAGCCTTGCCCTCTGCACACCCAGCACAGCTGCCCGCACACAGGCACACGGGCACAGGCAGGCCAGACCCGAGGACAGCACACAAATGCCTATGGCGTCCGGCTGAAGGACTGAGGAAAATGCAGGGAAAGAGGTCACAGAAATCAGGCCATGGTGCTCGGGCTGCGACAGCCACTGGGAGCAGGAGTCTGCCAGCCAGGGACAGGGACAGGGCGAAGGACAGGCCCAGGTAAGTGGGTTCCAGGGGACCTGAGTTCTTCTAGAACAGAAATGGTGCCGGGGGGGGTTTAGGTCATGTGTGCAAAACCCAGTCCCCTGGAGATGGCCCCCGAGCAGCCTCTGCTCACGGGGGCACCCCAGCCCTCACCACCACGGCAGTCAACTGCCCGGCACAGGGGCCCCGGCCGCAGGCAGCCTGTGCCACAGCCCCTTGGAGCAGCTCTTGGAGCAGCAGGCGCCTGTGTCCTGGGACAGTAGGGGCTGGGCTGCTGGCTCAGCGGTGGACAACAGTGACCAACCCGCCCCCCCCCCCCCGGGGCAGCACACAGGTGCAGCCGCTCAGGCCTTGACCAGGGAGGGAAGGGGCCGATGATGCGGCCCTCACAGTCCCCAGGACTCGGGCCCGAGGCCCGGCCTGCCCAGTCCGGCAGGGGGCGGCCGCGGGCCGCGGGCGCGGGCGGACACTCACTGCTTTCCCTCCGTCGCCGGCTGGAGGATGTGCTTGTCAAAGTACATCCGCACCAGGCGCTCCCGCTCCTCCTGCCGCGGCAGCTCGAAGCTGACCAGCTCGTCGATGCGGTCATTGACGGCCCAGTCGAACTGCTCCGGCTGGTTGCTGGCCAGGACCAGCATGAACCTACGGCGGCAGACAGCAGCGGCTGAGCGGCCGCGGACCACCCCCAGGGGCACCTGAACCCAGAAAAACGCTGGAAGACCCACCCCACAGGCCCGACCACTCTTCTGTGCCCCGAACCCTGGGGCACAGAACTTCTGTGCGTCCAAGGCCTGGCCCCCACCCCCACTGCACTTCCTTAACCGACCCCTTGGCACTCGTGGGCTTAACTGGAAAGAGCGCAGAGGGTCCCTGGGGTCTGGAAAGAGCAGGGGCCTGCGGTCCAGGGTGCAGCTGGGCAGAGCCCTCACCCTGGCCTGCACAGGGAGCGGCCACACACCGGCCCTGGCCAGTGCAGGCCTGCAGAGGCCCCGCCAGGGCAGAGCAGCAAGGCCAAGGCCCTGGGGCTGCGCCGCTCAGCAGCCCCCCAGCTCGCGGTCCGACTGCCCAGCAGTGGGGGTGGCCCCCGGCCGTGCTGCACCGAGCGCACCTCAGGCGGGACCGGGGCCCTGCCCAGCGAGGCCGCCCTTACTTGCTGCTGTGCTGGCCCGTCCTGTGCAGGAACGCGTTCAGGGTGGCCCTGAGGTCCTCGCTTATCTTCTCCTGTGGAGAGAATGTTCCGTGTGGGCGGCCAGCAGCAGGTACACCTGGGCACAGGACGGAGCAGCTGGGCGGAGCCACAGGGAGGGGCGGGGCCGCCACCACAGTGCGCGAGCCGGAGCTGGGAGGCTGCAGCCTGACTGCAAGCCGATTTGAACACGCAAGAGCAGCCGACAAAACAGAGCCCACAGCCTTCCACAGGGACGCCCAGCACGGGAGCACGGGAGCCCCCGGCCCTGCCAACAGCCCCGGCCAGACGGGGGCCTCCACGGAGTACTCACGGTCGCCCGCTTCCTCAGAAAGGCGTCTGCCTCGTCCACGAAGAGCAGGAGGCTGTGAACCAGAGTGTCCCGGCGAGGGACTGGCTGAGCCGCAGCACCCGGGAGCACCAGGAGCACCAGGAGCACCGGGAGCACCGGGAGCAGGGCCGCGGCTGGGGCAGGCCCCGGGGAGGAGCCACTCCATGCACAGGCTCCGCCTGTTGGGCGGCTCCAACCGTGACCCCCACCCCTCCTGGACTCCACAGTGCGGCCCTGCTCCCAGCCACCCGTGGGAACCGTGGAGGTCTCCTTCCTGGAAGGCCCCACCCAACCCTCCCCAGGCCAGGGCAGGTTGGGGGCTGCTGAAGCCGACACCAGGGCAAGGCTCAGCCAGAACAGAAGGCAAAGGCCAGGGCAGAGGCAGCAAGGCGGGCCGGCCATGCAGGGCATGGGGGCGCCATGGCGTCTGTCCGCCTGTCCCTGGGTGTGCAGCAGCCGCATGCTCACAGCCATGCCGCCGGCTGCACTCCGGCAATGGGCACTCGCCAGGGAGGGCTCAGAACCAGCAGCCGCCCTCCCTCACGGCCAGTCTGGTGGAAGCCCCACCAAACGACCCGCCCCAGCGTGAGTGTGGGGGCGCGGCATCTCACCCTCGCCGGCTGGTGTTGGCCCAGTCGAAGACCTTGTGCATGGCAGTCACGCCTTCCCGCCCCATGGGGGCCACGTCCCCGCCCGTCATGATGGCGTAGTCCATGCCGGAGTGCAGGGCCAGTTTCTGGGCAGAGTGGGGAGATGGCAGCTGTGACCCTGCCCGGCGTGCACACGGCCCCAGCTCCCGCCCAGGACAACAGGGGCTGGGCCAGGCCCCCTCCCCAGCCACCCCCCACCCGCACAGCTGAGAGCTCTCACCTTGGCAAACAGTGTCTTGCCAGTCCCTGGCGGCCCATACATCAGAATGTTCCGGTACAGGCTCTTATTCTTCTTGGTGTTCCTCGTTGCTATGGCGATGTCCCGCACCCGTGCCTCCAGGCTGGGCTGTCCAGAGAAGACCACAGTGATGGGGGAAGCTCCGCCCCCTGACAGCCTGGGGGAGTGGCACTGCAGAAGCTCCTCCCACACCCTTCCTGGGGCACCCGTGACCCAGTGGCCACTTACGCTGAGCACAACACCTTCCAGGGCATCCTGGGGTCTGCTGAGGAGCCGCCGGCTGACCTGCGGGACAGCAGCATGGGGCTGGCAGCACAGGCCGCGGCATGGCCACTGATCTCGGTGGGGGCTGGGCAGCCACAGCGGCCACACAGTGGCGGGCAGGCCCCCGCCCCGGAGTCACTGGCCGACCTGGCTGCCTGCTGTGGGTCTGGGCCATTTCTGACCAGGGGAGACCAGATGGAGACCCTGTGGCCTACTCCGGCTGCCTAAGGGAGCCGCCCAGCACTGCCTGAGTGCACCCAGGGGCCGGCCAGGTGGGGGTCCCCGCACAGCCGTGACAGGACTGTGGCCAGCAGCAGGCAGAGAACAAACTGACCAAGGTGCAGGCGTGAGCCCCTGGGGGAGGGTGGGGGTCCCAGAGTGCCGCATCACCTGCACAGGGTGCCTCAGGGCCTCCAGCACTGTGATACGAGACGTCTCGCGCACCAGGGACGGCTTCCCCAGCCGGGCCTCCAGGTACCGGCCTGCGACAGCCGTGGCGTTCTTGGCAGAATACACTCCGACCGCCAGCAACGTCAGCCCAGCCACCTGGAGCAAAGACAGCAGGGACGTGTCACCACTCCTCGAGGGGCCGCAGGAGCCGGGCCGCCACGCCGACCGAGCTCGGCCCAAGCCCGCAGCCCGCAGCGCTCAACCATCTGCAGGCGCGACCTCAGATCCTGGCCCTGCACCGGGGGAGGCCTGGACGGAGTTCCTGGCTCCTGGCTGCAGCCCGGCCCAGCCCCCGCAGCGGGCAGGCATCCGGGGAGTGGTCCAGGGCTGGAAGCGCTCTCCCACCCCTTCTGCCGTCCGAGTCCATCTTTAGGAAGCAACTGAACCGAACACCAGCGTCTGAGTGACTTTCTCTGCAGCTCGAGAGGGAGGCGCTCTGCGGCCGAGAGCCACTGGCAGCACAGCCGACCAACAACCACGAGGCACTCCGTGAGAACTGGGCAGCGGCCCAGCGGCTCCCCCGCACATGCACGGTGAGGGGGCGTGTGCAGGGCTCTCCCCTCACCGGCCAGGTGCAGCCTAGCCAGGGAGCCACACCCACTGCACAGAACACCTACTGCACGCTGGGCACCCTGCCAGCGCGGGGAGCCACAGAACCCTGGTTCCCAGAGGGTGTCTGGTCCCCAAGGCCCAGGGGTCAGAGGCCACCTCCTGCCCCCACCTCTGGCAACACCTACCCACCTCCTCTCTCCCAAGCACAGAACCTCACAAGGAAGGCGGTCTGAGCAGCAGCAGCGCCCCCTGCTGGAAACTGAGCCCATTACACACTGGCCATGGTGAGAACTGGTCTCCAGCCCAAGGGCGGGGTGGGGGGGGTTGTCCCAGGAGGTTAGGACGCGCTGGTGTGCTGTGACTGGCTCAGGGGGGCAGGGTGTGACCAGCAAGGCCACTCCAAGCCAGGGTGCCAGCTTTGGAAAGCAGCGAGGTTAACTGTTCCAGGAACAGGGCCCCTTTCTTTGGAACTCATCTAGGAGGCGGATCCCATTCACTGGTTCACTCCCAGTGCTCACAGCACCCGGGAGCCAAGAACTCAATGCAGGCCTCCCACGTGGGTGACAGGAACCCACAGCTCGAGCCTGCACGGAGGCCTCAGGGTCTGCGACAGGACACCGGGGGCTAGGGGCCGGGGGATTTAACCACTCAGCTCCCTGCTGGGCCCCTCTGTGTGCAGCCAGGGGCACTGGCCAGGACACGGTGCCCCTCACGGCATAAGGCTGACATCACAAGCTGTCCAGCCTCAGCGCTGTTACACAAACAGGAGACGGACAAGCTAACACGGAGAGGTCCAAAATGCCCCCGGCCCAGAGGCTGGGTCCCATCTGGCTGCGTGCGCCTCCCCCCGCTGAGGAACCACGGCCGCGTGGGTCAGGCAGAGCAGGCCGTGCCCCACCAGCATCCAGTGTGCCTGCACCTGGAGCCTTGCGTGGGCCCTGGAGACGGGACTGGCCCACGGGGGCTCCCATGCAGACCGTGGCGCTCACCGTGGCTGTCACCTTGTCCCAGTCTGTCACAAAGGCACGGAAGCCTTCACCGAAGAGGGCGCCAGCTGTTCTGCAGAGCAAAGCAGTCAGGTGACTGGGGGGACTCGGGGACCCCAGCAGGGGCTGCTGGACCAGACCAAGACCCTGCCACAGCCTCCCACGCTGAGGTCAGCAGGAGGCCAGCACAGGACAGCCCTGCTGAGACAGCGGCAGCAGAAGGGGTCTGAAGGCCCCCCAGGACGGCCGCTTCACACTGGCGAGGCTACACCTGCCAACCTCGGGCACGGGGAGGCGGGGGGCCGGGCCCGGCTCGCCCACCTGATGGACTCCAGGCATGGGGAGGCGGGGGGCCGGGCCCGGCTCGCCCACCTGATGGACTCCAGGCACGGGGAGGCGGGGGGCCGGGCCCGGCTCGCCCACCTGATGGACTCCAGGCACGGGGAGGCGGGGGGCCGGGCCCGGCTCGCCCACCTGATGGACTCCAGGATGGTCTGGCGGTGCTCGGCGGCCTTCAGCCGGATCTGCTCCCGGATGATGTCTGCGTTCTCCCGCTCGGCCTTGGCCCTGGCCCTGGCTTCCGCCTCCACCCGCAGCATCTCGTTCTTATGGCGCAGCTCCATCTCCCGCTCCACGGTGGCTGTCCGGGAGAAGGCAGAGCGGTGCTTGGCCGAGGGCCACAGCTGCTTCCGCTCACGCTGCAGGTGTGCACACAGGCCCTCGGACAGGCTCAGGGCCACGGCAGCAGGCCACGTCCCTGGCCAGCCCTTCAGCAGTCACAGCGGTCCTGACACCAGGCCCCGGACCCAAGCAACCCTCCTCGGGACAATGGGTTTGAAGACAGAAAACAACGTGGGAAACTACAAACGGGATCCACGCATATTGAAATGTAGCCTTCAAAACAGCAGAAAACGCACGCGGCACGACATCCGTGTCCTCCCCATGGCGCTGACGTCATGGAAACTGAGCCACAGGACTCTAAACACACATGACCACTCCCACCCATGCTCAGCAGCCCCAGGACTCCCTGCAGAGACCCGGGGGGCCAGGCCCAGAGAAAGGCCGAGTGGCCGCAGACTGAGACGCCGGATGCAGAACACCAGGCCCTCGGGTGCTGCTTCCATGTTTCCTGGGGACGGAGGTGCCCAAAGCAGCCCCGCCCCACCGGCAGGCCCCGCGCCCCGTGCCCCACCTCGCCGCATGGCCTCCTGCTTCTGCACGGACTCCTCCTGTTTCCGTAAATTCTCCTCATTAAGAAGTTGCTGCGAGGAAGCCAGAGAAAGGCCTTTCACAGTCAGAACGACACGCGTCCGAGGGGCTGCGGCTGCAGCGGGCTGGGCACCCGCCCACCCACCCCCGCTGCCCACAGCCTGTGGGGAACGGGCTGGGGCCACGCAGGGGCCCTCCCGGTGCGATTCTCACAGGAGACCGCCTTGTTCTTAGTGGACTCAAAGCTGGAATGCCCAAAACTGCCAACAATCCCTACAAAAGCCTCCTGCAGACTGGAGACGGACGAGCGGCGTCCCCGGGAGACCCACCAGGCTTCTCCCAGCCCTCAGCCAGTCACAGCCGTGCGCCCCGCGGGCGTCCTCACCTGGCCAGGGCCCTCAGGCAGGGGCAGGTGCTCAGCACGGGGGTCAGACACTGGGGGCACCTGCACCCCGCACCGGAGCGAGGGCCTGGGACGGAGTCCAGGCTGCACTCCCCACTCCAGCGTCCTGCCAGCAGGCACCCTGGGGGCTGCAGGTGACGGCTCGGACTCGGGCCCCTGACGCCCACGTGGATCCAGGCTGAGTGCTGGACCCTGGCTGTGGCCTGACCCGGCCGTGGCTGCTCTGGCACTCGGGAACACACAGGCAGGGCATGTGGGAAATTTCTGTTCTCTTCCTCTCTGCCTCTCAAATAAGCAAAAGTAAATTTAAAAAATTTGGAGTCCTCAGAAAAACTGGAATATCTTCTGTGTGGAGCCCACAGAGAAGGCACTGAGCGCCAGCTCCTGTGCCCACGCGCGTCCTCGCCCTCCTGCGAGCTGCGGCCGTGCAGACCCCCCAGGGGTAGCACAGGCCTGCGGCCCCCGGAGGGCGTGGCCTCTCACCTGCTGCTTCAGCTGGTCCTCATGGCGCTGCCGGGCCAGCCTGTCCTGGTACTGGGCTCTCTAGGGGAAGAGGGGGTGACAGCACAGCTTAACCGGAGCAGCTGCTGCACAGGCCCTGCCCGGGCCATCCTCTCCCACAGTTGCCGACAGCCGCCGTCTGGACCCCGAGCCGGGCGCTGCACTGGCTCAGCCTGCAGGGACCCACGCCTCGGGGGTTTGCCCAGGGCCGCCAGGCTCACTCCTGCCCCTCACCGCCTGGTGCTGCCGGGTCTCCTCGCTCAGGGTCTTCCTCCTCTCCTCAGCCTGCACACGGATCTGCTCGCTCTTCAGCTGCTCCACGGCGGCCTCGTACTCCTGCAGAACACGCGGCTCAGGGCTGCCGCCTGGGGCTCATCGGCCACGTGCTACACCAGCTGACCTGGGCAGTGCCGGGGTGCCCCCCGCTCCAAAGTCAGCCGTCACATCGGAGCCTAGGCCCAGGAGGAAGCCTGACCCCAGGGCCAGGAGACCAGGCCCAGGGCACTCTGGTTTTGAGGGGCATCTGTCAGCCCTGCTCCAAGGCTGGGACTCAAGCTATCTACGTTCACAAGAGCCAAGGGCCAAGGGCAGAGCCCGTGCTCCGAGTACAGAGGAACCAGAGAAGAGGGGCAGCCCCCCAACCAAGACCTGCCACCCCTCACCCGCAGGCCTCTGCTGCACCGCATGACAGTGCCACACAGCGCTGGAGACCCAGGGGACGGCTGTCTTCGCCTCCCCTGCCACGTGTGTGGAGGCCGGAACCCACCCACGGCACCTCCCGCAGCCACGGCACCCCCCGCAGCCACGGCACCCCCCGCAGCCACGGCACCCCCCCGCAGCCACGGCACCCCCCGCAGCCACGGCACCCCCCCCGCAGCCACGGCACCCCCCACAGCCACGGCACCCCCCGCAGCCACGGCACCTCCCGCAGCCACGGCACCTCCCGCACCCACGACTCGCCTTGAGCTTGGACTGCTGCTCCAGCTGCAGCGTCTGCTCCTGCATCTGGGCGAGACTCAGCGCCTCCTTGGCGTGGCCTGCGGGGGACAGAGCATTAGGAAGCCCGGACAAGCAGCCAAGCAGGCCTGCGGTCGGGGGCCCTGAGCCCCCGCCACTGCCACCCTCACTCCTGCTCACATCGTGCCTGTGACCTCTGCCTCCAGAGGCTGCCGCCCCGACCCCGACTGAGAGCCTGGTGCCACACATGGTCCTAGCCCAGGTAACTGCCAAAGACCACCCAAGCTCACTGAGGGCCGAAAGCCAGGCCAACACCCGGGAGCTCCCCAGTTACAGGCTAGGGCCGTGGCCGTGCCGCCTGTCTGCTCGGCTCAGACACCGACGCCTGCAGCTCCGCGACCAAGGCTGAGGCAGAAGGAACGAGAAGCAGGCGCCAGCAGCACGGCCCGCTCGGGCTGGCGCCTCTGCCCCGGCCGGCGCGGGGCGTTCTGGAAGTCAGCTCCGCGGCTCCCTGACAGCGCTCCCCCAGAACCCAGAGGCGGGGCTGGGCACAGCGACAAGACGGCACTCGGGGATCTGAGTCCCAGCTGCACAGCTGACGCAGCCCCGGGGGCAGCAGTGAGCGCTCCAGCTGCCGGGCCCGATCCCCCAGCACAGGAGACCTGGGTCCAGTCCCCGTCTCTCCCAACTTGGGCCCCAGCCCAGGGGTAAACCAACAGATGGAAGCACGCTCTCTCGCTCATCAAAAAATTTTAAGTGGATATCTTAATGTAATCTTTTTTTAAAAGAATTTATTTATTGGGGCCAGTACCGTGGCTCACATGGCTAATCCTTCACCTGCGCCGGCATCCCACATGGGCACCGGGTTCTGGTCCCGGCTGCTCCTCTTCCAATCCAGCTCTCTGCTGTGGCCCAGGAGTGCAGTGGAGGGTGGCTCGAGTGCTTGGGCCCTGCACCCCATGGGAGACCAGGAAGAAACACCTGGCTCCTGGCTTCAGATCCGTGCAGCGCCGACTGTGGCGGCCATTTGGGGAGTGAACCAATGGAAGGAAGACCATTCTCACTGTCTCTCTCTCACTGTCTGTAACTACCTGTCTAATAAAAATAATTATTTATTTATCTGAAAGAGTTATAGACAGAGATAGAGCCAGAGAGTGAGCGAGAGAGAAGTCTTCCATCCACTGGTTCACTCCCATAATGGCTGCAACAGCCAGAACTGGGCTGATCCAAAGCCAGGAGCTGCCTGGAGCTTCCTCTGGGTCTCCCATGCAGGTGCAGGGGCCCAAGCACTTGGGCCATCTTCCACTGCTTTCCCAGGCCATAGCAGGGAGCTGGATCAGAAGTAGAGCAGCTGGGACTCAAACTGGCTTCCATATGGGATGCCGGCACTGCAGGAGGCAGCTTTACCCGCTATGCCACAGTGCCGATCCCTCTCAATGTAATCTTAAGTGTATATCTTTTTTTAAAAAAAAGATTTATTTATATTACTTAATTAAAAGGAGACTTAGAGGCAGAGGCAGAGACAGAGAGAGGTCTCTCATCCACTGGTTCACTCCTCAAATGGCTGCAACAGCTGGAGCTGCGCCAAACCAAAGCCATGAGCCATGAGCCATGAGCTTCTTCCGGGTCTCCCAGCCGGGTACAAGGACCCAAGGACTTGGGACGTCCTCCGCTGTTTTCCCAGGCCACAGCAGGGAGCTGGATCAGAAGTGGAGCAGCCGGGCCGGCGCCGCGGCTCACTAGGCTAATCCTCCGCCTAGCGGCGCCGGCACACCGGGTTCTAGTCCCGGTCGGGGCGCCGGATTCTGTCCCGGTTGCCCCTCTTCCAGGCCAGCCCTCTGCTGTGGCCAGGGAGTGCAGTGGAGGATGGCCCAGGTGCTTGGGCCCTGCACCCCATGGGAGACCAGGAAAAGCACCTGGCTCCTGGCTCCTGCCATCGGATCAGCGCGGTGCGCCGGCCGCAGCGCGCCGGCCGCGGCGGCCATTGGAGGGTGAACCAACGGCAAAGGAAGACCTTTCTCTCTGTCTCTCTCTCTCACTGTCCACTCTGCCTGTCAAAAAAAAAAAAAATAAAAAAATAAAAAAAAAAAAAGAAGTGGAGCAGCCGGGACTGGAACCAGCGCCCACATGGGATGCCAGCACTGCAGGTGGTGGCTTTACCCATTATGCCACAGCACTGGGACCTCAATAAAATTTTTAAAAAAGCCTTCCAACACACAAAAACATGGGCAGGTGGGAACACCTGGGAGCCACACCCAGTGCTGGAATGCGTCTGATTTGTCCCTCTCACCTGTCTCTGTATTCCCCTTCTTGCTTTTATTTAGTTCAGGCAGAAATGAACAGAGAACAAGGAAGTCCCCATCGGTTGGTTCAGTCCACAAATGCCAGGACCGGGCCAGGCTGGAGCCAGAAACTCAGGGCTCCTCAAAGAGGCCCCAGCAGGAAGTGGGCGCAGGGCCGGGACTCAACCTCAGGTGCAGGCGCCTAGCAGTGGCTTAGCCAGGCGGCAAGCGCCAGCCCCGGCCGCCTCTGAGGCTGCAGAAACACTGACGCACACACAGTGAACTCAGGCCCAGCGCTGGACAGCCTGGAGCCGCGCGTGCTCAGACAGACGCCCTGACCGTGGATGGGTCTGCAGGCCGGGTCCTGTCCCAGAGGGCCTTCTGAGCTGAGAGGCGGCAGGGAAGGCCCGGCCTCGCCTCCCTCCACCACGAGGTCAAGGGCCGCGCGGACCGCGGGAGCCTCCACGGCTGGGCCAGAGGCAGCAGCGAGGACAGAGGAGGCAGCCAGTGTGCGGGCAGGGGCCACTGAGCCACACTTCCCACGCCCGGGAGCTCAGAGCGGGAGGCTCGGGGACCGGGGCGTCCAGAGGCCTGGCATGGGGGCTCTCGGGTAGCCAGGCACGGGGCATCGCGGGAAGCAGACTTTGGGGACGGGAAGACAGGGACAAAAGGATGGCACGTCCACTCCTGGGACAGAATCCAGACACCGCGCATGGGGCAGGGCCTGGTCTCCTGGCTACAGCCGTCCGGGGAGCTCTGCCAGACCCTGCCTGGTGGGACCTGAGGGGCTGGCCCTGGGGCACGGCTGGCTCAGGATTCTGGGGCGACCAGTGCAGGAGCCTGGGGAGCGCAGGGAGGGGGGGAGCCCCAGGGCTGAGAAGTGCGAGGGGGCGGGCAGGGGTGGGTGAACCCCAGGGCCCTACACTCTGCGAGGCGCCCGGGAGGGGGAGCCCAGCCAGGCCCCCCAAGCCTGCGGCCAGGCCAGCAGCTCCTGCCCGCACCCGCCTCCCACCCGCCTTTCCTCCGGGAGAGGAGCCGCTGCTGTTGCCATCAGCAGGCGGCGCCAGCTGTGAAACATTGAAACACAGCGGCGATACAATGAACTCTCCGCACCAGCGGATGGGGTCCTGAAGGCCATCAGGCAGGGCCAGCTCCCTCTGCCTGAGGGTCTTCAGGCCCTGCTCACGGCGGTCTCCCTAAAAGCCGACGGCCCTCAGGCTGGTGTGTGGCCGGCGGGTGACGCTGGACAACATCCCACATCGCGTTGCCGGCTGAGTCCCGGCTGTGCCGCTTCTGACCCAACTCCCTGCTAACGCGCCTGGGGAGCGGGGGAGGACGCCCCAGGCAATCGGCCCCCTGCGCCCACGTGGGAGACCCGATGGCGTCCCTGGCCTTGCACAGCCAACCAGCAAAGTCTCTTTCCGTCTCTCCCTGCCGCTCTGCCTCTCGAATAAAATAAGTTAAAAAATAATAATTACAGCGACCCTCATACACGCTTCCTCTTTAAGTGAAACGCGTGCCAAGCAGCTCCGGGGCGCACCCCCGGATCCGGCCACGCGTAGGCCCTGGGCGACCTCGGACACCGGGGCCCGGCCCTGCACCTGCCACCTGGGTCTCTGCAGGCGCCTCTGCCCCGGGTTGCTCACCTGAGGCGCGCGAAGGGGACAGGCAGGCTGCGAACCTCCGGGCACAAGAGACGGCAGCGGCCCGGCGCACTCCCGGGGCCGGCTCCTCCCGCGAGACGCGGGGCTGCGGCCGCCACTGCCCGCTCGGCTGCCAAGACGGGAAAGCGGTCAGACGCCGGCGCCCCGCGGGGGAGCCTCCCGCGACCCGGGCCCGCACCCGGCCCCGCCCCGCCGCACTCACGCGAGCGCTCCAGCTCGCGCGCCGCCTTGGCCGCGCGCTCCAGGCCCGTGGGGTCGAAGTTGCTCCATTTGTCCTTGGGCGCCGGCCGGTCTCCCGCGCCGCGGTCCCCACCGCCCTCGGCCCCGGGCTGCACCGGCAGCGGCGGTCCCACGCCTTCGCCCTTGGGGCCCTTGTTGATGCCGAAGAGCCACGACATGACCCCGCCGACCCCGCGCGCCGCCGCAGCCGCCGGGACCCCGCGCCGAGCGCGACTACAGCCAGGCGCGGCGGTGCCTCCACACGCGTGAGCCGGCGGCCGATGCCACTGCGCACGCGCGACGCACACCCCTTCCCACCGGGCGGAGGCAGCGCGTGACGGCAGTGCAGCGCGCCGCCCTCGGATTGGCCGTGAGCGTCGTGACGCTATCGGCCGCGACGGCCGGAGTGGCTCGGGAGCAGGCGGGCGGGGGTGGCGGGGCGAGACGCTTGGTGACGGAAGCCACGCAGGGACAAACTTGCTGGGCGGACGTGTGCGCGCCGCAGGCAGCGTTTGTTCGGCTGGTGTCCGGTTGCTACGCGCGCTGCGGGGTCCATACCGCGTCTGCAGCGTGGAAGGTGCGAGGGTGGCCGAGAGCTTGGCGGCGCCGTTTGGAGTCCCTTACGAAGGGAGCGGCCGCGGGAGAAACTCTCCCGGGACGGCGGCCGGCGCGGAGACACTCGGGGCCACGGCGACCCAGGGCCGGGGCCGTGCGGTGGGCCCTGCGCACACGACAGGGGCTTCGGCCGGCGGAGCGATCGCGATCGGAGGCAAGTGTGAGCTTTGCTGGGAGCAGGCCGAGCCCCGCATGCTGAGAACCCCCTTGTCACCCGTCCCCCGGGCCCTCCGCACTTGGCCAGGCGTCCCCCGCCGGGTCAGGGCTGCCGGGGCGGTGGCCGAGCCCGCAGCCCCCCGCCCCCGGCCCACCGCAGCTCGGCCGGCGCCCGCAGGCCAACGCCGAGCAAGGTTCTGATTTCTGTGAACGCGCATCGGAACGGCCTCATTTAACCTGACTCCATTTTGGAAAATGTCTAAAGATTTAGGTTGATTAACTGCATTTTTGAGAAATCCGGAGTCAGCCCCGCTGGGAGCCCTTCCCTAAGAGCCAAGCGGGGCGACACCGGGGTCCCAAAGGAGCCCTAGTTTGCGTCCCGGCCGCCCCAGCTCCCCGCTGGTGCGCCTGGGAGATCAGCAAAGACGACCACCCACCCACGTGGGAGACCCCAAGAAGCTCCTGACTCCAGGCCCAGCCTCCGCTCCACAGTCGGCTGGGGAGTGAACCAGCGGACATGTCTCTCCCCCTCACCCCCTTCTGTAACTCTGCCTTTCAAATAAATCTTAAAAAAAAAAAAAAAAAAAAAAAAGAGTAAAAGGACCACGAGGTGGGCTCTGCTGGAGCACGTGGCTGAGCTGTGGGTGCCGGAGCCCTGCCCAGCATGGAGGCCCGGGGAGAGCCCACAGAAGTTAGGGCTGCACTGAGCTCTGAACCAGGGACCCAGCCACCTCCTGGAGTCCCAGAACAGGCCCCACAGCGTGCGTGTGCACGTGTGTGCACACGTGTGCCCATGCAGCAGTGGACAGAGCCCTCTGCTCCCAGAATCCCAGCAGCCACTGTGGTTCCCGAGTCCCGGGGAGCAGTGCGGCACAGCAGGGCCTGGCCCGAGCTGCATGTCCTGCCCAGTGACTGCTAGAGGCCAACCTCGTGTGGTCAGCCCGGGGCCATCACTTGGCTGCTTGTCCTACAGCGGCCTCAGCAGGGGACACCTCCTACTCCCCCTCACCCTTCGCGGTACACCTGCAGGCTGCCTCCTCCTGAGCCCCTCCCCCCTCCCGGTACACCTGCAGGCTGCCTCCTCCTGAGCCCCTCCCCCTTCCTGGTGCACCTGCAGGCTGCCTCCTCCTGAGCCCCTCCCCCCACACTGAGCAAACCCCAGGGCGGGTTCCCAGGCTGAGGCTCCACAGGCTTCTCAACCCGCCCAGGCGTGTGGTGAAAGAGCTGTTAGAAGTAGTGGGGCTGTGACCAGGGCAAGAGGGCCCTGGGACACCCCTCAGGGCCCCCGTAGCCTGTGTGTGTGCAGGGAGCACTGGCCCCCAGGGCCCCATAGCTGTGTGTGTGCGGGGAGCACTGGTCCCCAGGGCCCCGTATCCTGTGTGTGTTTAGTGAACACTGGCCCAGGGCCCCGTAGCCTGTGTGCAGGGAGCACTGACCCCCAGGGTCCCATGGCCTGTGTGTGTGCAGGGAGCACTGGCCCCCAGGGCCCCGTAGCCTGTGTGTGTGCAGGGAGCACTGGTCCCCAGGGCCCCGTAGCCTGTGTGTGTGCAGGGAGCACTGGTCCCCAGGGCCCCGTAGCCTGTGTGTGTGCAGGGAGCACTGGCCCCCAGGGTCCTATGGCCTGTGTGTGTGCAGGGAGCACTGGTCCCCAGGGCCCCGTAGCCTGTGTGTGTGCAGGGAGCACTGGCCCAGGGCCCGTAGCCTGTGTGTGTGCAGTGAACACTGGCCCAGGGCCCCGTAGCCTGTGTGTGTGCAGGGAGCACTGGCCCCCAGGGTCCCATGGCCTGTGTGTGTGCAGGGAGCACTGACCCCCAGGGCCCCGTATCCTGTGTGTGTTTAGTGAACACTGGCCCAGGGCCCCGTAGCCTGTATGCAGGGAGCACTGACCCCCAGGGTCCCATGGCCTGTGTGTGTGCAGGGAGCACTGGCCCTGCCCCCGACAAGCCTTGACCTGGCTGGACCTGCAGACTCAGCGCACACAGGGCAGCAGAGCCAGCACCACCCCCAGCAGGGGCCCTCCACACCTACGGGGCTCGCAGGGGTCGTGGTGCTGTGCCGGCGCCTGCTGCCCGGGGAAGTCCCGCCCTCCTGGGAGAAAGGCACGGTCAGCAGTGTGGTCTGGGAGCACGTGCTCAATCCAGGCCTCCTCGGTGTCCAGGGTGGGCTGCAACCCCAGCCCTGGAGGGCTCCTGTGGGGTGTGGCGGGACTGGGAGTGACAGTGGGAGTCGGGGGTGCCGGCTTCAGCCATGGGGTAAGTAGAGGTCACGGTTCTCGCCCTCCCTGGACCGTGCCGTGCCACCAGTTCCCTCCTGGGGCAGGTTCCAGGGGGCCACAGCCATCGAGGCTCTGCCCACACCTGTCCCTGTGCCCGGGGAGCACAAGGCACTTCTTATTCCCTGGAGAGCTCCGAGTCTGGCACAGAGGGCACGCGTTGTCACAGTGAGTCCACTGCCACGGGCAGTCAGTGGACACCAGAAGTCCTCCACCGGCGCCCCTCCTACAGGGCTGAGTCCCTCTCCCATCCGGGACCCCCACCTCCGGGCGTATCGGGAAGCAGAAGTGGGTTTGCTCACTGTCCCTTCCCCCAGCCCCCTCCTGTGGGCCACACTCCTGGGTATCGGGCACTCGTTACTGTCCCTGTGCAAACCTGCCTGCACTGCACCCAGCGGCTCTGGCCTCGGAGGCCGCTCCTGGACACCTCGCGTCCACGTCCCAGGGAGCTGGGGTGCAGACCCAGGACCCCATACGCCCACTGGGGCTGGAGAGCCGCCCTTCCCGCTGGTGGGTGAGTGTGGGGCCCCAAGGGCAGGACAAGGCAGCAGCCTCCTCTTGTGGACTCCCAGGGCCAGGATCCCCAGGGCGCTGCCCACCTGGCCTGCACACACAGGGACGCACAGTGGCCAGCCCTCCTGTCTGGGCTGGCAAGGTGTGGTGTGTGAGCCCAAGTGTCACTCTGCCCAGTGTTGGGGACAGGGGCTGTGGCGTGAGGGGGGTCACGGGGAGACCCCGACCCGCCTGCACCCCAGGACCTGTGCTGCTCAGCCCTCAGCCAGACAACCCCCTCCCAGGCAGAGACACGTGGACGGCTGGCCCGGCCACGGCATCCAGGAAGAGGGGAAGCCGGGGCCTCTGCTGGGGGGAGGGCGGCAGGCGTTTGTCCGTTCCAGCCCACTCCACCCCGGCCTGGGCCCAGGGAGCCCCTTCAGCGGTCAGGATGGGAGTCCCGCTGGGCACTCAGGTAGCCAGCCCCGTTCCCAGCAAAAGAACCTCTCCTCTCCAGGCCCTTCTCAGATCAGTGACCGCCCAGTGTGGCAGGCTGGCGCCCTCTGCAAGCCCCAGGCCTGTGGCCCCAGCCAGGGGCCTTGAGCCCCCCAGCCACCTGCTGAGAGCGTGGGCACACAGCCCAGCTCCTGGGGTTGGGGGAGCATGGAGAGGAAACTCAAATTCTCCCCCCAGCAGTGGCCCCCACTCCGCTCAGTCTCCAGCCGTGGTCACCCATCAACAAATACTTGGGCTGCATTGACAGCAGTGGCCACAAAGGCTGGGAGGGCACCATGGGACCACGCAGGCTGAGGGGGGGCACTGTGTGGCCCCGAGGCCCCCTGGACCACGCAGGCTGGGGGGGCGCCGTGTGGCCCCGAGGCCCCCTGGACCGCGCAGGCTGGGGGGGGGCGCCGTGTGGTCCCGAGGACCCCTGGACCACGCAGGCTGGGGGGGGGTGCCGTGTGGCCCCGAGGCCCCCTGGACCACGCAGGCTGAGGGGGGGCGCCGTGTGGCCCCGAGGCCCCCTGAACCACGCAGGCTGGGGGGGCGCCGTGTGGCCCTGAGACCCCCTGGACCACGCAGGCTGGGGGGGGCGCCGTGTGGCCCCGAGGCCCCCTGGACCACGCAGGCTGGGGGGGTGCCGTGTGGCCCTGAGACCCCTGGACCGTGCAGGCTGAGGGGGGGCACCGTGTGGCCCCGAGGCTGTCCTGGGTCAGGAGGCTGGCCACAGACAAGCGCTGCCTCCCAGACAGCAGAGCCGGGCTCCCAGGAGGGCACAGCCCCCCCGTGCACACACCACCCCCTGCACTAGATCTGGTCCAGACCGGCCGGAGAGCAGGAAGGAGAACGAGGAGACCACGTGTCTGGCTGTATTTGAAGGTCTGGGTGTTAGTGGGGGAGGCAGGGTGAGCACGGAGTGGTCACGGGTGGTCCTGGCACAGTGAGGCCAAGTCGACACGGCCACAGGGCCAGGTTCTCGGCCCCTGCAGGTCACGGGGGGTGGGGGGGGGGACAGGGGGTCTCCCTGCCAGCACAGACTTCTGAGCACAGCAGGGACAAACGGGCCCCAACTCCCCAGCAGGCACTGCCCTTCCAGCTGCTGGGGCACCCTGGTGACCACCCCTCTGCAGGCCGTGGCGGGGGTGAGCCTCTCCTCCCCCCACCCACTTTCCATCATCACCCAGGACCCCAGTGGTCAGACCAAGCTCCCTGCAACCCAGGCTGGCTCCTCACACCGCGCGAAGTGCAGGGTCTGGTCGTGGGCTCCAGGCAGTACTGTCCACGCTTCCGGCTGGCCCCAGGGCCCCGGTCCACCTCCGGGCAAAACGCGGTCCGTTGGACGCCACCGCGCGCCCAGTCCTGGGCCGGGAACAGGCGCTGGCATACGACCTCGTCCCAGGCGGCAGGCGTTCCTCGCAACAGGCTGGGGCAGAGCCCGGCCGCCCGCCCGCCGGTTCACGGCCCGCGGAGCCCCGCGGCGGGCAGCGCGGGGCGCGGGGCGCGGGTGCGGGCGCCGTCGGGCGTGCAGGCCTTGGCCGACAGCGCCCTCTCGCGGCCGGAGCGGAAGGCCGCGGTCACGGTCACCAGGTAGGCGGTGCCCGGCGCCAGGCCCTGCAGCGTGGTGCTGTTGCTGCCGGCGGGCACGTCCACGCGCTGCGCCGCGCCGCCCCGCAGCGGCCCGAGCTGCACGTGGTAGCCGAGCGCGGCGGCCGGGCCCAGCGCCGGGGCCCAGCTGACGCGGAGGCTGCGCGGCCTGGCGTGCGAGATGACGATGCGCTGCGGCCCGGCCTCCTCTGCGGGGAGCGGAGCAGAGAGGGGGAGGGGACGCCGTGAGCCCCGCGCCGCGCCCCAGCCCGCGCCGCCCAGCCCCGGCGCGCCCGGCCCACCTGGCAGCGTGCGGACCCGCAGCTGCTGCGGCCTCGAGGGGCCCGCGCTGGACTCGGGCAGCAGCGTCACGGTATAGTCCGTGTCGGGCTCCAGGCCGGCCCAGGTCCAGCCCGTGGCGTTCCCTGGCAGCTGCAGGCGTCTGGCGGCTGCCGGGCCGGCGCTGGGCACCACTTCCAGCACGTAGTAGCCGGAGTCAGCGGTCAGCAGGGGCGGCCAGGCCAGGCGGAAGCCGCTGGACGAGACCTCGGAGGCACGAAGATGCTGCGGCTGCATTGCCTCTGCGAGTGGAGCCGGGGGTCAGCGAAGGGCGGCCAGAGGTCGCCCCTGGCCCCTGACGGACACCTGGCCAGGCCGAGCAGACGCCACGGAGCCGGGGAAGGCACAGAGGGGTGCGGCCCCCACAGCTCTCCTGCCTGCTTCAGCCCCCAACACAGCTGCGGGGGCAGGGACAGCGGTCACTCCACACCGGGCCAGTGGCCAGGGTGGCATCTGCAGCAGAGGCACAGCCCCTGGGCCCGAGTGGCCAGCACGGGGTCTCTGGTCAGCACTGGGGAGGCCAGGCGACTCCAGGAGGGTCCCACGCGGTGCTGCAGTGGGACCTCTGACCTCCGTGCTTGGTGCTGGGCTCCCAGCCAGGCACCCACTCCCCACCCACCCGCGTCAGGCCCCGCTGCTCCACCCTACAGCCTCAGGTCCTGTGAGGTCCTGCGGGTGGCCCTTTCTCTTCCTGTCCCCTCCAGCTCGGCTGCTGGTCGAGTGTCCCCAGGGACGTCCTGCCCTGCCACCCTCCTCAGGCCACGGTGGCTCTGTGTGGATGAGTAACCCTCAGGTGGATACTCGCGAGGAGCCCCGGAGTGGCTTTGTTCGTGGGCACCACTGGCCAAGCCAGCGACCAGGCCCTTCCTCGCCTGCCCAGTGGGCGGCAGGCCCTGAGCTTCCTCTGTCCAGGCGTGGTGGCCTGTTGGTCATCCGGCCCCTGGACGCACTGCAGGACGTGGTGCAGAGCCTGAACTGGCAACCTCCTTCCTGGTTCTCTCCCCTCAGCCACAGTCCACTGGACACAGCCCCACACCCACCCTGCTGGGCCGGTCAGCAGGGAGGAGCCCGGCAGCCTGCCCGCTGTCCCTCCCCGGCTGGAGGGCGTCCGGTGGGGGGCTCCCCACTGCAGCCCCTCCCCCGCTCACCGAGAATGGAGCCCCTCAGCTCCTGGGCGATGAGGTGCAGGTCGTCCACGTCCACAAAACGCAGGTGCCGCTCGGCTGGGGCCGAGGCGGCGGCCGACAGCTCCAGGAGGTGGCCGCGGCCGGTGCTGACGATGAAGACGGTGACGCCCCGGTCCTTGAGCTCCTGCATGGCGGGCACCACGGGGTCGCTGGAGCCGCCGTCCGTCACCCACACCAGCACCTTGGGCACCCCTGGCCGGGCACCAGCCCCCTCTGCAAACAGCTGCTCCTGGGCGTAGGCCAGCGCCAGACCGGTGTTGGTGTCCCCCATGCGCTGGACCGCGGCGCGGATGGCGTCCCGGACGGCCTGGCCTGAGCTATGCTGGCCAAAGGGGAACTCCGTGTGTGGCCGGCTGCCCACGTGGACCAGGCTGGCTCGCAGGGCCCCGGGGCCCAGAGGTAGCAGAGCTGCCAGCTGTCCCACAAACTCCCGGACACGAGAGAACTCGTAGTGAGACACACTGGCCGAGCTGTCCAACAGAAACAGCAGGTCCCCCAGGGGGGGCGAGGAGGGGGCGCCTGGGGGAGAGGACCAGGGTTCAGCCCCAGGTGGTGGCCCCCAGACAGCCCCTCACCAGGCCTCGGGAGCACCCCAGGGGGTGGTGGGGAGCATCCTGAACCCAGAGCGCCCTGTGCACGCTGGCCGCGTGGCCTGGACCTCTGTGCGGGAAGGCCAATCCCTTCCAGCCTCCACACCCTCCCAGGGACCTCCCAGGGACTGCGCCCAGGTGGCCTGGCGTGGGCCTCACAGCCCCGTCTCAGTGTAGGCCTGGGGCGCGCTGGCCGGGTCGGGGTCGTGACCCCACTCACAGGGGTCTCCATCCGGACCCAGACCGCGGGAGACCCCCAGCGGCAGAGGGCGCGGCCCGGCTTTGCGCGAGGTGGGCCCCCGCCTTCCCGCCGCCGAACTCCCCAGGTAGGGAAGCAGACACGGCACGCCGTGGGGGGCGGGGCGCACGTGGCCACGCGCCCAGTCCTGCCCGCTGGCGTCCCCGCCCGGCTCCCGCAGCGCCCGCGCCCGCGCCCGCGGGGAGGCGGCGACGGCGCCGCGCGGTGCCGCCCGCGCACTCACCGCGCTCCGCGCCGCTGCGCGCCAGCGCCAGCCGCAGGCTCAGGGCCAGGCCCAGCGCCGTCCAGGGCAGCATCGCGCGCGACGGCCAAGGCGCGCTCGGCCGCTCGCCGCTCGCTCACTCCCGGGCTGCGGGACGTGCGGCCGCGCGCCGGGCCGGCCCCGCCCCCGGAGGCCCCGCCCCGCCTGCAGCCCCGCCCCCGGAGGCCCCGCCCCGCCAGGCGCGCGCTCGGCCGCGCGGGCGACGCCGCTACGTGCCTGGGCGGGCCGCCCACCGTCGCCAGTGACCCCCAGCCCGAGAGCACCCCCGAGGGTGCGACGAGGGTGGCACCAAGGACCACGCCCCCCGAGCGCCGGCCCTGCCTCACCTTGGCGGGGTGGGTTCAGGGGAGGGGGAGGGCCGGGACACGCGTCCCCAGGGACTGGCCAGCAGGGGTTGCTAGGGTCTTCGCGAAGGCGACGCCGCAGCCTCCTCTGGGCTGTTAGCGGGAAAGCCACGGCCACGGGAGATGCTTGCCCTGTCCAGTGTGACCGCTGGGCCGGCTCTGGCACCGTGCCGCGCCCGCAGTGAGGGGCCCAAGCGGAGGGAGACCCCCGTGAGCGGGGAGCTGGGCCCTGGGGTCTTGGCTGAGGGACGCAGGGTCCCTGCCCTCGCGGAGCCCCTCCTCCCTCGGCCTGGGCGGGGGGCGTGCCCGGGACGTCCTCTCCGCGGGGGTGTTCCGGGGGGAGGCGGATGGGTCTCCGTGGGTTTCCTTCCTCCTATTCTGGCAGGTGAGACGGGGCCTGGGAAGGCAGGAGCGAGACTTTGCCTAAAAAAGGCTGGAGGAGCCGCGCAGGAACAGGCCAGGCTGTGTCCCCGCCGTCCCCACCCCCTTTGCCGGGAATCTTGGCAGCCTGGTGCTGGCTGCTCGCCACAGACCTCAGGCCTTGCTGGCTGGGACCAGAAACTGCCTGGTGCTTCCTCCTGGGTGCTGCAGGGGGAGAGACGGGCGTGGACCCCAGGGGGCCTCACCTGGCTCCCAGCCCCCTCCCCCGCATGCCAAGGCCGCTGTGCCATTGGGGAGTGAGGGGCCGTGGACAAGTTGGCCGCAGGCAGGGGCAACTCGCCCAGGTGTGCCGGTCATCCTCCCTGAGCAGGGGGCAGGGCCGGGGACACCCCCCCCCCCCGCCCCATGCCGCCGCTGGCAGGCAGTGCGGGTACCCCTGCCCATCATGGGGCCCGCGGGGCTGAGGGAGTTTCCGTCCTCCGTCCCTCCTGGAAAAAGTGAGTGGGTCTTCTCGTCCGTGACGCAAGCCCTCGAGGAAGCAGCCGCAGCAGCCGCAGCCGCCCTCCGCCTCGGGCGGCGGTGGGAGTAGGCTCAGCCTCCAGCCAGCCCTGGCCGAGCCGGCACCTGCCCCACTCTGCTGAGCTCTGTGGCCCCCTGTGGGACCCCCGCCCTTCCCCTCTGCTCCCTCCCCCACGCAGCCCATCCCCCAGCCCCGGCTCCAGCGGCACAGGTCTCTCATCCCCACACCGGGAGGGCGGGCGGAGACTGACGGAGTCCCAGGGCTGGTGGGGTCAGCCAGGAGTGCGAGATCTGGGCCAGGGCTCAGCTTGAGGCAGACGCCACAGGAAGCACAAGTATAATGGCCCGGAAGCCACCACTCTGGGGGCAGAGTGGGCGTGGGCGTGGGCAAGGACGGTCAGGCCAGATGGCCGGGGGGGGGGGGCCTCGGCCCCTCTCCCAGGCCCAGCTCCCACCTGACCTGTCTCTCTGGACACACGTGGCTGAAGTCCTCCTTGGCCAAGGTCCAGGGGATCCCGGTGCCTCGCCACCCTGCCTGTCCCTGCTGGCAGGTGAGAGGTCCCCACACCCAGGGACACTGCTCCCTGCTGGGCCCTGCCCCCACCCCGGGCCCTGGGGAACACTCCCTCCTGCACACATTCCAGGCTTCTGCGGAGAAAAAGGGCCTTTGTCCCCAGCCAGCTGTGGTCATGTTTGACCCCAGGGAAAAGGGCAGCTCCTGGGGCCTCTGACCCCACCCCTGACCTCAGCTGGGGGAGGGGGCTGGGCCGCACCCATGCCTGTTTCTCAAGTTGTTTGTATCTCACACAAGGACCCAGGGTCACAAACAGGAAGTGGGGGTGGCTGACGAGGGCCGAGGGCCGGGAATGGGGTGAGCTCAGCCCTGCAGCCCTGCCCCGCGGGGTGGTGGTGGTGTCCAAGTGTCAGTGGGGGTGGGGCAGGGGTCCGAGGGTGCCCCATTCCCTGGGCTGGTGCTGAGCACAGGTCAGAGCCTTGGCTGCGGCTGCCCCTGACCTGGACCCTGGACGCAGCTCCTGGCTCCTGGCTCCTGGCCGCTGTTGCTGTCATTCGGGGAGTGAACCAGCAGAGGGAAGCGCTCTCTCTCTCGCTCTCTCTGCCTTTCAGATAAATACATGAAGCTTAGACGAAAACAGAAGCCGTGCCAGGGCTTGAGGTCTGGGGTCCTAGCTCACATCCCAGGAGCCCTCTGGCCCCTAAACCCCACCCCGGCCCCTGCCAGTGACAGCTGGGGTGGCTGGGGAGACATCGGCAGGTGGGCCACCTGACACGGGACAAGCCTCCCCATCCGCCTTCAGCCACCCCTGTGCCAGCCCCCACACTGGGCACCACACTGGCACTGGGCAGACCCCCACCCCACCCCGGCACCGCTGGGGCAGGCAGGGAAGCCGTGTTAGCAATGACCCAGGCCTGCCTGTGCTCCGTGTGCAACCCGGGAGCCTGCTGGAAGGAAGAACCTTGTGGGCAGAGGGGCAGCAGGCACGGCGAGGGTGGGGCAGGGGTGTGGGAAGGGCGGGACTGAGGGGCAGAGGGGCAGAGGGGCAGCGTGCATGGCAGGGGTGGGGCAGGGCGGGACTCTGATGGGCAGAGGGGCATCGAGTATGGCGGGGGTGGGGCAGGGGTGTGGGAAGGGCGGGACTGATGGGCAGAGGGGCAGAGGGGCAGGGCGCATGGTGGGGGTGGGGCAGGGTGGGACTCTGATGGGCAGAGGGGCAGTGCCCATGGCATGGCGGGGGTGGGGCAGGTGTGTGGGCAGGGAGGGGCCCAGGGGAGGGGCCCTAGCTCTCCCCTTCAGCAGAGACACAGCCCACCCTCCCCCACTGGGTGTCTGCCCCAGTCCTCTTGCCTGGGCTGGGGTAGGGCCCAGGAGCAGGGGCAGCCAAGTGCTCAGGGCCCTTCCGGCTGCTCTGCGGGGGGTGGGGCTGCGGATGCCTGGTGAGCAAACACCTGGGCCAGTCCCACCCATGGGTGTGAGGGGGGAGCAGGCGAGAGGACACGCACACACACATTTATGCGTAAACACACATGTGTGTGCACACATGTACACATGCATGCATAAACACACGTGCACACACACTCTCTCATAGAGGGCAGGGGCCCTGCACCCTGATCCCAGTCCCACCCGTGGGTGTGAGGGGGGAGCAGGTGAGAGGACACACATGCACACACGTGTACACCCACCCATGTGTGCATACACACACCAGGCTCCTCTCATCTCCAGCTCCCCTGCCCCCTCCCAGGAGCCGTCTGGATGGTGACAGGGAAGGAAGCCCACTTAGGAGCCCTGGGGTTCTTGAGTGGAAGGAAGGGCCGGGACCCTCCTGTCTGCTGGCCCACGTCCTGTCTCTGGCCCTCTGGAGGTCAGCGCCGCCCCCGGCGTGCGGGCTCTGCTCCCCCTGACTTCCCTCTTCCTGCCCCCCCAGCAGTCACTGACCCCTGCGCTCTTCTGTGGACCTCCCACAAGCGCCCACCGCGTCCTGTGTGATCTGGTCGCCCCACTGCCCAGCCTGGGACACCTGGGGCCGGAGGGAGGCAGTACAGGCCCTCAGGGCAGGACTCGGAAGCTGGGAAGCACCTTTCGGAAGTGGGCTGCCTCAGGCAGCTGCCCTGGACGGCGACAGCACTCCCTGCCTGGCCGCTGGGCCTCCCACCCCGCCCCCCGCAAGCCCAGCTGTTGTTTTGATGACTTCAGGGCCAGGCAGCTCCTCAGCCAAGGGCCTCCCAGGAGAGTCCGTCTCAGCCCCAGGCGCGGGGGAAGGGGAAGGGAAGGCAGCCTGGCGCGGGGGAAGCCATCCTTGGCAGCTTGGCTACCGGCCCGGCTCCTGTCTGACCAGGAAAGGCATCAAAGCTGGACACAAACGGAGGTTGGAAAACCCCAGGACTCCTGCTGGCCCCTACGCAGCCCCACAGCAGTCTCTGCTTGAGACCACAGGCTGGGCCTGACCCTGGTCCACCCAGCCTGGGCCTGACCCTGGTCCACCCAGGCTGGGCCTGACCCTGGTCCACCCAGCTGGGCCTGACCCTGGTCCACCCAGGCTGGCAGTATGGTTTCCGGGACCCTTTAAGAGGCCTTTCAGCTACATCTGGGTTCTGGGCAAATCACAATAATCACATTTAGTACACTGCTGGGCTTACAGGAAGACAGAGATCGCCAAGCCACCCCCAAATCAAACATGAAAAACACAGACGAGGCCCTGAGCAGAGACCTGGGCGGAGAAGCGGAGCAGGTGCCTGGCACGGGAGGGGCGAGCCGGAGCGCTGTGCCCCGGGGGCTGAAGGCAGGGGGCTCCCGGGATGCTGGGGAAGGGGCTCACGCCCCGAGGGAAGTGTCCCCCAGGAGGGACCTCAGGACTGTCCCCGCGGCCCGCAGAGGCAGCGCACGTGGCAGTCAGAAACGACCGGTAACAGATTCCGTGCCCAAGGACAAGGGCACTGGAATGATCCGGTACAGAATATAAAACAACTCCAAGAACCCGCGGAAGCGGCGCTTGGCTCTCCCCGTGTCTCCCACAGCGTTCTAAGGCACCCTCAGAACCCAAAAGGCGGGCAGGTGCCAAGAGACCTGCAAAAGTGATCGAGTAAATCTGAAAAGCAATGAAATACAACTTTCCAAATTTAATTTTTTAGGAATTTATTCATCTGAAAGGCAGAGAGCATCAGGCAGAGACACCCATCTGCTGGTTCACCCTGCCCATGCCTGCGGGAGCCCGGGCTGGGCCAGGCTGAAGCCAGGAGCCTGGGCCTCCATCCGGGTCTCCCACGCGGGGGCAGGAGCCAGACACTTGGGCCACCCTTGGATGCCTTCCCAGGCCATGGGCAGGGAGCTGGACCGGAAGTGAAGGGGCCAGAGCTGCAACTGGCGCTCAGGTGGGCTCACCGGCCTGCCAGGCCCTGAAGAGGGCGAGGCCCCCGACAGGCGCACCCACAGGAGCCGCACCGGACTGGGAGACGGGCGGGAGAGAGGGGTGGGGGAGTGGGGAGAATCGGCCGCTGCAGGCAACTCTGGGGGGCGGGCTGAGAACGTTCCAGAGAGAACGAAGGACCCGAGTCTGTGAACCGCAGGCCGCGTGGTCCCAGCACACGGAGGGGACTCCGGGTGGCTGCGGGGCCTGTGAGCCCTCACGCTCCCCTGGCGCCCCGCACCTCGGATGCACCCGGCTCGGCCCCGGCCTGCGGCGGCTTCCTGGGGTCGCAGGACGCGTGCGGGGCTCCGGGAAGGGGTCACAGCCGGGCGCACAGCTGCTGAGGTCCGTCGTCGGCGCGGGAGCCCGGCGCCGGGGGCGGCAGCAGCGCGCGGAGGCGCAGGGCCAGGCGGGCGCGGGCGGCCGAGGCGAGCGCCAGCAGCGGCGGCAGCGCGAGGAAACCGAGGACGATGAGCGCCGCGGAGCCGCGGTCCGACAGCAGCGCGCGGCAGCGGGCGCCGGGCGCGGGGCGCACCTGCGGACGGCGCGCGGTCACGCCGGGCCTGGCCTTCCCGCCTCTGCTGCTTCCCCCTCCCGGTGTGGGCAGCTGACCCGAGCCCCTGCCCGCTGTCCCCAACCTGTCGCCTCTCCCCGACCACAGCAGGGGATGCAGCGGCCGCCTGCCCCGAGCTCCCAGCCCCAGACCAAGCCAGAGCCCAGCCGCAGGAGGAGCCAGGGAGGCGTGGCGCGCCCTGGTGGCCCCTGGTACCGGGCTGGGAGGCCCCGGGAGGGCGGGCGCTGAGCGACAATAGCCCTGTCTCTGCGGCCCCAGCCCGTGTGGGGGTGCCTGGCAGAAGAAGGGCTCCCCGGGAAGCCACCTGTGCCTCCAGCCTCCTGGACCCTGACCTTTGGCGGGACCCCAGTCCCCCCCACACCCACCCAGAGCTGAGGCTCACCTTCGAGTGGCACAGGAACCCCAGGTAGACCACCGCGGCGGCCGGCAGCAGAGCCAGAAGAAAGACGGTGCCGGGCAACAGCAGGTGCAGCAGGAGCCCAGCCAGGGTGCGGCCGGGCAGCAGCAGGGTCCGGAGGCCTCTGATGGCCAGGCTGGGCCCCCCGCGGCCTCTCAGGGCAGGGGGCCTTCGGGGCAGCATGGGTGCTGTGTCCGAGGTGCCCTCTCCTTCATCCTCCTCTGCCTCCCTCTCTTGCTCACTCATGCTCTCCTGCAGGTGGGCCTGGGGCTCTCGGGGCTGGCGAGAAGGCAGGGCCAGTGCCCTCCAGGGTCAGGCAGGAGACCCTGAGCCCTCCTCAGGTTGCACCCCCATGCAGATGCTGGCAACTGGGTAATGCCCCCTGGCCCGGGTAGGTCCAGCCCTGACGGTGGGCCCCCAGGGCCACTCCCCTGCGTCAGTTCCCCCTGCCAGGAGATGCAGCCAGCCGTCCAGTCTCCCTGTCAGCTCCTGTGTGCTCCGATCAGGCCCTGCACGGCTGTCCCCACAGCACAGGCCCCGGGCAGGGGCCCTCCTCCCTCCTGGTCCCTCCCAGCTCCCACACACAATGACTGCATGTCACAAGCCTGGACTGACAGCTGTGCCACCACCCCACCTCCCAGCCCGAGCCCCCGCTACTCCCCTCTTTTGAAAACCTGGCGGCTGCTCAGCCTCCGTGACATGGGAGCCTGCCCTGTGGTGCCTGCAGGCCCCGCACCTGGTGCACGCAGGGACGGCGGCCACAGTGCTCAGCGGGGCTGATACAGCAGTGGGTTTCCAGTGCTGGGTGAAGGCGTCCGTGTCCGTGGAGGGGGGCTGCAGACCGCTCCTCATCGCCTCCCACTCCGTCCCCAAATCCCAGCATGTAACCTTCCTGCACGCCATACAGCATTTTTAAATTTTTTTTTTTTTTTTTTGACAGGCAGAGTGGACAGTGAGAGAGAGAGACAGAGAGAAAGGTCTTCCTTTGCCGTTGGTTCACCCTCCAATGGCCGCCGCGGCCGGCGCGCTGCGGCCGGCGCACCGCGCTGATCCAATGGCAGGAGCCAGGTGCTTCTCCTGGTCTCCCATGAGGTGCAGGGCCCAAGCACCTGGGCCATCCTCCACTGCACTCCCGGGCCACAGCAGAGAGCTGGCCTGGAAGAGGGGCAACCGGGACAGAATCGGGCGCCCCGACCGGGACTAGAACCCGGGGTGCCGGCGCCGCAAGGCGGACGATTAGCCTAGTGAGCCGCGGTGCCGGCCAGCATTTTTAAATTTAATTTCATTCTGGGGCCTTTGCTGTGGCATAACAGGTAAAGCCTTCCGAAATGCCTGAATCCCATATGGGCACCGGTTCAAGTCCCAGCTGCTCCATTTCCAATCCAGCTCCCTGCTGTGGCCTGGAAAAGCAGTGGAAGATGGCCCAAGTCCTTGAGCCTCTGCACCCATGTGGGAGACCTGGAAGAACCTCCGGGCTCTTGGCTTTGGCCTGGCCCAGCCCCAGCTGCTGCAGTCATTTGGAGGGTGAACCAGCAGACGGACGATCTTTCTGTCTCTGTCTCTCTTTCAAATAAAATAAATCTTTTTTTTTTTTTTTTTTTTGACAGGCAGAGTGGACAATGAGAGAGAGAGACAGAGAGAAAGGTCTTCCTTTTGTCGTTGGTTCACCCTCCAATGGCCGCCGCGGCCGGCACACCGCGCTGATCCGATGGCAGGAGCCAGGTGCTTCTCCTGGTCTCCCATGGGGTGCAGGGCCCAAGCACTTGGGCATCCTCCACTGCACTCCCGGGCCTCAGCAGAGAGCTGGCCTGGAAGAGGGGCAACCAGGACAGAATCGGGCGCCCCGGCCGGGACTAGAACCCGGGGTGCCGGCGCCGCAAGGTGGAGGATTAGCCTAGTGAGCCGCGGCGCCGGCAAATAAAATAAATCTTAGAAAAAAGACAAACCATAGTGAGTCCCTGTGAGCTGCACGATTCCGCGGCTTCGTCCCTTTCAACTTTCCTCCCAGCGTCTGCAGGCCTCCCGCGCGCCAGCCTCCCGCAGAGCCCCAAAACAGGATGACGACAGCTACGCACGGCATGGCCGCGCCCGTCGGGAGCCGAGGGGCCCTGCCCGACTCTGCGGCAGCCTGTTTTCACTGGCACACATGTGCCAAGAACTTTTCTCAAAACTGTTTATTTAGATTTTATATGACAGACAAAAGGACAGAGAGAGGAAGAGACAGAGAAAGGGGCTCTTCCATCCGCTGGTTCCCTCCCCAAGCGCCCACAACGGGCAGGGCTGGGCCAGGCTGACGCCAGGAGCCTGGAGCTCCATCCGGGTCTCCGTGGGCTTGGCAGAGAGCTGGGTCAGAAGCACCACAGCCAGGACGTGAACCAGGCATCCCACGTGGGTGCACCACGTGCTCACCGCGTGCCCAGTGCCTGTTTATTCAGATAATGAATTTGGGATTAACAAAGAAAAGCTGCACCATCCACGTCCTCCACAGGCCCTCATTCACTGGCTGACGCTGGCTGCTGCTGGGTCTCTCTGTGTCTGCGGGGTCATCCATGAAGAAGGCACGTTCACTGGGCTCCTGGCTCCGGTGCCCGCTCAGGCGTCCGGCCACACAGGGCAAGGTGCCCATGGGGGGGCGTGACCCCATCTAACTCTGATCACCTGCCAAAGCCCCCGCCTCCAAACACCACCAACAGGACAGGACGCGGGATCAAGTTCCAAGGTTGTGCCAGGAAGTGCCCGAAGCTCTGAGGAGCCCAGGCCAAGGGGCTGGGGAGGCTGCCGGCCTGCAGGTGCGCCCTGTGGACTGGCTCTCCGACAGCTCCACAGCTCGCCCTGGGCAGACAGGCGGCCTCTGACTGCCTGTCCGTCTCCCGGGAGTCTGGGGTGAGGAGTGGGACTCTCCGGCCAGCCCCCAGGGCCAGGGCCAGCACGAAGCCGCTCCTGTGGCACAGAGGGGCAGGGGACCGAGGACTTGGCCCAACTTGCCTTTGCCGCTCACAGCAAACCACAGTGGCTGATGTCTGCGAGACCTGCCCCATGGAACGCTCTAGGAGAGAAAGGAAGACATTTGCCACAGCACAAGCAGACATTTCCGGGCAGTGGCAAGGACTCAGGAGAGACTAACGCAGGCGGGAGCCCAGGGCTGCTCCAGGTCCCCACGGGGACCTCAGGACTTCCTCTCCTCCTGGGCGTCTGGCGGTCCGAGTGGTGCTGGGATGGGAAGGGGCCCCGACTTTGCTGCCTCCTCACGGACCCCCATCAGGTACTGGAGGGGAGAGGCCGAGGGGTCAGCCGGCAGGGCAGCGTCTCCCGTCTGGACACTGGACAGGTATCCTGGACCCAGGTTTGCAGGATTCCAAGGCCCACTTAGGCCCTGCCCTGGGGGAGCCAGCTCTGCTGGGACGCCTCCCTGCCCAGGCACCGGCCCCCTGCTGTGCCCCCCCCCCCCACGCAGCTGGATCACCTTCATGCAAACGCTGTGTGTGAGCCTCAGCTGACTGGGACCAGCAGGGACAGGCCAGCCCCCGAGCGGGGGGGGGGGGGGCCTTAGGCAGCAGGGACAGGTCAGGTGGGGGCAGGGCCCCAGGGACCCCAGGAGTCCTGGTGGGGGGTCCCCCAGCAAGTCGGGGCACATGGAAGGCTGTGCTCCGGGTGGTGGGACGGGCCGTGGTCCCCAGGCAAGTTCCTGCTCGTCTTTCTGGAACTACCTGCTCTGGCCTGTGTTCCCTGGGAGGGGGGCTGAGCCGGGGTGTGGGTGTGGAGGGGCTGCAGCCTGGCAGGCAGGGCCTCCCACTAAGTTGCTGGGTAAACAGTGTTGGGTGGACTCTGCCAGCCCATGGGCAGGAGGCGGAGCCAGGGCGGCCCCTCCCCCTAGGTGAGCTTGGTCGTCGGGGAGCAGGTACTGCAGCTCTGAGCCTGCAGGCGGGACCGGCCAGCCATGGAGAAGACCCCGGACCACACAGAAACCCTGGGGGTAGCTGTAAGTGAAGCCCCCAGACAGGCTAAGCCCCGGCGGGGCTTCTCCTTAGCTGACACTGGGCGGGACTGGCCAGAGGCCTTGTAGGGTGGGTGCGGGACCCTACTCTCCCCAGGTGGACGCCAGGAGACCCGAGTGCTGCAAGTGGGACCTGGCAAGGGAGGACGCGGAGCAGGAGCTGCGGTGGACGGAGCTGGGCTCCGAGGAGGCCCCCGCGGAAGCCGCCCAGGGCCCCGGCTGCCTTCTCCGGGCCGTGTGGCGGGGCCCCGTGGGGCTGGTGCTGCAGCTGCTGCGGCAAGGGGCCAGCGTGGAGGAGAGGTGGGCCCTTGGGGGACGCAGTGTCTTAGCCGGGCAGGGTCCCTTCCCGGGGAGGGGAGGGCCGAGGGGCACGACGGGGCGCGGCCACCCGCAGACCCCGCTGCCTCCCCGCAGGGACCGCGCCGGCCGGACCCCGCTCCACCTGGCGGTGCTGCGCGGCCACGCGCCCCTGGTGCACCTGCTGCTGCGGCGCGGGGCCCCGGCGGCGGCCGCCGACAGCGCGGGGCGCACGCCGCTGCACGAGGCCTCCTGGCACGGCCACTCGAGCGTGGCGGAGCTGCTGCTGCGGCGCGGGGCCCCGGCGGCGGCGCGCTGCGGGGCCGGCCTCACGCCGCTGCACTGCGCCGCCGCGCTCGGTCGCACGCCGCTCGCCGCCGTCCTGCTGGCCGCGCCGGGCCCGGGCCCCGCCTTGGCTGACGCGCGGGGCTGGACGGCGGCGCACTGGGCGGCCGCGGGCGGGCGGCTGCCGGTGCTCGAGCTGCTGGCGGCGGGCGGCGCGGAGCTGGACGGCGCGCTGCTGGCGGCGGCCGCGGCGGGCCGCGGGGCCGCGCTGCGCCTCCTGCTGGCGCGCGGGGCACAGGCGGACGCCGCCGACGGCTCCGGGGCCACCGCGCTGGGGCTGGCGGCCAGCCTGGGCCGCGAGCAGGTAGGTGCGGCTGTCCCCAGGGGGGGTGGCCGTCCCGGAGAGCCCCAGGGAACCCCCTGGCCTTGCTTCCGGCTCCCTTCTGGAAAATGCTACCACGGACCCGGGCGGTGCTGCGGTCCACCACCAACTCTTGAGATTTTTTTTTTAATATTTTTATTTATTTGAAAGGCAGAGCGACAAACAGGAAGTGAGGGTGTGTGTGTGGAGAGAGAATGAATTTGAATCGCTCCCCCAGCAGCCAACTGGATCAAGCAGAAACCAGAGGCCAGGAGCCTCATTCGGGTCTCCCACGTGGCTGCAGGGGCCCAGGCACTTGGGCCATCGCCTGCTGCTTTCCCAGGCCACAGCAGGGGCTGGATGGGAAGTGGAGTGGCCAGGTCTTGCGCTGTCGCTCCCGTATGGATGCCGGTGCACCCTGCCATGCCAGCCGCCCCAAGGCTTGAGTTTGTGGCTCACTGGGGGACAGTGGACACCTCCACTCAGAGCCCTGCCGGGGTGTCCTGGGCTCTGGCCGTTTACCAAGGAGGGGCAGAGTCTTGTCAGCAGGTGGCTGACAAGTGGCTCCTCCCGGCCCCAGCCCCTCCCACATTCAGGCTGAGGTGGCCCCTGTCCCCCCCTTCCAGGACATTGAGGTGCTGCTGGGCCACGGGGCGGACCCAAGCCTCAGGGACAGGCATGGCCGCTCTGCGCTGCACAGGGCTGCTGCCCGGGGACACCTGCCTGCCGTCCAGCTGCTGGTAGCCTGGGGAGCTGAGGTGGACACTCGGGACTCGCTGGACCTCACACCCCTGCACCACGCTGCTCGGGGGGGCCACGTGGAGGTCGCCAGCCACCTGCTGGACAAGGGAGCGCAGGTCAACGCTGCTGGCTGGCTGCACAAGACGGCTCTGCACCTGGCCACGGAGCATGACCACTGTGCCACCGCGCGGCTTCTGCTGAGCAGAGGGGCCAGCCCTGGCCTGAGAACACGGTGGGGTGAGCTGGCCCAGATGTCCGAGGGGGGCCTGCCCCGCGCACCGCCTGCCCTCTGAGGGCCGTCTGGCTCCCCAGCCCCTGCGTTTCCCGGCCACGCGCCTGGACAGAGCAGAACTCAGCTTGGAGGCACCTGGAGGAGGCGGCAGCCACACGGGGTCTGTCCTGGGGCTGCAGTGCCCCCCCCACCCCCCCGCGGCTCCGGCAGGCTCTCTGGTAAAGGCTGAGTCGTGACAACAGCTGTGACCAAATCCCAACACCCCCTCAAGCTGCTGTTTTCGTAGATGTTGTATTTGGCCACCTGGGGCTCAAGCCAAGGGCCGCGGCTGCTGGAGTGTGCCCTTCTGTGTGGAGCCCATTCTCTGGACCTCCTGCTGGCCTCACTGCCCTCCCAAGCCCAGGTTTCCCTGGACCAGTGTCATCAGGGCTAGGGCTGGGGCCAGGGGCCAGGGGCTGCCCGAGCACGGAGGCCAGCTGAGCTGCCCACAGCAACCTCAGTACAGGTTGAGCCCGCCCTGCCCGGTGTGTCCCGTGTGCCCGTCTCTCCCTGCAGCAGCACCAGGCCCCCATGTCCTGGCTTCGGCATCTCCAGGAACCTGGAGCCTCGGGGTTGTTGTCTGACTGCCCACCTCTCCCAGACGCCTAGGAAAGGAGCCACGGTCGTCAGCTGCTTTAAGAGCAGGATTTTTGTTTTTAAAGACTTACTTGAGAGGTAGAGTTACAGACAGCAAGAGGGAGAGACAGAGAGGTCTTCCATATGCTAGTTCACTCCCCTAATGACTGCAGTGGCTGGAGCTGGGCCAAGCCGAAGCCAGGAGCCAGGAGCCTCTTCAGGGTCTCCTGTGCAGGTGCAGGGCCCAAGCACTTGGACCACCCTCCCCTGCTTTCCCAGGCCGTAGCAGAGAGCTGGATAAGAGGAGCAGCTGGGACTTGAACTGGTGCCCGTATGGGATGCCAGCACTGCAGGCGGAGGATTAACCCTCTGAGCCACAGAGGCAGAGCTGGTGTGCCAGGTCAGCACCGCGGCGCCCCTGAGCCCGGGCCAGCTGTGCGATTGAACTTGCAGGGCAGGGGAGGCCACCAGGGACAGCCAGCACCTGGGAGGTGACAACCGGTCACCCCTGGGTAGGCAGGCACTGGCCTGACCCTCAGGTGGGTGCGGGAGAGGGTGGGGAGAGGTGAGGGCTGGAGGGGCAGTGCTGGATGGACGACGGATTTGAAGCCCCAGGAGGACCACACCCAGCTGGCCAGCACTCGGGCCCTGCAGAGCTGCCCGCGTCTCACTCCCTGTGTCCACTGTGGTGCAAGCTGCCCCACTCGTGCCCAGACCTCACCCAGCCAGTCCATCTGTCTTGGCTTCCCCGCAGCCCACTCCAAACACGGCTGCCACCTGGTTCCACACCTTGGGTTGTGCTGCCCCTGCTCACGGGCCTGCCAGTGGCTCCCGCTCACACGGCGTGGCCGTGCCGGTGTCCTCTGCACGCTGTGACGTGGAGGACTCTGGGGTACACAGAGGTGACACTGGGTGGCCCCCCGGGCCAGGTGGGAAAGGTGAGGCTGCCTCTGCCTTCCACTGGGCGGGCACTGGACGGGGCACCGGGTGGGGGCTCTGGGCAGACACCATGGTCTCCTCTGCTGCCCCAGCCCCTCCCACGTTCCAAGTAGCCCCAGGAAGACCACACAGACAGCACGTGGAGACAAGACTGCCTGAGGGGACAGCTGGCCCAGCTCCCCGTCCTCGATGCTGCTGCGTGAGGCAGCCCCGGAACTGCCCGGCTCGCGAGATGGTGAGCGGGAGCCCTGTGCCAGGCCACCACGTTTTAGGGTGCTCTGCTACTCAGCACGGTCCCCCCGTCCCCACCTTGCTCTCCAAGACGGGCAGGCACGCTGCCCCTCAGGCCTCGGACGCCCGCCGGACTCCGCCCGGTCCGGAGAGCTGCCACATGGCATCGCCCCGTCCTCTTGTCACTTCATTTGATCCCCCATCTGGCGGTTCACTGCCCCAGTGCCTGCAACAGCCAGGGCTGGGCCGGCCGGGCCGGAGCCAGGAGCCCCCTCCGCGTCTCCACGTGGGTGCCGGGGGCCCAAACCTCGCCCCCTCCGCCCCACTCCCTCCACCAGACACCACCCCCACTCTCCAAGACCCCGCGTGTGGCGCAGCAGGCGTCCCGTGCGCGTGCTAGCTGGAGTCCTCGCTGCTGTGCTGCGGATCCAGCGCCTGCCTAACGCAGCCGGGGAGCGCTTGGGTCCCTGCACCCACGTGGCCTGCCTAACGCAGCCGGGGAGCGCTTGGGTCCCTGCACCCACGTGGCCTGCCTAACGCAGCCGGGGAGCGTTTGGGTCCCTGCACCCACGTGGGAAACCAGGGGGAAGCTCCTGGCCCAGCCCTGGCGGTGCGGCCAACTGCCGAGTGGACCAGCGGACGGAAGCTGCGACCGAAAAATACATCTTAAAACAAAAATGGGGGCCGGCGCCGCGGCTCACTAGGCTAATCCTCCGCCTGCGGCGCCGGCACACCGGGTTCTAGTCCCGGTCGGGGCGCCGGATTCTGTCCCGGTTGCCCCTCTTCCAGGCCAGCTCTCTGCTGTGGCCCGGGAGTGCAGTGGAGGATGGCCCAAGTGCTTGGGCCCTGCACCCCATGGGAGACCAGGAGAAGCACCTGGCTCCTGGCTTCGGATCAGCGCGGTGCGCCGGCCGCGGCGGCCATTGGAGGGTGAACCAACGGCAAAGGAAGACCTTTCTGTCTGTCTCTCACTGTCCATCTGCCTGTCAAAATAAATAAATAAATAAATAAATAAATAAATAAAAAAACCCAAAATGGAGCAAAGCGTGAACAGCCGGTGCCCCTGGGGGAAGCGACCCGGGGACTCTGGTCCGGCAACTTCTCTCCAACTTAAAGTCGCACCGCGCACGAAGCTGCAGGAGGCCGCTCGCTCCACGCCGCCGCCTCGTCCAAAGGGAGTCTCTCGGGGGCAGCCGCCAAGGACCGACCCCCGACCCGGGGCAGTCGGACTGCCCCCACTGCCGCCCGCACGGTTGGGTCCCAGGACACTCCCGCTCCAGCCCGGCTCCCGGAGCTGAGCTCTGCCCACGGGGCACGGGGTTGCGGACCCCAGCGCCGGGCTCCGCGCAGGCCACGCTCTCCAGGGACCTCCCCGGGGTAGACAGGCTGCTTCCCGCCAACACAGGCCAGGTCTACTCCTCCGTCCTCGCTCCGCCAGCCGGCCGCCGGACCGCCGGGGCCCGATAGCTCACCGACGCAGGCGCCGGCTCCCGGACGGCAACGCGCACGCGCGGCGCCCCGGAAGTGCTCGGGCCGCCGGCGCCCCGGAAGCGCTCGCGAGCCCCGCTCCCGCGGCGGGCGGCATGGCGGCGGAGCGGCGCGAGCTGTGAGCCGCAGGGTCTCGGGGCGCCATGGTTTTCCTCACGGCGCAGCTGTGGCTGCGGAACCGGCTCACCGACCGCTACTGGCGGGTGCAGGAGGTGCTGAAGCACGCCCGGGTGAGTGCGCCGCCCGCGCCGGCGGGGCCGGGCCGCTCCGGGGCGCTCCGGGCCGCGGCCGCCCGCCGACCTCGCCGCTCTCCCGTTTCTCTACCCAGCACTTCCGGGGTAGGAAGAACCGCTGCTACCGGCTGGCCGTCCGGGCCGTGACCAGGGCCTTCGTGAAATGCACGCAGGCCCGCAGGCTGAAGAAGAGGACCATGCGGACCGTAAGCGTCCCCACGCCCGCCGCGCGCGGGCCGAGCCCCGGGCCGGGGCGGTGGCGCGTTAGGAGTGTGGCCCGGAGAGTGGAGGGCGGGGCAGTCGGGGGGCCCCGCGCGCCGGCCCCGCGCGTTCTCACGCTTTGAGGAGTCACCGGGGTAGCGGGAGAAAATGGGCTTCAAAGCTGCTTTTTTCTTTCTTTTTTCTTTTTAAGATTTATTTATTTATTTGAAAGGCAGATGGGCCGGCGCCGCGGCTCAACAGGCTAATCCTCCGCCTGCGGCGCCGGCACACCGGGTTCTAGTCCCGGTCGGGGCGCCGGATTCTGTCCCGGTTGCCCCTCTTCCAGTCCAGCTCTCTGCTGTGGCCCGGGAGTGCAGTGGAGGATGGCCCAGGTGCTTGGGCCCTGCACCCCATGGGAGACCAGGAGAAGCACCTGGCTCCTGCCATCGGATCAGCGCGGTGCGCCGGCCGCGGCTGCCATTGGAGGGTGAACCAATGGCAAAGGAGGACCTTTCTCTCTGTCTCTCACTGTCCACTCTGCCTGTCAAAAATAAATAAATTAATTAATTAAAAAGAAAGAAAGGCAGAGTTGCAGAGAGAGAGAGAGACAGGGACAGGGATGTCTTCCATCCGCTGGTTCACTCCCCAGGTGGCCACAGTGGGCGGAGCTTCGCCGATCCGGAGCCAGGAGCTTCTTCCGGGTCTCCCACGAGGGTGCAGGGGCCCAAGCACTTGGAGCAGCCGGGACAGGAGACGGCGCCCGTGTGAGAGGCCGGCGGTGCAGGCAGTGGCTTCACCCGCTGCGGCCACAGCGCCGGCCCCCGCTTCGTGCCCGTCTGTGCCTGCCGCAGGGTCTGTCGCTGCTCCGTCTGACAGTCGTGTGTTGGATCGGAGCCCGTCGTGGTGCCTTCCCTGCCTCGCAGGGCTTGGAGCTGGCTCTGCAGGAGGAGCCACGCCTCTGACCACTGCCCCTGCGCGCTCTCAGTGAATCCAGCTTTTCTGTGTGCTCTGCCCGAAGGCCTGGGCCCGGCAGGGCCTCCTGACTCCTCTCCCCGTCTCATTTCAGCTCTGGATTAACCGAATTACAGCTGCCTCCCAGGAACACGGCCTGAAGTACCCAGCATTCGTTTCCAATTTAATTAAGGTATGGTTGAGGATCCGGCCCCGCTGACAGCGAACGCCAACCCAGAGCCAGCCTGGCAAGGTTTGGGGCTCAGCACACCGGCCGCCCGGGTGTGGCGCTGAGGTGCTGGCTCGATGCCTCCCTAAGGAGGGGGGCGGAGCTTGTCCCTGAGCGCTTGCAGAGGCCGCGGGCGGGAGAGCTGCAGGAGCCAGGAGTCCCGGCCGCTCTGCTTCCCACCAGCTCCTTGCTCTGCGCTGGTGAAGCAGTGAAGACGCCGAGGGCGTGGACCCCTGCACCACGCGAGAGACCGGGATGGAGCTCCGGGCTTCAGCCTGGCCCAGCCCAGACCGTTGTAGCCACTTGGGGAGTAGACCACTGGATGGATGATCTCTGTCTCGCTCTAATTCTGCTTTTCAAATAAACAGTTCTAGGGAAGACGAGGCTTAATTTGAAAGGATTAACAGTGACTGATTTCTTTTTTTTTTTTTTTTAAGATTTATTAGCCGGCGCCGCGGCTCACTAGGCTAATCCTCCACCTGCGGCGCTGGCACACCGGGTTCTAGTCCCGGTCGGGGCGCCGGATTCTGTCCCGGTTGCCCCTCTTCCAGGCCAGCTGTCTGCTGTGGCCCAGGAGTGCAGTGGAGGATGGCCCAGGTGCTTGGGCCCTGCACCCCATGGGAGACCAGGAGAAGCACCTGGCTCCTGCCATCGGATCAGCGCGGTGCGCCGTCTGCAGCGTGCCAGCCATGGTGGCCATTGGAGGGTGAACCAACGACAAAAGGAAGACCTTTCTCTCTGTCTCTCTCTCACTGTTCACTCTGCATGTCAAAAAAAAAAAAAAAGATTTATTTTATTTATTTGAAAGAGCGATAGAGAGCGAGGTCTTCCATCTGCTGCAACAGCTGGAGCTGTGCCCATCCGAAGCCAGGAGCTTCTTCCGGGTCTCCCACGCGGGTGGGGCTTGGGCCGTCTTCTACTGCTATCCCAGGCCACAGCAGAGAGCTGGATCGGAAGAAGAGCAGCCGGGACTAGAACCGGCGCCCATATGGCATATGGCCAGGGCATTAACCCACTGTGCCACAGCGCTGGCCCCAACTGCGACTGATTTCTGATGACACAGCGGATGAAGCTTTAGCTTGGGGGAAATGTGCTGTGGAATGGTGATAGGGAGGCGGGGCAGGGAGAGAGGAGATCTTCCATCCACTGGTTCACTCCCCAAATGCCCATAATAGCCAGGACTGGGCCAGGCTGGAGCCTGGAGCCAGCAGCTTCTTCTGGGTCTCCCAGGTGGGTGCAGGGGCCCAAGCACTTGGGGCTTCTTCTGCAGCTTTCCCAGGCCACAGCAGGGAGCTGGGTTGGTCGGGGACCATCCAGGACTCGCACTGCCACTGTGATGGGGTGCGGTCGGCCCGGCGGAGACCGGGGCTGTGCTCGAGGTGCGCAGGCCGCAGGTGCAGAGTGAGAGCCCGCCAGCCCCCACGGCAGCCGGAATCCCCTGTGGTCTCGTCCCCCAGGATGCCTGGCTTAGCGCTCCCGTGGGAACTCACAGTGAGTCCCAGGGAGCCCCTTCGTCCCGTTCTGAGCTGCGTTCTGAGCCGCGCGCTCTTGCTGTTCCCAGTGCCAGGTGGAGCTCAACAGGAAGGTGCTTGCAGACCTGGCCATCCACGAACCCAAGACTTTTAAGTCCCTGGCGGCCTTGGCCGAGAGGAGGCGACAAGAAGGACTCGCTGCGGCCCTGGGGGACGGCCAGGAGCCGGAAGGCGTGTTTTCCCGAGTGGCGCGGGACCACTGACCTGGCAGCGCTGGGAGGCCGCTCTGCCTGCTGGTGCTGACCCAAGCACAGGAGGGAGAGAGTTCATCAGCAGTGTGCAAGTGTCGCCTGTAACTTCCCAGAACCGCCTTCCACTGACTGCAAATAAAGGCCACGTGGTGTCCAGCTCTGAGGTTGTGGGGGGCAGTGTCAGGACAGAGGACACAGTGTGCAAACCACAGCCAGACCCAGCTCGCTCAGAAAATAAACCTGCAGGTTGACGGACACAGGCAGAGGGCCCCACCCCGGGGCCGGGCCTTTTTATAGTTGAGGAGGGGTGGGTGGGGGCAGGGGGCAGTGGACGGAGGTGAATTCCTGGCACTGGTCTTTCGGGGCTGTGGGGACATGGGAAAGAATAGGGGTGTAAAGGCCATACGGTGCGAGACGTAGCTGAGATCCAAGGGCAAGGAACAGATGCCAGGGAGTGCGATGGCCGAGGTCTACTCTTTGTTCCATCCGTCCCGGTCCCCAGGAGGCCTGTGAAATGGAACCGCTCCTCCTAGCCCAGGAGGGTGCTCAGCGAGCCCACCAGTGGAAGCCACTGGGTAGTAGCTGGCCTGCCTCAGTAAGGGCCGGTGCTCCCAGCCTGGGGGCCAGGTCCACAGGAAATCACACGACCCCAGCGACTCAGAACCAGAAAACAACGGGTTCGTCTTTGGGTCTTCCATCCCCGCCAGGGGTACCTGGACAGCACCTGGCCTCCCCGGTGCAGCCCCCGGACACCCCGCTCCTGGAGCTGGCTCCGTGCTGTCCACTCTCCATCCACGCTTCTGTTCCCATTACTGCACGGCCCTGGAGTCCCTCCTGGGCCTTGTCACTGCACCCCAGCTTCTAAGGCGAGCAGCCGGAAGCTCCGGCGCCCTAAGGGCTGGGGGGCTGGGGCTGGGTCCTGCTCAGAGGGTCTTAAGGTGCTCAAAGCGTGACCTCTGCATAGTCCGGCCAGCCCCCTGGTGACTGCCATGTGTCCGCAGCTCACACCCCTCCAGCCCAGTGATCCCTTTGCAGGTGTGCGCCTGAGCCCAGGGCCCAGACGGCTGCAGGCACCGGTTTCCCTCCTCTGGCCTGGGGAGTGCCAGGGAGAAACGAACGGGGTGGGGTGGGGGTCCTGCAAAGAGCGAGTCCCTTCTGTCCTGGAGCTGCCAGCCTGGGCGTGCGGTGGTGTGGACTGGCCCCAGCGCGCCCCTGGCGGCAAAGCAGAGGAAAGCGGGTCAGTGCTCACCGCTGCCCGCGCGTGGGGTCACCCACGAGGTGCTCCGGGGAGCGCCCGCAGGACCTGCCTCTGCCCAGGCACTCTCGCGCGTGATTCCGAGGCCACTTCGTCGCGCCCGGCCCCGCAGAGACAGACCCCCGAACCCTCGGGCTCCCGAGTCACCCGCTCCCGCGCGACCCAGCGTATCCGCGGCGACGCGGGGTCCCAGGACACAGCCCGGGAGCAGGCGCCGCGCTCGGCGGACCCGGTGCTCGGGGCAGACGCGCTTCCGGGTCGGGCCGGAGCCGCGGAGGCCGCTGGGTAACGAGCCGGCTCCGTCGACCCCCGCGCCGGGTTCAGTCGCCGGCGCCTGACGCGATGCTGATGGTCGGGTCGTGCGGCCAATGGCGCGGGGCGGACTCCCTGCCCGGCCAATGGCACGCGGCGAGGAGGCGGGACGGGGGCGCCGGGAGGCGGTGCGAGGAGCCGCCCGGCCGGGAAGGAGTCTGAAGGCGAGTCGGCGGCACAAGATGGCGGCGGCGGTCCAGGGGCCGGTGGGCCCCGCGTCGGGAGCCGGCGCCCCGAGCTCGGGCGGCACGGCGCCCGGGCCGCAGGGGGTGCTCATCGGGGACCGGCTGTACTCGGGCGTGCTCATCACCCTGGAGAACTGCCTTCTGCCTGACGACAAGCTCCGCTTCACGCCGTCCATGTCGAGCGGGCTGGACACCGACACGGAGACCGACCTCCGCGTGGTGGGCTGCGAGCTCATCCAGGCGGCCGGCATCCTGCTCCGCCTGCCGCAGGTGAGGGCGCGGCCGCGAGCCCCGGCCAGGTAACCGCCGCGCAGGCCAGGGGCGGCCGGGCCTTTGTGGGCGCGGCGCGGCCCGATCCCGACCCCTGACTCCCGATCCTTTCCAACTCCTGGAGCCCCCGCCCAGCTCGACCCCCGACCCCTGACCTCAGACCCCTGCAGCCTCGCCCCGGCCCGACTCCTGACCCTCGATTCTGGCCCGACCCCCGGACCCTGCGCCCGCCGAGACCCCTGATCCTGACCGATCCCTGGATCCCCTGCCCGGCCCGACTCCCGACCCCTGACCCCCGGAGCCCCTGCCCGACTCCCGAACCCTGACCCCCCATCCTGGTGCAACCCCCGGACCCTGCGCCCGCCGAGATCCCTGACCCTGACCGATCCCCAGAGCCTCCGCCCGGCCCGACTCCCGACCCCTGACCCCTGGAGCCCCTGCCCAGCCCGACTCCCAACCCCCGGCCCCCGATCCTGGCCCAACCCCTGGACCCTGCGTCCGCCCCGACCCCGGACCTCCCCCTGGAGCCCGAGCCGAGCCTGCGGGTCGCACGGAGCCACGGTGACAGGCGCTCCGCCTTCCAGGTGGCCATGGCTACCGGGCAAGTGTTGTTCCAGCGCTTCTTCTACACCAAGTCCTTCGTGAAGCACTCCATGGAGGTGAGCGGGAAGCCGGTGGGCCCGGTCCAAGCCCTGCGCGAGGCCCTGGCACGTGGGCAAATGTCTGTCCGCCTGCCTTGCAGCACGTGTCCATGGCCTGTGTCCACCTGGCCTCCAAGATAGAAGAGGCGCCGCGGCGCATCCGGGACGTCATCAACGTGTTCCACCGCCTGCGGCAGCTGCGGGAGAAGAAGTGGGTCCAGGGCCTGGGGGGGCGCACGTCCCGGCGGGCGCAGCCTAGCTGGGGTGGCCTTCCCGTCTCCCACATCAGCCCTGGTTTCCCACGTGCTTCTGGCCCGGCCAGAGATGCCTCCTTGGGCTGCCCTTGAGTGAGAACCGGGGCCCTGGGCCTCCCCCAGGCTCCACAGGCCTCTCGAATCGGCCTGGCCTGGTCTCGGATGCAGGTGCTGTCTGTCCAACCAGCTGCGAGCCCCAACACTGACAGGACGGGGTCTGTCGGTGTGTGTGTGCTCCCGATGGCGAGTGTTTACGACCACGTGCCCGCCTGGGTGCTGGGAGTCCCCTAGAGCCAGATGCGGTGCAGGAGGTGGGAGGAGGTGCTGGGCCGTGTCCCGGAGCCCTGGGCCGTGTCCCGGTGGGTCAGGTGTTTGCAGACCTAGTAAATGGGCCGACGGCTGGAACTGGCCCCACGGACACCGCGGCGACTGTGCTGCTCTAAGTGATTGTCCGGTTTCCGTCCTGGCCCTTGAGTCACAGTGGCCTTAGCACAGGGGAGGCCCGCTGGGCGGTCACGCGCCTCCCCTAGGGCGGCTGGCGGGGAGAGAGCGCGGGTGAGCGCGGAGCGTGAGGGGAGCGTGGGCTCCCAGGCCGAGTGGGCTCTGCGCCCTCTGTGGCCTTGCCTGCCTTTCAGCCTTTTGCTGACCGCGTGTTCTGTTTGCAGGAAGCCCGCGCCTCTGCTGCTGGACCAGGACTACGTCACCCTGAAGAACCAGATCATAAAGGCCGAGAGGCGGGTTCTGAAGGAGCTGGGTTTCTGCGTCCACGTGAAGCACCCCCACAAGGTGGGTGTCGGGCTGGCCACCTGCCCCGCCTCCCTGCTGTGTCCGCTGTGTCCACACTGTCCTTGCTGTGTCCCCGCCGTCCCCCCCCACTGTGTCCCTGCCGTGTCCCCGCTGCCCCCCCGCTGTGTCCCCACCGTCCCCTCCGCGTCCCTACCATGTCCCTGCCGTCCCCCCACTGTGTCCCTGCTGTACCCCGCCGTCCCCCTGCTGTGCCCCCACCGTCCCCCTGCTGTGCCCCGCTGTGCCCCCACTGTGTCCCTGCCGTCCCCCCACTGTGACCCCACCGTCCCCCTGCTGTACCCCGCCGTCCCCCCACTGTGTCCCCGCCGTCCCCCCACTGTGACCCCACCGTCCCCCTGCTGTGCCCCGCTGTCCCCCCACTGTGACCCCACCGTCCCCCCGCTGTGCCCCCACTGTGACCCCACCGTCCCCCCACTGTGACCCCACCGTCCCCCTGCTGTGCCCCGCTGTGCCCCCACTGTGTCCCTGCTGTACCCCACCGTCCCCCCGCTGTGCCCCCACTGTGACCCCACCGTCCCCCCACTGTGACCCCACCGTCCCCCCACTGTGACCCCGCCGAGTCCGGTCGGTGTGGGACGCTCCTGTGCTCGCCAGTCCTGGTCCGAGCTGCTCCTCTCAGCGCAGGCTCCGCGTGGGAGGTGACGTCTTCTGGAGCGCTCTTGTCAGCAGCTGACCTCAGCTGGTCCAGGTGGACTGGTGGTGCCCGGGCTCCCTCTCAGAGAGGGGTGGACGCGTTCCGAGCCAGAGCCGGGCTGCCCCGTGTTCGCCCTGAGCGGCTGGGTGGCCGTCACCTGTGTCCTCACGACCGGGGTCCCCCTGCTGCCTGGTTTGCATGTCGCTTCACCTGGTGGCGTTCATCTAAGTATTAGGAAGCCGCCCACCGCGTAGTTAAGGGCTTAGTTGGTGGCTGGCGCACAGAGATGTTTGGCGCAGGCTGACGTCGCTGACGGAAGAGGTGTTGCAGGGAGGACGAGGCGCCTGTGCCGTGGGCTGCCCAGCTGGCCGAGCTGTCACCAGGCCAGGGGCCGCTGCTGAGGGCTCGCGCAGGCCCTGTCTTGCTATCATGTATTGGTCTGGAAGGCAGAGCTACAGAGAGATCACGCAGTGGGCACTCCAGCAACGGCCCCCACGCCGGGACCTGCGCTGCGGCCCTCGAGGGTGGGGTAACTGGCTGCCCGTGTCTTGCAGATCATCGTTCTGTACCTTCAGGTGCTGGAGTGTGAGCGCAGCCAGCACCTGGTCCAGACCTCATGGTGAGTCGACCTCCTTGTTCCGCACGTCCAGCAGGGGCAGTGGGTAGTCGCCCCGTGACGTGGTTGTGGGCTGGAGGTGTCCTGGTGCCCATCAGCCTCCCCCAGGCCCGCCCGTGAGACAGAGCAGTCAGTGGGGCTCCCCGTGGGGCTGCGGCGCTGGCCCGGGGCCGTCGGCTGCGGCGTGCGCGTGCCGGCTGCATGCGCTGGGGTGAGCTGCCGTAGCAGTGCAGAGTCCGGGTCGCGTGGTGACTTCCCCGTGGAGTGGAATCTTAAGGGTCGTGTTTTTGCTGACTGAATTGTCTGGTGCTATGATGTTCACAGAGAACCCATTTTGACTTTTCTTTTCTGTACTCTTTCAATCGAAGGGTAGCCTCTGAGGGTAAGTGACTAAGACTTCTCCTCTGCTGTCCAAGCGCTTTGGTGCAGGGCCAGCGGCGACGTCAGGCTGTCCAGCGGAGGCTGCTCTAGACTGGCGGTGCGCGCGGTAGTGGCCACGGCCGGCGCTGCTGCTGGCTCTGACGGTTGTGCTCCTTGCTATCCCTCTCGAGCTTTGGTAAATGTACACGGAAGACGCAGTGCCTCCCTCTGGGACGAGCTGGGCAGAGCCGGGCACAGCGAGGGCGGGCTGGGCGCGGGCCCGGGGCGCGGAGGCTGTTTCTGGAGCGACGCGTCCTTAGGGAGGCGGCATCTTCAGTCGTTCCATGGACACTAAAGCTGTGACTGATTCCAAACATGGCCGTGACTTACGTAACTTGAGGACTTTGTTGGGTTAAGTCGCACCCCTGACTGCGGAGAGCTCGCTGGATCTGCGGGGCTGGGGGCTGCCCTGCCGGAGGCGTCTGTAGAATCCAGAAGTTCCCGCCCCGGGTCTGGGTGGGTTTGTCTGCTGCCCTCTCCTGGGCTGGGGGTGGGGGCGGGGGCCGGAAGTCCGCCGGGCGCAGCCTGACTTGTGTGCCCCGGGGAGGGGGGTTCCGGGGCTCACTGCTGCTCGTGGCCTTTCGAGTGTCCTCATGGAATTGTTTGCCACAACACTGATGAAGTCAGTTTAAATCTGATTTTAATCTATTAAACCTTAGAAAAATAGTCTTTTACATATTAGAGAAATATATATAAAGGAGAATGTTACAAATATTGATGGTTTTGAATGTTTTAACATTTTTAAAAATGTAGAGTTTGTATTTCTATCTCTTCTGAAGTATGATAAAATTTTAAAGATGTTCTTACGGTGATGAAATGGAATATTTTGTTGCTTCTGTCTGATTCTGTGAATGTTCATTTTAAGACTCCTTATTGAACGGGACAGTTTGGAAACGGCTGTCTAAGCCCGAGAAGAGGACGCCCCTTTGGGCACTGGCTTCCTCTGCAGGGCGCCCCAGGCACCCGCCTTGCACCCAGGGGAGCTGTCCCCGTCCCGTGGACTCCCTCGTGGAAGTGGCAGCTCAGTTGCCCAGAGAAGGACCAGGCCTCGGGCACTCTCGGACGAACAGGACGCAGGAGGACGGCGCGTCTCCCGGCAGCCTGGTGGCCGCGGCTCAGCCGGTGCCTTTGAGTTTGCATGTCTGCACCACCGTGGAGGACGAGCGTTCAGACCCTTGAATCAGTGCATCCCACTGCTGCAGGAGGCTGCTCCGCGGCCTGTGCAGGGCACGGAGCAGGCCAGAGCTGAGGGAAAGTCAAGTTGAAGTCGGTTCTCTTCATAGCAACTCGTCTGACATTCAGCCAGCTTTTTTCCCCCAGTAATGTGTCCTCCTGTCTGCGTAGGAAGCAGCCAGGAGTCCTTGCGTAGCCTCGGGCGCCCCCGGCCTGTAGCTCTAGGCTGTGAGCAGTGGTGGGAGCAGCAGGGCCGTGGGGGGCGGGCTGGAGCCGGGGCTGTGGGCTGCAGCTCCTCCTCCCTTGGTTTTCAGGAACTACATGAACGACAGTCTGCGCACGGACGTGTTTGTGCGGTTCCAGCCCGAGAGCATCGCCTGTGCCTGCATTTACCTCGCCGCCCGGACGCTGGAGGTCAGCGCGGGCCTCCGCGGGGGGCCGGCTCCCATCCCTCTCGTCTCCGGAGACCTTTGTGTCTGACACTTAGAACTCGGGCCCAGCTGAGCAGTTGAGCCCGGATGGCTTGGGGACCCGCAGGCTGGTTTTTGTTTTGTTTTGTTTTGTTTTTCATTGATTTGAAAGAGTGACAGATGTTGACTGGTTGGTTTTCCATCTGCCAGTTCACTCCCCAAATGCTGCAATGTCTGGGGCTGGGCCAGGCTGGAGCCAGGAGCCTGGAGCTCCATCCAGATCTCCCAAGACTTGGGCCGTCTCACGCTGCCGTCCCAGGTGCATTAGCAGGGAGCTGCATGGGAAGTGGAGCGGCCGGGACACCGGCTGGCGCCTGTCCGGGATGCTGTGCCACAGCCCCGGCCGAGTGGGGTTCCAGTCGCCCCAGGGTGGGGCGCTGACGGGCCCGTTTGTGTCCGCAGATCCCTCTGCCCAGTCGTCCGCACTGGTTCCTTTTGTTTGGAGCAACTGAAGAAGAGATTCGAGAAATCTGCCTGAAAATCCTGCAGCTGTATACACGGAAGAAGGTTGCGTGTTTTTACGTGACGGGTGCGTGTGTGCGGGCGCAGAGGTGTCTGGTTCTGAGCGCGTGGCTCTGGCTCTCGCAGGTGGACCTGGCGCACCTGGAGGGTGAGGTGGAGAAGAGGCGGCAGGCGATCGAGGAGGCGAAGGCGCAGGCCAGGGGCCAGCTGCCCGCGGGCGCCCCGGTGCTGGACAGCGGCTCAGGGTTCTCGCCTGGCCCCAAGCCAGGTGAGCGCCAGGGCGGAGGTTCTGAGGCCACGGTGAGACTGGCACGCGCGCCTGGAGGGTGTCAGTCTCGTCTTTGGGTTCTCTCTTTTCCTCTGAATTAGCGTAGAAATGGCACCGCTGACGGGCGCAGTGGCTGCCGCATGCACGGGCGGCCGGGCAGGGCGCTCTCCGGGCTTCTGAAGGTGTCCAGCTGCCAGCAGATCTGACACCTGTTACAGTGCACGCGCGCACACACACTTGTTACGTACACGCTGCGCGTGCACGGTAGCTATACACACACAAACACACGCACATGCGCACACACAGATGTTTTCATCTGCTGGTTCATCCCCCGCACCCACGACAGCCAGGCCCAAGAGGTCTGCCCCCGGGAGGGACCTGCAGCGGGGCGGGGTGGGCGTCCCGGCGGTGGCTCGGTGCAGCACGGTGCCCCCGCTGAAGGGCTCGTCACTGGCGCCACAGGTTGATGCTGGCAGTCAGGACGCCCACGGCCCGAGGGGAGCCGGTGCGCATGTGTGAGCACGCACGCACGCACGCACCCGTCCAGGCTGGCAGCGGCTGCGCTGAGCTGCTTCCTCGGAGCAGTTTTCTGAGTGGTTCTCATTGTGCTTGACCCCAGTGGAATCCCCCAAGGAAGCCAAAGGGAACCAACCCTCCCCGCCGCCCGTCAAGGACACCAAGAGGAGAGCCAAGGCCGACAGCCCGGTGAACGGGTAAGGGGCGGGGCCGCCGGTGCGCGGGGCCGGCCGCGGGCGCCGTCTGCAGCCGCTGCACTGCCGTTCACAGCTTGCCCAAGGCGCGCGGGAGCCGGAGCCGGAGCCCGGGGCAGAGCTGCTCGCCGTCCCCCTCCCGGTCCACGTCCCCGAAGAGGAGGTGCGTGCCCGGCCCGTGGGTGGGAGTCCCCCAGGGTGGCTGGAGGTGCTGTGGGAGCCCTGGCCGGGTCCGGCGGTCACACGGGTGGAGTGTGCCCTTCCTCAGGAAAAGTGACAGCGGCTCCACGTCCGGCGGGTCCAAGTCTCAGAGCCGCTCCCGGAGCCGCAGCGACTCGCCGCCCCGGCAGGCGCCCCGCAGCGCCCCCTGCAGGAGCTCCGAGGCGCGGGGCCCTCGGAAGCCCAAGGACTGCAAGTGCCCCCCCCAGAAGCCACGCAAGTCTCGGAGCCGCAGCTCCTCCCGCTCGCGAAGCCGCTCACGGGAGCGGGCAGAAAACTCTGGCAAATACAAGAAGAAAAGTCGTTACTACCGAGATGAGCGGCGGGAGCGCTCGCGGTCGTACGAGCGCACAGGCCGTCGCCACGATCGGGGCCGCCCCGGGCACAGCCGGCACCGGAGGTGAGGCAGACCCGGACCTGCCCAGGCCCTCGGCTCCAGCGGCCTGAGCGCGGTTCTGGTTGGAAATGGTCTTTGATGCTGGACCTTGAGGTGAACCTGGACATGGCATTGAGGAGCCGGGTGGCGCCCCTGTGCAAGGCCCACCTCGGCCGGACCCCACGGGCAGCTCAGCAGAAGAGCAGGGCGCAGGGCCCTGTGGGTGTGGCTTGGTGCTAACGTCTGGCTGTCCCCCTCCTGACCCGAGGCCCGGTGGCGACTCCCGGAGAGCGGCTCTCGGGCCCCTGTCTGCAGTGTTGGGGTGAGGCATCGGCCTTAGCCCCTCGGGCTCAGCACGCGGTGGACAGGCGTGTGGCACACAGGTCAGAGCCTCGTGTGGACGCTCACTCGGAACCCGGACTGGGCCGGCTGAGCGCTGGCCCACGTGGGGCATCCTGATCTTTAAGACGAGAAGGTACTTGGCTCCGTGTGGAGCCGTCTGTTTTTATCTGCAGTGCTGAGTGCGGGCACCAGCTCCTCGAGTTTGCTACGTGTGGATGGATAGACTACTCAGGACATGCGGACACTGAAGACTGGCCGCCGACATGCTGGCCTGTCCAGTTGGCCCAGCTGGCTTCCACTCAAGGGCCGTGGCAGCTGCTGCCCGACTCCCTGCTCATTAAAGTGTTGGCTTTGTCCTGAGCCGTCCTGTGCCTGTGCCGCTGCTCGGCCGTGGGCGGCAGCTGAGGCCCCGACGGAAGTGCTCCGAGGTCCAGGAGTCGCAGCCTGGCTCTCCCCATGGCACCTTGGTGGTCGCCTCCCAGGACGCACCTCTGAGCAGTGGCCCCAGGGGCCTGGGGGGCAGCGGTGGGACCACTGCCCTGGGATCGGGTGCAGGGCCGCGGCAGCAGGCCCTGGGGAGTGCCAGGAGGAACGAGGCAGCCCAGGGAAGGGCCGGCGGTCTCCGTGTCATGGTCCTGGCAGGCACGGCACCAGGGAGCGTGGCTCCACACGCCGGGAGCACAACACGGGTGGCCCACCCCGGGGGCCCTGGGCAGGCAGCCTGTGCACCGAGGCACGTCTGCGGGGCGGCCATCCTGCGGACCCTGGACACTGCTGCTTGGCTCCCGCTCCCTCCCTCAGCTCCACCCGCCGGCTGCCTCCACTCCTGGCCTGGGCTCCTAGGCTTGCGTGCGGCCTGGCTGGGGGCCCTGTGGGTCGGGGTCCAGGCCCTGAGCAGGCTGCTTCGCAGCCCCAGTGAGCCGGCTTCCTGCTGCCCTGTGGGAGCTCCCGGGCTGGCCGACAGCACCTGGGCCGGGGCCCCCAGTTAGCTCCTGCAGTCGCCTCTTCCCACCGCTGCTGATGCGGGGGGGCCCGGGGAGCACCCCGAAAGCCGAGCCTGGCTGTGCCTTTCCACACTGCTCAGCGAGGCTGCGGGCACCGGTGTGTGCAGGGGGAGGGGGGGGCCCACCGGCCAGGGCCTGCAGGGGAGGGGCCAGGCTTGGGGCTCTGCCGCCCACGTGGGAGCCTCAGCTGGAGTTCTGGCTGTTGCGGCCATGTGAGGAGCGACCCAGCGGATGGAAGGCTGCTCTGCCTTTCAAATAAACGTTTATAAAAGATGATACGGGGGACCGGCGCCGCGGCTCACTTGGCTGATCCTCCACCTGCGGCGAGGGCACCCCGGGTTCTAGTCCAGTTGCCCCTCTTCCAGGCCAGCTCTCTGCTGTGGCCCGGGAGTGCAGTGGAGGATGGCCCAGGTGCTTGGGCCCTGCACCCGCATGGGAGACCAGGAGGAAGCACCTGGCTCCTGGCTTCAGATCAGTGCGATGCGCCAGCCGCGGCGGCCATTGGAGGGTGAACCAATGGCAAAAGGAAGACCTTTCTGTCTACCTCTGCCTGACAAATAAATAAAAGATACAGGGTAAGCCTCGCCACATGGCCGCCGTTTCGAGTCCCGGCGGCTCCACTTCTGATCCAGCTCCCTCTAACGCGGCCGGGACCCCGCACCCGCGTGCGAGACCCGGAAGAGGCTCCCGGCTGCGGATCGGCCAGGCCCTGGCCACTGTGGCCACTTCGGGAATGAAGCAGGGGATGGAAGATCTCTAACTCTGCCTCTCAAATATTTTTTTTAACAATTCTTTTATTTCTTTTATTTTTTTGACAGCAGAGTGGACAGTGAGAGAGACACAGAGAGAAAGGTCTTCCTTTTGCCGTTGGTTCACCTTCCAATGGCCGCCGCGGCTGGCGCATCGCACTGATCCGAAGCCAGGAGCCAGGTGCTTCTCCTGGTCTCCCATGGGGTGCAGGGCCCAAGCACCTGGGCCATCCTCCACTGCACTCCCGGGCCTCAGCAGAGAGCTGGCCTGGAAGAGGGGCAACCGGGACAGAATCGGGTGCCCCGACCGGGACTAGAACCCGGTGTGCCGGCGCAGCTGGGCGGAGGATTAGCCTAGTGAGCCGCGGCGCCGGCCCGCCTCTCAAATATTTTAAAGATTATACTGAAGACAAAGGAAATACTCCTGCCGGAGCCCGCATGGCGGCCGGGAGCCGCCGTCACCCTCCCTCCACGCAGGACTTCCCCGCGGCCACACGCGCGAGCAGCCGGAAACTCCGGCGCCCTCAGCCCAACACCGGTTCCGCGTCTTTTCGCAGCAGCCCAAACGGAGGAAACAGACCAATCACTTCCGTCGCATGTGACGTCACTTCCGCAGCGTCGAGCCCATCTCTTGTACATCCTCCCGAGGAACCGGCCGGGCTCGTCCGGAAGTGACGCGCGGGTCTGGCGGGGCACTTCTGCATTGTGGGAATTGTAGTTTTCAGGTCTCCATCAGGGGCGGGGCGAGGGTTAGCGCACGGACGACGGCGGCCCGCAGCCGGAAGCCGCCGCTTTCTGGGCTCCGACGGCCTGCGTGTACGCGGAATACGGAGTCGGGGGCGCCGGGGGACGGTTTGGGGACGGACCGGAAGCGCTGAGCGGGGCGGCAGGATGGTCCGTTTGGGTTGCAGGTGTCGGGCCTGCGGAGACTGAGGTGCGGGGCGTGTGGCGGGCAGGCCCCGGGAAGAGCCGGGGGCCGGGATTGCGCTGGGCCGTCCCGCGTCGTGGGCTGTGGTGCCCGGCGAGCGAAGCTGAGGTGGGGGCGGCGCGTGGTCTGCGGCCTCCCCGCTGGGACTGTGGGGCGGAATCCCCGAGCCCCCAGCGCGGGTGGGTGACTGGGGCCGATGGGGAGTGGGCGCCCCGGGCCGCGCCGCCCGCGCTCAGCCTGCACCTGTGTTGCAGCGCCCCGGAGCGCCCGCGGTCACCGCCACACGCCCGCCATGTTCCTGGTGCGCCTGACCTCTCAGCTGGCTAGGGCCGTCCCCTGGGCAGGTAAGAGGCTGCGGGCGGGAGGCACACCGGGGTCAGAAACGCGGGTCCTAGCTGTCTGCAGCGCGGCCGGCCGTGGCCACGTGAGCGTGGACGTAGCGCGGGGAGGAAGTCGAGGCCTGTGCTGGCCGCCGTGCCCTGTGCTGCCCCCTGTGTGTTTCCTGCAGGCCGCGGCCGGCCCTGGCCCGTCTCGGGGGTGCTGGGCAGCCATGCGTGCAGGCCCCGGTACGGCACGCAGCCCGCAGGCCCGAGGAGCGCCGCCTCCGCCCCTGGCCGGGGCGCCCGGCTGGAGCTGGAGGAGATGCTGGTCCCCCGGAGGCTGGCCATCAGCCCGCTGGAGAGCTGGCTCGCTGCCCGCTGCCTGCTGCCCAGACCGGACGCTGGCGCCCCTGGGGCGGAGGCGCCCGCGCAGCAGCCCGGCGAGGGGCCGGCGCAGGGGGACGCGGGGGCCCGCGGCGCGGCCCCGGTTTGCTGCAAGAACGTGCTCAAGATCCGCCGGCGCAAGATGAACCGCCACAAACACCGCAAGCTGGTGCGGCGCACGCGCTTCCTGCGGCGCAGCGTGCGCGAGGGCCGCCTGAAGCGCAAGCAGGTGCGTGCGTGCGGGCAGGGCGCTGCGGGGCGGGCGGGGCGTGCGTGCGGGGCGGGGCGCGGCGGGAGAGGCCCCGCCCCGCCCGCTGCCAGCGCTCCCTCTGCCCCGCAGGTGAGGTTCGAGCGAGACCTGCAGCGCATCTGGCTGAAGGCGGGGCTGAAGGAAGCCCCCGAGGGCTGGCAGACCCCCAGGATCTACGGGAAGAGCAAGTGACGCCCTGCGCCCGCCCAGGGTGCTCCTTCACAATAAAGCCCTGAGGGCCGGCCGCGGCCTGAGCCTCCGTGTGGCCGCCCCTTCCTGTGGCTGGGCTGGCCCGGGTTCTCAGCTGGACAGTGTGGGCCTTGTCCTCAGGGAGCCCACGCCCTGGGGGGGACAGGGACGCTGGGTGGGGGGCGTGCTTGCTTTTGTTGCTGCGTGTGTGGAGGGGGTGGGGGCCTCACCGCCAGGCCGGGAGGGGCGCAGGTCGCCCTAGGGCCCATGGCTCAGCGGGGTGGGCGGGGCAGCCTCAGGGGCTGGGTATTTGGGTGGTTTCCAGCCGGCACCCCTGGCTGCCACTGGCTGCTCAGCCTCCCTCGCGTAGTGGGGTCCTGAGGGGGCTGGGGACTGCACGGCCCTGGAACCAGAGGCCACAGGTCCCTGCCTCCTGCGCCAGGGCGAGGCTCAGGCCCCCGTCCCCCACTGCTGGGTGCAGCCCTGTCGGTGCCTCCCTCCCCAGCCGAGCTGCATCCCGGGCGCGGGCCTGCAGTGCCTGCACATTGGGAGGGCCCGGGAAGGGCGGAGTCCACTCCCAGAAGTTTCTAGAACAGAGCCCGCAGTGCTCCAGGAGAAAGATGGGTCGGTTCTGCTCAGCAAACCACCCATGAAAACAGGCCCTGTGTGGGTCCTTGCTGAGGTGGGCGGAGGGGCTGCAGCTCTGTGGCTGGGCAGTGGCAGGGGCGGTGAGCTCCCTGGAGGCCCCTGCTGGAGTCAGGGCGTCCTGGGCTTCCCTGGGCGAGGGGGCCTTGTGGGTCAGGTGGAGCCCAGGCTGCGGAGCCGCGGCCACGTCTGCGTCCGTCCTGGCTAGGGCAGCCTGGCCCAGCTCTCCCCGCAGTGTGACGGGGCCGTCCTGACCCCCCCCAATGTCTGTCTGTCCGTCCTGGCTAGGGCAGCCTGGTCCTGCTCACCCTGCAGTGTGACGGGGCTGTCCTCGCTTCTCATGGCAGTGGCCTCACGGAGCCCTGGGGCACACCTGGGACATGCGTGGTCGTCATAAGTGGGGGTGGAGGCCGGGGTGCTGTGGAATGCTCTAGAGCACATGGTGTGACCCCAGCCCCGGGTCACCGCCCCAGGCATCGCTGACCCTGGCCCTGTCACTCCAGGCTGCGAGCCTGGCCCCACTGTGGCCTCCCCAGCCCCGGGTCACCGCCCCAGGCATCGCTGACCCCGGCCCTGTCACTCCAGCCTTTGAGCCTGGCCCCACTATGGCCTCAGCAGGCCGTGTCGGGATTTTATTTTTGTGTGCACCCCTCCTCTCTCCCTGTTGTGTCTCCCTCCGGAGGAAGAGGGCGGAGGCTGCACGGCCGTCCACCTCTGTCCACTGTCCCCCTGGTCCAGTCTCTCCCAGGTGATTCCTGTTCCCGGGAGGCACTGCCTGTGGGTCTCTGTAAGATTTATTTTATTTACTTGAAGGACAGTGTTAGAGAGAGGCAGAGACCAATCTTCCATCTGCTGGGTCACCTCTCAGATGGTCACAACGGCCAGGGCTGGGCCAGCCTGGAGCCAGGAGCTTCCGGGTCTCCCATGTGGGTGCAGGGGCCCAGGCACTCGGGCCACCTGCTGCCGCCTTCTCGGGTGTGCTGGAGAGCTGGGTCACGGTGTGCCGAGGCCCGGCACTGTGGCACAGTGGGTTAAGCTGCCAAGCGGCACCAGCGTTCACATGGACTCTAGCTGCAGTCCCAGCTGCTCCACTTCCGGTCCAGCTCCCTGCTGATGTCCCTGCCGCCCACGTGGGAGACCCGGATGGACTTGTGGGCTCCTGGCTTCAGCCTGGCCCAGCCCTGGCCACTGTGGCCATTTGGGGAGGGAACCAGCAGGTGGAAGGTCTCTATCTCCCTCCGCCCTTCAGCTGGAGTACAGCTCCAAGTGGACTTGCTTGCTTGAAAGGCACAGTAGCATCTCCCACCCAGTAGCTCACTGAATGCTAGGGTTGGTGCCTGGAGGGTAGCGGGGACCCAGCTGGTGGAGCACATCGCCAGGAAAACCTGGGTAGGGGTGAGACTGGGCACATCACAGCCACTCGGCGTGGGAGCCCAGGGTCCACCGGGTTCTTGGCAGGCTTTGGCCTGTGGGCAGCCCCTGCCCCGGGGGAGCAGAGGCACCCGGTGGTTTCTGGCCTGGAGCCCTGCAGCCACTGAGAAGCAGTGGCCGACCCCAGGTGCAGGTGGGCGGTGAGGGCCCTCCGGGTTCCCAGTGGGTGGAAGGAGCACCCCAGAGGTTGGACGTTGGTTCCTGCCCGGGGCAGGCCCGGCCGTGATGTGCACACGTCCACCGAGCTGCAGCACACAGCCAGTGATGGCCACCGTCCTGCGAGGCCCGCCTGGCTGTTGCTGGGTGCAGGGCTCCGCGGTCATGCACTGCAAGGAAATCCGGGGTTCCTGGTTGTAAAGTTTACGGGGGCCAGCGCCATGGTGCTGCGGGCAAACTGCAGTGCCGCATCCCTTATGGGCACCGATTCGAGTCCCGGCTGCTCCACGTCTGATCCAGCTCCCTGCTGTGGCCTGGAAAGGCAGGGGAAGATGGTCCAAGTGCTTGGGCCCCTGCACCTGCGTGGGAGACCCGGAGGAGGCTCCTGGCTTTGGATTAGCTCAGCTCTGGCTGCTGCAGCCGTCTGGGGAGTGAACCAGCGGATGGAAGACCTCTCCCTCACCACCCCCAACTGACTTGCAAATAAATGAAGAGGGTGGCCAGGCCTGCTGCCCCCACCAAGCCGCTCGAGGTTTGTGTGTGCCTGTCACACAGTGAGAGCACCGCCCAGGGCCGCCGGGCATGAGGCTTCAGTGTGTGGTCCAGCACCTCCAAGCACCAGTCATGGCTCCGCCCCCAGCTGATGGATCAGGGGGGTCCTGTCCCAGGAGACAGGACACAGCCCGTCCTGGTTCACATGGAGAAGCGGACGGGGCCCCGTGTGGACAAAGCATGGCAAGCATCCGGGCCCTGGAAGATGGACGGATGCCCCACCCCCACCCTGCTCCCAACAGACAGCGTTGCGAGGGTGCACAGTGGGGCCGGGGCCAGTGCAGCTGGGCCCTAGGGCGGGGGGGAGAGGGGGTCAGCACCCAGCCGGACAGAGCCCAGGCCGTCCCCGGGGCTTGGACACCCAGTCCGGAGCTGGGAAGCTGAGAACCTGTGTGTGGGGACCTGTCACTCTGCCCCTGAAACATGAAGCTGTTGACCTTTGAAGCTTGGCCTGTGGCTTCCTGTCCACCACCTGTGTCTCGCCCTGGGTCAGCAGCCGGGAGGGCACTGCAGGCCTGCTGGCCGGCGCTCACAGCTGAAAATCAGGTCCTCCCCAGGGCCGTCCCTCCAACCCTCGCTGTGTGGGCGTTTCTTCCTGGTGGTCGGCTGGGAACAACTCTGCCCCCAGGTCTGTCCATGTGGCCACCCCCTGGGCCCTGTGTGCACAGTGCAGCAGACCCCACAGGGGCTCCACCGAGGTCTGAGGGACAGCTCACACCTGTCTGCTGTGTCCCAGGCAGGGAGGGGTCCTGCCCCCTCCCCTTATCCTGTCCGCCCATGACGGGGGTCTTGGGGACTGTGAGAGAATCCCACCCCACAGTCTCCAGGGGCTGCTTCGCTGTGTGTCCACTTCTGTGCCTCCCGATAGCATCAGACGGGCTGCAGGCTGCACCTCCGGCCCGGGTCGCCCCTCAGAGGCTGTCCCCGGCCCCGCCCTCTGTGCTCTTGTGGGGTGACCTGGCCTCCCCAGGAGGGCAGTATGGGAGCCCATGCTGGGTCCCAGCTTTGGGGTTCTGCCTCCAGCCCTGGCCAAGGCGGACCAGGCGGGCAGCGGGGCGTGGCTCAAGTAACTGGGTCCTTGCCACCCACGTGGCCCGACTTCCTGGCTCCCGGCTTTGGCCCTGATCCAGCCCCAGCTGTTGCAGACATTTGGGGAGTGAACTGGCAGGCGGGAGATCCTTGTGTCTCTGCCACTCAGGGACAGGGATGGGACATCGGGTTTAGCCTGAATCCCGCTCGTGGGCCAGTGCTGCCCCGCAGCAGGCCGACGGCAGGGGCGGGTGCCGTGGTTTCCTTCCTGCTGAGCAGGCTGCCTGGAATGTCCGAGTCCCTGGCACAGGAACCAGCGCTTGGTTCCCAGTCTGCAGGCCCAGTGGGCTGTCTGGCCACGCCTCCCACAGCAAGGGGAGGAGGGCCCAGGGCCCGCGTCCGGCGGGGGACTTGGCCAGAGTGGCTTTCTTCTGCCCTGGTTGTCTTCTTCCCAGCCTGACAGATGCGGGCTGGAAGCAGGGATGGACGTCTTGGCCCAGCGAGCAGCCCCCGGGCACTCCTGGGGGCCCAGCCCAGCCCAGGGAGGGGCAGGTGGCCTGGGGGGCAGCCCAGGCTGGCTGCTGGGTCTCTGCTCATTTGTGGCTACTTCCTGTTGGGGGGGGGGGTCTTTGTTGGCTTCTTGCCTCTGCTGACCTCAGAGGGGACTAGATGGGCAGGGGGAGGGTTGCAGCCTCCACCATCCTCGCCGGGGGTCGGGGCCAGCTTGCCCCTGGACAGGGCTCAGCAGCCAGGGCCTTGCGGACTTCGGCTTGAGTCTTGTAGGGGAGTCTTAGCCCAAGTTCCACAAGCAGAGCCGGAGGCCATGGGACCTGCTAGCTGGGCAGAGTTCCAGCCCCTTCTAGGTGGGTGCTGGGAGTTGACCCTGCAGCCTGCCTGGACACCCCCTCCATCAGACCGTCAGAGACCACGCGTGACAGCCAGGCAGACAGAGGTGGGGTCAGCGCCAGAGCCAGCAGAGGTCAGGCCTCCGGGAGTGCGATGGAGACAGACAGGAGGGAGGCCGCCAGCGCTAATGGAAACCAGTTAGGAAAACAGGAGGCAAGGCTAGGAGGGGCCAGGCCCTGAGCTCGGCCAGGCTGGCCTTGTTTTTCCAGAACCAAAGGCCAGGAGGACGGAGGGGGACAAGTTCTCCGGAGGAGCCCCGCCCTAGGGCCGGGTCCTGCTGGGGTCCCGGGTGGGGCGGGGGCTTCTGCGTCCTCGCAGCCAGACCCCCACGTGGCCTGTGCCGAAGGCCCCTAGTCTGGGCTGGGCTGAGCTCTGAGCTCCTCTGGGGACGTGGGGACCAGGCCAGGTTCTCGAGAGAGACCCCCGCCCACCGGGGACGGGGCCTGCCACAGTAACTGAACCCGATGGGCGGGCTAAACCATGCACAGCGCATTTTTGTGGTTGTGTGGATTTTTTTTTTTTTTTTTTTGAGGTTTGCTTAACTAGAAGGAGTGGGTTTGGGACACCGTGCACTGTTATTCTGCTTTGTTTATATGAGTCTAACTTCCCAGAGCTGCAGCTGCACTTGGGGGGGGGACTCCCCACTTCCTCCCTGTGGGGGTCTCCCAGCAGTGTAGCCTACATGGCTGGCCCAGTAGGGGAGGGGTCTGCTCAGGGCCCCACCCTCTGCTGGCCCCTCTGGGTCAGGCGCAAGGCTGGGCAGCAGCGCCCCTCACACCACCCGTGGCCCCTCGGAGGACGAGCCACAGGCACCCCGAGTCCCTGGTCTGGCAGCCAGGGTGCCCGGGGCGCACAGGACTGCCCCAGGAGGCCAGTCCTGCAGTGGTCCAGGGAGCCCCCACTGCCGAGGTGCTCCCCGGGCATCAGGGTCTGCACCCTCGGGCCACTCCTCAGGACTGGCCAGTGAGGGGGCTGGGCCTCTGCTTGGCTCCTCCTCCCATCCAGGGCAGGGGGGCTGCAGCGCCCTCCCCACCAGGCCGGGCGGGAGTGGGCGGTCCTCCGATGGCTGCCGGCCCAGGGCTCCGTGATGTCACAGCGGTGCTCCGAGGGGGAGGGGGTCGGCTGTTTTTCTGGAGTGGAGGAGTGGAAGAGACAAAGCGGCCCGGGGGCCGGGTGGGCGCCATGGAGCCGCTGTCCCAGGCCCTGCTCTGGAAACTCCTGCTTCTGCAGAGTGAGTGCAGGGCGGGCGGTGGGAGGTGGGCGGGCGGCCGCCTTCGGGCCGGCAGCCAGCGAGCCAAGGCCCAGCTGTGGCTGCCCCCACCCGGCAGGGACTGGCCCCGGGTTGGGGGGCGCGCAGGGGGCAGCACACCTGGGAGGGCGTGAAGCCTCGGTGGACCCCACACCACCCTGTGGCAGGAAGGCGGCCAGCAGGGGCCGGAGGCTGGGCCACGGGCGCCTCTCGCCTGGCTGCCCTCTCCGTGGGCCCTCGGGTCTCTGCTTCTCCAGGTCCTGGGGAGGGCAGGGGCTTGAGGTGCTGAGCACTGGGCTCGCGGGGTCTGCTCCGGCCGCCTTCGGGCCCCGCGCCTGCCCGCTGGCCCTGCTGACCCTGCACATTCCTGAGAGAGGCTCCCGGCGCCCAGCCATGTCCCTGCAGCAGGACCAAGGCTGGGCTGTGGACGGGGCTCCCTCTGCCGCTGGGAAGCTCAAAGCTGCTGCGCCCTCGGGGGGTCTGGGGGTCTGAAGACCCTCGGGGAGTTGTGGCAGGTGCTTGGGCCTCCTCCGGGTGAGCACTGAGGGTGCCCAGAACCAGCCGGGCCGTAGTGCTGAAGTCACTGCTCCCGCAGGGGCCTGGACTCCCACTCACCACTCCCCAAAGGGCAGGCGCCCAGCACAGGCAGGGTGGCGGCGAGGGCAAGACCCGCCCTGGGAGAGTCAGCCCCAGACTTGCCCAGCTTGCCCCACCCCGCCGGTCCAGAACCACAGGAGGGTCCCGGGGCTGGGTCGGGGAGGGGAGCTCCGAGGCTGAAGCTGCCCCCTCGCACCCTCCCCTTCCTCTCCTTCCAGGTTCCACCGCCCTGCTGTCCTCAGGTCAGTGACCCGGCCCAGGCCCGCCATGCACCCCTCCCTAACCCGCCCTCCCCTTCCCATCTCCACCCCATGGGAGGGGGGAGGGTCCCACGCTGCGCGGCTGACTCCCCTTCCCCTCCAGGGCCCGCAGCGCCCGGGCAAGCGGACAGCTCGGTGGTGTCCGAGTCGGCGGTGAGCTGGGCCGCGGGTGCCCGCGCGGTGCTGCGTTGCCAGAGCCAGCGCATGGTGTGGACCCAGGACCGGCTGCCCGACCGCCAGCGCGTGGTCCACTGGGACCTCAGCGGCGGCGCGGGGCCCGCGCGCCGGCTCGTGGACATGTACTCGGCGGGCGAGCAGCGCGTGTACGAGCCCCGCGACCGCGGCCGCCTGCTGCTGTCGCCCTCCGCCTTCCACGACGGCAACTTCTCGCTGCTCCTCCGCGGTAGGCGGCCCGGGGTCCCGCGGTCCCGCGGTCCCGGTGCGACGGGGCGGCGGCGCTCACCTCGGTCTCCCCCACGCAGACGTGGAGGACTCGGACGCGGGGCTGTACACCTGCAACCTGCACCACCATTACTGCCACCTGTACGAGAGCCACGCCGTGCGCCTCGAGGTGGTCGACCCGCGTGAGTGCCCCGCACGCCCGCGCGCGCCCCGCGCCCCCGCGTCCCCGCGCCGGGCAGCTGACCTCCTCGTCCCCGCAGCCCACACCCCGCGAGCCTACTGGGATGGCGAGAAGGAGGTGCTGGCGGTGGCGCGCGGCGCGGCCGCGCTGCTGACCTGCGAGAACCGTGCGCACGTGTGGACCGAGCGGCACGTGGAGGAGGCGCAGCAGGTGGCGCACTGGGACCGGCAGCCGCCCGGGGTGCCGCACGACCGCGCCGACCGCCTGCTGGACCTGTACGCGTCCGGCGAGCGCCGGGCCTACGGGCCGCCGTCCCTGCGCGACCGCGTGGCCGTGGCGGCCGACGCCTTCGCGCGCGGCGACTTCTCGCTGCGCATCGACCCGCTGGAGCCGGCCGACGAGGGCACGTACTCCTGCCACCTCCACCATCACTACTGTGGCCTGCACGAGCGCCGCGTCTTCCACCTGCGCGTGCACGAGCCCCCCGCCGAGCCGCCCCCGCGGGGGTCGCCGGGCAACGGCTCGGGCCACAGCGCCTCCCCCGGCCCAGGTGTGCGCCTGCCCCGCCGCGGGTCCCGCGCCGGGAGCGCGCGCCTGCCCCGGGACCCCGGCCCTAACGCCCTGCTCCCCGGCAGACCCCACGCTGGCGCGCGGCCGCAGCGTCATCAACGTCATCGTCCCCGAGAGCCGCGCGCAGTTCTTCCAGCAGCTGGGCTACGTGCTGGCCACGCTGCTGCTGTTCATCCTGCTGCTGGTCACTGTGGTCCTGGCCGCGCAGCGCCGCCGGGCAGGTGAGGAGGGGCCCGGGCCGCGGGCGGAGCTTTCTCAGGGCTGGGGAGGTGCAGAGGGGCGCCGCCGCCCCGACACGCGTCTCCCTCCCCAGGCTACGAGGGCTCGGACAAGCTGCCAGCAACGTCAAAGCGGTGAGCGCCTGCCCAAGCCGCGCTGGGGAGCGGCCAGACCCGCCTCCATGCCCCGCGCTGACCTTCCCCACCCCACCCCTCAGGAAGCAGGTGACCATGTCGGAGTTAGCCGTCGCCGCAGGAGGCCGGACGCTGCACGGGAGCGAAGACATCCAGCTAGGTGGCGGGGTGGGGACGTCCAGCTGGGGGTGGGGGGCGACACTAAGGCACAGGCCTGGGCCGCGGGAGGGGACGCAGCTCCCAGGGGACCTCACCCTCCTGTCCCCACCCCCCAGATTACAAAAACAACATACTAAAGGAGAGGGCTGAGCTGGCCCGCGGCCCCCAGCCTGCCAAGAACGTGGACCTGGACAAAGGTGAGTGACCACCCCCCCCCATGCCCAGGACCCCTACGGCGTGGCCCCTGGGCACTCGGAGCTCCCTGGGACGCCCGCCCTGTGCTTGGCTCCCAGAGTTCAGGAAGGAGAGCTGCAAGTAGGGACCCTACTCCTGGCTGGGCCAGCAGCTCTACCGACGGCCGTCCACCCTGGAGGACGCACTCCCGACCTGCCTGTGGCTCACTCCGCACGCGCCCAGCGGCTGGTCCCGCTGTCCTGGAACCTGCCTGGACTGGCACAGCGCCAGGCCACCTGCAGGCTCCTCTCCTGGGAGCCACCCTGACCCCCTGCAGTGACCCTGGGCTCCCGGCTGTTCTAGTCACTGGTGGCCCTGGCCCTTTGTCCCCCCCTTGGCACAGCCGAGATCTCGCTGACGTCCGAACCCTCAGGTCCCCCAGCCTCTGCCCCCGCTGGGGTCTGGAAGGACCTGTTGGAGGGGCCTCAGGCTGACCTGGGGCAGGGACCCCCGCGGCTGCCGAGCCCCCAGGGGCTGCACAGTGCCCAGTCCCAGCCCCAGGCCAGCTGCAGCCTGTCCTGCACGGGGCTTGAGGTCCCAGCACACTCAGGCTCCGGGCTCAGCCCCTCTGGGATGTCCACCTCGGGGCCGCCCTGTGGCCGCTTCTCCGCTTTCAACCCCACCTCCGGCCTCCGTGTCCACGAGCTGCCTTGACTTCTGTCCACCGCCGCCGCCCAGGCTGCGTTTGGCTTCTCCTCTGGCTGAGCGGTGCAGGGGTGGCCCCGGCTCTGGAGCGAGCTGTGCCGCCCCGTCCACACCCCGTCTGCTCCTGGAGGAGCTGTCCCTCACAATAAAAGCCACTTCTGACGGTGACACGGCCCCAGCTGTGCTTCTGTGGCCGCTGCCTGGGCCTCGGGGCCCCCGTGTTTTCCTCAGGGCGAGCTCTGGGCCTCCTGGGGAGTGAGTGTCCTGGGGAGGGGACACCGGGGCCAGGGCGTGGGTGGGCACAAGGCCTGCGGGGGCTCCTGGGAGAAGCAGCCTGAGCTGGAACAGCAGGGAGGCAGCAGAAGCAGCTCTGCGGGGCGGCCAGTCCCTGGAGGTGCCGGCACCGTGTCACTCAGTCCCAGGAGGCGCCGGACCTGCCGGCACAGTGTCACAGTCCCTGGGGGTGCCGGACCTGCCGGCACAGTGTCACAGTCCCTGGGGGTGCCGGACCTGCCAGCACAGTGTCACACAGTCCCTGGAGGTGCTGGACCCTGCCGGCACAGTGTCACAGTCCCTGGGGGTGCCGGACCCTGCCGGCCCAGTCCCAGGAGGCGCCGGACCTGCCGGCACAGTGTCACACAGTCCCAGGAGGCGCCGGACCCTGCCGGCCCAGTCCCAGGAGGCGCCGGACCTGCCGGCCCAGTCCCAGGAGGCGCCGGACCCTGCCAGCCCAGTGTCACAGTCCCAGGAGGCGCCGGCACCGTGTCACAGTCCCAGGAGGTGCCGGACCCTGTCACTCAGTCCCAGGAGGCGCCGGACCCTGCCGGCACAGTGTCACAGTCCCAGGAGGCGCCGGACCCTGCCGGCACAGTGTCACAGTCCCTGGGGGTGCCGGACCCTGCCGGCACAGTGTCACAGTCCCTGGGGGTGCCGGACCCTGCCGGCACAGTGTCACAGTCCCAGGAGGCGCCGGACCCTGCCGGCACGGTGTCACAGTCCCTGGAGGTGCCGGCACCGTGTTGCATGGTCCCTGGAGGTGCCGGACCCTGTCACTCAGTCCCAGGAGGTGCCAGACCCTGCCAGCACAGTGTCACACAGTCCCTGGAGGTGCCGGCACCGTGTCGCCTGGTCCCAGGAGGTGCCGGACCCTGTCGCTCAGTCATTGGCTGGGAGCTGGCTGTGATCTTGGCAGGTGCTAGGTGGCAAGGGGCGGGGGGCAGGGACTAAGTGACCCCCTCCCTGGGAGCCCTGCCAGGAAGGTGGGGAAAGGAGGCATAGTGGTCACCCACAAGCACCGCCCCCCATGGCTGCCCTTTCACTGGTCCAGGCTTCTCCAGTAAGGGCTGAAGCTCTGGCCACCACACCGTCGTCCTGACCAGGTCAGCCCCAGCCTCGGCGGTCCGCTGGCTTGGGCAGAGCGCAGGGGTGAGGTGGGGGTGTTGCCCGCCCCTCCCTGACTAGCAGCCATGTGTGTCCAGCTGGCGGGAGTTGGGGCAGGGACTGCTGCTTCCCGGGGCAGCTCAGCCCAGCCCCTCTACGGCCCTGCTGCGCGGCTTCCTCAGCTAACCTCTGGGTCCTGCACAGAGGGCCTGGGCAGAGAGCTGGCCCTGGCAGAGCTGAGGGTGCAGGGGTCACCCCCGGCTCAAAGGGACATGGGGGCGGCCTCCAGCCTGAGCTCAGGAACTGCTGTCCACTCTCGGAGCCCTTCAGCCACGCGGGCTTTCCCTGCGGGGGCCCAGCGCCAGCGTCTGCGGCCATCCAGGGCGTCACGAACCCCGTTTCTCAGGCTCCCCCGCCGCCCCCCCCGTACGGCGTGGGGCGCCCCCGGCGGGGCTCCGTCTGCAGCGAGAAGGTGAACCTTTCTCGTCCGCACCGGTGCCCGCCTTCCCCAGCCCGGGGTCCCTCAGAGGCCCTATGGGCCCCAGACGAGTGCGGAGCTGGCGCAGGGGCGCAGGGGGCCAGGGGCCCGGCTCCGGGCCGAAGCAGGAGCGCCCTGGACTTGGGGCGCAGCTCGCGCGCGAGCCCGACGCGCGGGATCGAGGGGCTCCCGGGGGCACGTAGCGGCCGGGGCCAGGGTCTCCATGCGGAAGGCCGGGGGACGAGACGCGCAGCTGGGGGTGGTGCCCCCTAGAGCCCCTCCCCGGGGCGGGGAGCTCGGGTCCCAGGGGGCTCGGGAGCCGCGGCGGGCGCCTTCGAGTGGACGTCACCAGCGGCCAGCCGCCACCGGCCAGGCCGAGGGAGCTTCTCCCGCGCCGCCGCCCCCACCGCACGGCGCCCCCGCCGCGCGCGCGCACGTTGCGCCCCGCCCCCGCCCCGCGCGTGCGCAGCCCCGCCCCGCCCCCGCCGCGGGCCGCCGGTGACGTCAGGCCCGCCCGGCTCTCGGGCGCCCCCCGGCGGCCGCGCGCTCAGGCCCGGGGCCCGCGGGGGCGGCGGGGCTGGAACGCGCCCTGCGAGCCTGCCTCGCTCACGCGCGCTCCCGGGCCGGGGCGGATGGGCGGACGCGGGACGCGGGGCAGCAGCCGGAGCGCGCGCGGGAGCTGGGGGCGGCGCGCCGGGGCCGCGGGCCGGGCCTGGGCGGCCGGGCGGGGGCGCCCGGGGGCGGCGGCGGCGGCGGCGCGGCGGCCGGGCGGGGCGCAGGCCGGCGGGCGGGGAGCGCGCCCCGCGTCCGAGCCCCGGGCCGGGCCCTGAGCGCCGCGCGGGCCCCGCGCCGCCGCCGCCGCGCCATGGCGGAGACCAAGATCATCTACCACATGGACGAGGAGGAGACGCCGTACCTGGTCAAGCTGCCCGTGGCGCCCGAGCGCGTCACGCTGGCCGACTTCAAGAACGTGCTGAGCAACCGGCCCGTGCACGCCTACAAATTCTTCTTCAAGTCCATGGACCAGGACTTCGGGTCAGTGGGCCGGCACCTGCCTGCGCCCAGCGGGGCCGGGGGCCGGGGCCGCCCGGGGCGGGGCCGGGGCCCGCGTCCGCGTCCGCGCGCGCGCGCGCACGCCTGGGTGGCCCTGGGCGCGCGGGCCGGGGCCGGGCACCACCTGTGGGACCGCGGCCGCGCGAGCGTGCCCGACCCTGGGCCACCGCCGGCCCGAAGCCCCATCCCTGGCTGCCCCCGCCAGGTTCAGGGTCCGCCGCATCCCTTCAGCAGGGGGTGGGGTCTCCGGGGCTGACGTCAGGGAAGTGTCAAGGGAGAGGACCCCGGACGGGGCAGGGTGCTCCGCGCACGGCGGGCTCCCAAGTGGCCCGGTGGGATAGGGACACCACTCTGTGGGCGGGGGGGCGGCTGCCTCTTGGTGCTCGGAGGGGCAGAGGTCGGGGGTCCCTGGCGGCAGTGGCCCCTCGCGCTGCGCACGCCGGCTCTGAGGTTCCTGGCTGCTGGCCTCGCTCCCTACTTGACTCGCGAGGGGCTTGCGTTCCTGGGAGCAGCCTGGGCCGGGCCGGGGTCGGTGCGTCCCTGCCTGGGGGGGTGGGGCTTCTGGGCCGGGGAGCTGGAGGCCGGCTGTCCCCTGGAGGCCTGACCTGGCACAGCCTCGAGTAACTCGAGTCCCCAGCTCAGCACTGCTTGGGGTGGGGGTGGGGGTTGAGGCTCGGGCCCTGTGGGGCCAGCAGGTGTGGCTGGCCGTCCTCAGCAAGCCGTGTCCTTGTGTGTGGCCGTGTCTTGGGACTTGACATTGAGGCCTTTCCTGGCTGCTGGGCTGCGTGGTCCCCGGGCCACCCCAGGGCATCTGGCCCACTGGACTCTGGTGCCCCCGGGAAGTGCGGGGGACCAGGGAGGGCTTGTCGGGCAGCTCTGCCCAGCGGCCTTTCCTGTGGGGTGGGCTTGTAGCCCGGGTGCACGGCCACACGTGGGGGAGCTAAGGGTGCCTCTGTCTAACTCGGCTGTTGCAGCAGAAGCCTGTGTCAGCCCGGTCCCCAGCACGCGAGCTCTCGCCGGCCCGGGGTGGACTGTGTGGCGGGGCGTGCCCAGGGCACAGGCAGCCTGGCCCCGGGAGCTCCTGCAGGGGCCGTGCAGGGGACGCCCAGCTGGGCACGCGGGCTGTCAACAGAGGAACAGGCTGTCTTGGCTGCTGGGGAATGGCTGGGGGTGACTCTGGGTGGCATGGCCAGCACACAGGTCATCCTTGGGCCACTGCTGTGGGCCTGGGAGAAGCCCCCTCCCTTTCCTTGAGGGCTGCCTACAAACTCCGTCTTGGAGAACATTTTTGCCATTGCAGCAAACTCCCGGTGGGAGGTGCTCGCCAGTCACTCACACTTCAGTGTGGATGAGAGCTGAGCTGGACGCTCACACTGGACACCCAGTGACTGTGGCTGGACTGGGGCAGGTCCGTGGGCGGCTGGGGGGCTGGAGCAGCACCCTGGTGAGCCTGGGTCTGTTGTCCCAACCTCCCCACCCCCACCCCTCCATGAGCCAGGCCCGGGTTCCTTGAGCCGCTGCCCGAGCGCGGAGGGCCACCCGGCCACATGCCCTGGGCTGGGCGTCACCTCCCGAGTGCCTCTTTGGCCAAGTGGGCAAAAGTCGCTTGCCCGTCAGTCGCGGCTGCTCTGACCCAGGGTTCCCGATGTTGGCAGAGGTCCCGGGCCTGTGAGGTGCTGGGCACCGGTGCTGTGTTTGGGGGTGGGACCTGGGCCCTACCGTTTCTGAGCCAAGAGTGGCCCAGGCCCAGGGAGTGGGGGAGGGGTTGGGGCAAGGACCAAGGCCAGGTCTCTGGGGCTACCTGCCTGTGGGCTTGGCTGTCCCCTTGGCTCCTGGCGCCCTGGTGACGCTGGTACTTGGCCTGCCTGTCTGCCCACGCCTCTGGGGGCCGGGGCCTCCCTGGTGTTAGGGTCCAGGCCGGTCCCCCACCAGAGGACCTGCCAGCAGATGTGGGATGGGCTCATCAGAGCGCAGCTGGCTCCAGGCTCCGCGGGGAGCAGGTGCCAACCCAGCCCCCACCAAGGCCCGGCAGGAGCTGCGCCCCGCAGCGCTGGGGGGGCTCTGGGAAGCTCTGCGTCCGTCCAGTGCCAGCCTCCTGCTCTGCGGCCGGCAGCGCGGGGCAGCCTGGGCCGGTCCTTGGCGAGCTGGGCCTCCTCCGCCTGTGGCCTAGGGCGGCTCCTCCCTGGGGCGGGCCTGCGGGGGTGGCGGGCGGGGCCAGTAGCCGCAAGTTCGAGGTTAACCAGGATCTCCTTAGGAATTCTGAGGTTGGGGAATGGAGGCTGGCTCCTGAGGTCACGCTGCCTGGGGGCCGGCGGGGACCTTGCCCCTGTCCTGCGGAGACCCAGGCCTCCCTCACCTGGCCCCACGCCCACTGGACAGAACGTGTGCCTTCTTCATGCTTGGCTGGGGTGGGCGGGGGCAGCGGACTCTGACCTGCTGGGTGGGACCTGGGGACCACAGGCGGGGAGTGGAGAGCGGTCCCTGGGGGGAAGTGTCCACGGGGGCGGGGGGCCAGAGGCCCAGGCAGCCCTGGGGCATCATGAGGCCCTGGCCAGTGTTCAGGAAGGGCTCGAGGCTGCTGTGGACGGTGGGAGACGGGCAGGCCAGGGGGTTGACCGTGTCTCCCCAAGGCTGAGTCAGAGAGGGTGTGGCCTGAGTGTGGTGGGAGAGAGGCTGCCGGCAGGCACCTGGGGCCCCGTGCTGGGGCCTCCGCCGTGGTCACTCGGAGATGGAAGCTGGTGATCCCTCCCGCCGTCGGCCACCTGGGTCCTGCCGTGGCCTGTGGCCGGGGTCCCCCAGGTCACAACCTCCTGTGAGAAGCCCGCTCACAGTGGGGGATCCTGGGCACTGGCTGTGAGAGTGTCCACCTCACTGTTGTGGCCTGGGCCGGGAAGGCACGGGGCGGTGTTGGCAGGACCACGGAGGGCTGGGTGGGAGCCCCCCCGGCTGGCCTGTGCTTCTGTCCCCTCCCACCAGGGGCTTGGGTCCCTGGGTGCCGAGGGGGCAGCTCTGCTGGGGAGCTGCTGCTGCCCGAGTGGGGTGTGCTGGGGCCTGTAGGCCTGGAGCAGCCGGCAGGGCAGGCCCTGCTGCTGGCGTCCGGCCCAGTGGCCACGAGGCTGCTTCCTACCAGGTGCACGTCCAGGCCCAGCCCGGTCTCCCAGCTCCTGTCTCTCTGCTGGGCCCAAGGCTGGGTGTGGCAAATCCTGTGGTACTAGATGGGGCTGCGTGCCAGGGGCTGGGCTGGGGCAGTGGGCTCTGGGGGCGGTGGAGCTGGGTGTCCAGCCCCTCCCCCGCTGCAGGCCCCACCCTGCCTGCCTGGCTGTCTAGGCACCGGGAGGCCCAGGGTTGGGTATCTGGTGAGAGTCCCTGCCCAGCTGCCCTCATCCCTTTGAACTCTGACCTTCTCTGTCCTCCCAAGCAGGGTCAGTTCACTGGTCAGGAACACAGCTGATGCCCTCTGTGCCCAGGCCCATCAGGCTCTGTGCAAGGCTCCTCGGGGTTGGGGGAGGGCACGAGCTGGGGCTGGCCTGGTGAGTAGGGGTCAGCTTGTGTCCCTGGCTGGGGCCAGGTCTGAGTGCTACCCCAGCCTGCCTGTGTCTCCATGGGGTCTCTGCTGAGGCCACTGGGCACACAGCAGGGGGGCTGGCAGGGGCTGGCCCGGGGGCCTGGGGTGCCGCCCCTGGTGGGTGGGGTGGTAGGGGTGAGGCAGGTGTGGGTCACGTGGCCACCCTGCTGCCGCAGGGGGCTAGTCTCCAGGTGGTGAGCAGGTGGAGCCTGTATGGTCCGCGGTGGATTTTGGGTGAGGGACAGAGAAGAGCCAGGGGGTCTTGGACACCTGGGTGGGCACTGGGATCAGGCCCAGAAGAGGCCGCTGCACAGGCACCTGTCGGGGGTGTGGCCTCTGGACCCAGGAGGGGACTTGGGCACCTCTGAGATTAGGGCTGGGGCAGGGGGACGCCAGGGGTCCGGCACCCCATCTGTCCATCTGCTTGGGGCTGGGGGCTGACCCTGGAGGTGAGCCAGAGTCCTGGACCATCCACAGCTGCTGTCCTTGGTATGGAGGGTGGGTGGGAGTTGTGGCCAGGTGCAGCGGCCTCACGGCTGCACCTGTCCCCAGGGTGGTCAAGGAGGAGATTTCGGACGACAACGCCAGGCTGCCCTGCTTCAACGGCCGTGTGGTTTCTTGGGTGAGTGGGGAGTTCCCCCAGGAGGCCCCAGGAGGCCTGTGTGCTGGGCTCCGGCTCGTAGCGGGGCTGAGGGTGGCCTGCAGGCAAGAGTGACGTCCCCAGCCCTCACTCTCCCTCCACAGCTGGTCCTGGCCGAGGGTGCCCACTCGGATGCTGGGTCCCAGGGCGCTGACAGCCACACGGACCTGCCCCCGCCTCTGGAACGGACAGGCGGCATTGGGGACTCCCGGCCCCCCTCCTTCCAGTAAGGCCTGGCGGGCTGAGCCCTGCTGCCCTCTTGGTGCTGGCCAGCGGGGCGTGGGGAACAGAATGGCCCCCAGTGGGCAGCGGTCAGGGCAGGCGAGGGGTGGGAGGTACCCCATCCCACCCCTCTCATTGGCACAGCCCAAATGTGGCCAGCAGCCGTGATGGGATGGACAGTGAGACCGGCACAGAATCCATGGTCAGCCACCGGCGGGAGCGAGCCCGACGCCGGAACCGTGAGGAAGGTACCGTGGCCGCACTCGCCCAGTCTGACCCGAGGCCTCCCCGGGGTCCCCTTGGTGAACCCTCTGATACCCCAACCAGCGACACTCCCTGAGTGGAGGGCTCAGGCCCAGGACTCCCCCTGAGCACCCCACGACCTGGGAGGCACCCTGTGGCCCTCGGCCTCACTGCCTCCTCCCCCTGCCCCCAGTCTCCCGGACTAACGGGCACCCCCGAGGAGACCGGCGCCGCGAGCTGGGGCTGCCCGCGGACAGCGCGTCCACCGTGCTGAGCAGCGAGCTGGAGTCCAGCAGCTTCGTGGACTCGGACGAGGACGGCAGCACGAGCCGGTGCGGCGAGGGTGTGCAGGCGCCCAGCCCGTGCCCGCGCGACCCGGAGCCGGGTCGGGACCTCTGCTGACCACTGACCGCTGGCCTCCCCCTAGGCTGAGCAGCTCCACGGAGCAGAGCACCTCGTCCCGGCTCATCCGGAAGCACAAGCGGCGGCGGCGGAAGCAGCGCCTGCGGCAGACGGACCGGGTGGGTGGGGGCGCGGGCGGCGGGGGGCGGGCGGGGGTCCGCGGGCGGGGGTCCGCGGGCGGCCCCCTCACCTGGGCGCTCCACAGGCCTCCTCCTTCAGCAGCATCACGGACTCCACCATGTCGCTCAACATCGTCACCGTCACGCTCAACATGGGTGAGGCCTCGCGGGCGGGCGGGCTGGGGGGGCGGGCGGGGCGGGGCCTCGCTCACCGCCCCTCTCGCAGAGCGCCACCACTTCCTGGGCATCAGCATCGTGGGCCAGAGCAACGACCGCGGGGACGGCGGCATCTACATCGGCTCCATCATGAAGGGGGGCGCCGTGGCTGCCGACGGCCGCATCGAGCCGGGAGACATGCTGCTGCAGGTGCGGCGGGGGCGGGGCGGGGCGGGCGGGGGCGGGGCTCCTCTGCTGCTGCAGGTGCGGCGGGGGCGGGGCGGGGCGGGGCGGGGGCGGGGGCTCCTCTGCTGCTGCAGGTGCGGCGGGGGCGGGCGGGGCGGGGGCGGGGCTCCTCTGCTGCTGCAGGTGCGGCGGGGGCGGGCGGGGCGGGGGCGGGGCTCCTCTGCTGCTGCAGGTGCGGCGGGGGCGGGGCGGGGCGGGGGCGGGGCTCCTCTGCTGCTGCAGGTGCGGCGGGGGCGGGGCGGGCCGGGGGCGGGGCGGGGCTCTGCTGCTGCAGGTGCGGCGGGGGCGGGGCGGGCCGGGGGCGGGGCTCCTCTGCTGCTGCAGGTGCGGCGGGGGCGGGCGGGGCGGGGGCGGGGCTCCTCTGCTGCTGCAGGTGCGGCGGGGGCGGGGCGGGGCGGGGCGGGGGCGGGGCTCCTCTGCTGCTGCAGGTGCGGCGGGGGCGGGGCGGGGCGGGGGCGGGGCTCTGCTGCTGCAGGTGCGGCGTGGGCGGGGCGGGGCGGGGGCGGGGCTCTGCTGCTGCAGGTGCGGCGGGGGCGGGCGGGGCGGGGGCGCGGCTCTGCTGCTGCAGGTGCGGCGGGGGCGGGCGGGGCGGGGCGGGGGCGGGGCTCCTCTGCTGCTGCAGGTGCGGCGGGGGCGGGGCGGGCCGGGGGCGGGGCGGGGCTCTGCTGCTGCAGGTGCGGCGGGGGCGGGGCGGGCCGGGGGCGGGGCTCCTCTGCTGCTGCAGGTGCGGCGGGGGCGGGCGGGGCGGGGGCGGGGCTCCTCTGCTGCTGCAGGTGCGGCGGGGGCGGGGCGGGGCGGGGCGGGGGCGGGGCTCCTCTGCTGCTGCAGGTGCGGCGGGGGCGGGGCGGGGCGGGGGCGGGGCTCTGCTGCTGCAGGTGCGGCGTGGGCGGGGCGGGGCGGGGGCGGGGCTCTGCTGCTGCAGGTGCGGCGGGGGCGGGCGGGGCGGGGGCGCGGCTCTGCTGCTGCAGGTGCGGCGGGGGCGGGCGGGGCGGGGCGGGGGCGGGGCTCCTCTGCTGCTGCAGGTGCGGCGGGGGCGGGGCGGGGCGGGGCGGGGGCGGGGCTCCTCTGCTGCTGCAGGTGCGGCGGGGGCGGGGTGGGGCGGGGCGGGGGCGGGGCTCCTCTGCTGCTGCAGGTGCGGCGGGGGCGGGCGGGGCGGGGGCGGGGCTCCTCTGCTGCTGCAGGTGCGGCGGGGGCGGGCGGGGCGGGGGCGGGGCGGGGGCGGGGCTCTGCTGCTGCAGGTGCGGCGGGGGCGGGCGGGGCGGGGGCGGGGCTCCTCTGCTGCTGCAGGTGCGGCGGGGGCGGGCGGGGCGGGGGCGGGGCTCCTCTGCTGCTGCAGGTGCGGCGGGGGCGGGCGGGGCGGGGGCGGGGCTCCTCTGCTGCTGCAGGTGCGGCGGGGGCGGGCGGGGCGGGGGCGGGGCTCCTCTGCTGCTGCAGGTGCGGCGGGGGCGGGGCGGGGCGGGCCGGGGGCGGGGCTCCTCTGCTGCTGCAGGTGCGGCGGGGGCGGGCGGGGCGGGGGCGGGGCTCCTCTGCTGCTGCAGGTGCGGCGGGGGCGGGGCGGGGCGGGGGCGGGGCTCCTCTGCTGCTGCAGGTGCGGCGGGGGCGGGCGGGGCGGGGGCGGGGCTCCTCTGCTGCTGCAGGTGCGGCGGGGGCGGGGCGGGGCGGGGGCGGGGCTCCTCTGCTGCAGGTGTGGCGCGGGCGGGGTGGGGCGGGGCGGGGGCGGGGCTCCTCTGCTGCTGCAGGTGCGGCGGGGGCGGGCGGGGCGGGGGCGGGGCTCCTCTGCTGCTGCAGGTGCGGCGGGGGCGGGGCGGGGCGGGGGCGGGGCTCCTCTGCTGCTGCAGGTGCGGCGGGGGCGGGGCGGGCCGGGGGCGGGGCGGGGCTCTGCTGCTGCAGGTGCGGCGGGGGCGGGCGGGGCGGGGGCGGGGCTCCTCTGCTGCTGCAGGTGCGGCGGGGGCGGGGCGGGGCGGGGGCGGGGCTCCTCTGCTGCTGCAGGTGCGGCGGGGGCGGGGCGGGCCGGGGGCGGGGCGGGGCTCTGCTGCTGCAGGTGCGGCGGGGGCGGGGCGGGCCGGGGGCGGGGCTCCTCTGCTGCTGCAGGTGCGGCGGGGGCGGGCGGGGCGGGGGCGGGGCTCCTCTGCTGCTGCAGGTGCGGCGGGGGCGGGGCGGGGCGGGGCGGGGGCGGGGCTCCTCTGCTGCTGCAGGTGCGGCGGGGGCGGGGCGGGGCGGGGGCGGGGCTCTGCTGCTGCAGGTGCGGCGTGGGCGGGGCGGGGCGGGGGCGGGGCTCTGCTGCTGCAGGTGCGGCGGGGGCGGGCGGGGCGGGGGCGCGGCTCTGCTGCTGCAGGTGCGGCGGGGGCGGGCGGGGCGGGGCGGGGGCGGGGCTCCTCTGCTGCTGCAGGTGCGGCGGGGGCGGGGCGGGGCGGGGCGGGGGCGGGGCTCCTCTGCTGCTGCAGGTGCGGCGGGGGCGGGGTGGGGCGGGGCGGGGGCGGGGCTCCTCTGCTGCTGCAGGTGCGGCGGGGGCGGGCGGGGCGGGGGCGGGGCTCCTCTGCTGCTGCAGGTGCGGCGGGGGCGGGCGGGGCGGGGGCGGGGCTCCTCTGCTGCTGCAGGTGCGGCGGGGGCGGGGCGGGGCGGGGGCGGGGCTCTGCTGCTGCAGGTGCGGCGGGGGCGGGCGGGGCGGGGGCGGGGCTCCTCTGCTGCTGCAGGTGCGGCGGGGGCGGGCGGGGCGGGGGCGGGGCTCCTCTGCTGCTGCAGGTGCGGCGGGGGCGGGCGGGGCGGGGGCGGGGCTCCTCTGCTGCTGCAGGTGCGGCGGGGGCGGGGCGGGGCGGGGCGGGGGCGGGGCTCCTCTGCTGCTGCAGGTGCGGCGGGGGCGGGCGGGGCGGGGCGGGGGCGGGGCTCCTCTGCTGCTGCAGGTGCGGCGGGGTCGGGGGCGGGCGGGGCGGGGGCGGGGCTCCTCTGCTGCAGGTGTGGCGCGGGCGGGGTGGGGCGGGGCGGGGGCGGGGCTCCTCTGCTGCTGCAGGTGCGGCGGGGGCGGGGCGGGGCGAGGGCGGGGCTCCTCTGCTGCTGCAGGTGCGGCGGGGCGGGCGGGGCGGGGCGGGGGCGGGGCTCCTCTGCTGCTGCAGGTGGGGGGGCCGGGGCGGGGCCTCCCCTTGCTGGAGCTGGTGAGGCCTGGGGGGCCGGGGCCGGGGTGGAGCCTCCCCCTGCTGGGGCTGGGACGGCCTGGGGGCGAGGCCTGAGGCTGAGGGGCAGACCCTCTGCCTGGCGGGGCCCTCCCCCACCGGCCCCACGCCCCGCCTGCAGGTGAATGATGTGAACTTCGAGAACATGAGTAACGACGACGCGGTCCGGGTGCTGCGAGAAATCGTGTCCCAGACGGGGTGAGCGTGGGGGGCTCGGGGGGCGCTGGGCCGCGCAGGCAGGGCGGGGCCGCGCCCCGGGCCTCCCCCTTGTGACCCGTCGGCCCCCACAGGCCCATCAGCCTCACGGTGGCCAAGTGCTGGGACCCGACCCCCCGGAGCTACTTCACCATCCCCAGGGGTGAGTGACCCCGCAGGGCGGGGGTGGGGCTCCCGGCACCCCTGTTCCGCCCGCTCACTCCTCATCCCTGTCTGTCTCCTGGCCGGGGCTGCCAGCTGACCCCGTGCGGCCCATCGACCCGGCTGCCTGGCTGTCCCACACGGCGGCGCTGACCGGAGCCCTGCCCCGCTACGGTACGAGCCCCTGCTCCAGCGCCGTCACGCGCACCAGCTGCTCCTCACTAACCAGCTCGGTGCCTGGCGCTCCACGTAAGTGGCAGCTCGCGAGCCCTCGCCGCACGCCGGCCAGGGCCAGGGTGTGCCCAGCCCCTCTGCTTTCTTGCCGCTAACACCACTCACGCCCGGCTTGCGGCTTGCGGTGCGGGGGTCCAGGGCCCAGCGGCCGCGGGCTGAGGGGGGCCTGCCTTGCAGAGCTGCAGGAGGCGCCCCTGACGGTGAAGAGCGACATGGGCGCCATCGTCCGCGTCATGCAGCTGCCGGACTCAGGCCTGGAGATCCGGGACCGCATGTGGCTCAAGATCACCATAGCCAACGCCGTCATCGGTGAGGGCCGGCGCGGCGGGCGGGCGGGCGGGGCGGGGGCCGGGGCGCTGCCGGGCTGACTCTCGTGCGGGCCAGGGGCTGACGTGGTGGACTGGCTGTACGCGCACGTGGACGGCTTCAGGGAGCGCCGCGAGGCCCGCAAGTACGCCAGCAGCATGCTGCGGCGCGGCTTCCTGCGGCACACGGTGAACAAGGTCACCTTCTCGGAGCAGTGCTACTACGTCTTCGGGGACCTGTGCAGCAGTGAGTGGGGGGCTGCGGGAGGGGCCGGGCCCCTGCGCGCCACCCTCGCTCACTCTCCCCTCCCCTCCCCGCCCGCCAGACCTCGCCGCCCTGAACCTCAACAGCAGCCCCGGCGGCGGTGCCTCGGACCAGGACACGCTGGCCCCGCTGCCCCACCCGGCTGCCCCCTGGCCCCTGGGGCAGGGCTACCCCTACCAGTACCCGGGCCCCCCGCCCTGCTTCCCACCCGCCTACCAGGACCCCGGCTTCAGCTACGGCAGCGGCAGCGCCGGCAGTCAGCAGAGTGAAGGTAAGAGCCCCGCCAGGACCCCGCCCCGCACCCCTGCCCTCACCCTGGCTCTGCTTTCCCCGCTGCGCCCCCGCCTTTGCCCTCACCCCCGGCTCTGCTCTCCCTGCCTCCCCAGGTGCTCCTGCTGTGGCCTGGGCCCTGGGTGGCCTCCTTCTGGAGGGGCCAGTGCCTGGGGGACCAGGGGCCCCGTGAGAGGCCACAGACCCTTGGCCTGGTGTCTCAGGTGTGGCAAAGGGGCCGTGGGCCAAGAGTGAGGGTAGGGGTGTGTGAGGCACCCAGCAGGCGCCCAGGGGTCACTGCAGGGTCTGGGACTCAGGTGAGCTCAGACCCCAGGCCCCTGGGGGAGGCCGGCCATGAACCCTGCCCCACGGGGTGTGTCCTGGAAGGGCCCAGCAAGGCCAGTGCAGGCCAGCAGGCTCGGGGGACAGAGGTACAGGCAGCCTCTTGGGGACCCACGGAGGGGTGAGGGACGGGTGGTGGGATGCAGGGGTGTCTGACCAGCCGTCCACCCCGGGCAGACCCTTGCCCCTGCCTGAGCCCCACCCAGCTCCGGGTGTGACCCCTGCTGCCCCTCCCCATGTGTAACCCGTGCCGCCCCCTCCCCACCCGAGGTCCAGTCCAACTGGTGATGGGTGTGGGTTCCTGCCCAGGCCTGTGTGTAACCTGTGCTGCCTCCTCTTCTGTGTGTGACCTGTACCCCCTCCCCCGTATGACCCATGTCCCTGTCCCGTGTCACCTGTGTCCCTACCCCATGTGTAACCTCCGCTGTCATCCATGACCCCTCCTGTCACCTGTGTCCCCGCCTGTCACCCATGTCCACACCCCATGTGTCACCTGTGTCCCCTCTTCCATGTGTCACCCATGTCCCTGTCCTGTGTGTCACCTGTGTCCTACCCCATGTGTAACCTCCCCAATATGACCCATGTCCCCACCCCATGTGTCACCCATGTCCCCACCTGTCACCTATGACCCTGCATGTGTAACCTCCCATCACCCATGTCCCCACCCCGTGTGTAATCCATGTCCCCTCCCATGTCACCCATGTCGCCTCCCCACTGTCACCCATGTCCCGGCCCATGTGTGACCCGTGTCCCCTCCCATGTGTGAGCCGTGTCCCTGCCTCATGTGTGACCCGTGTCCCTGCCCCTGTGTCACCCACGTCCCCTCCCGTGTGACCCATGTTCCTGCCCAATATGTGACCTGTGTCCCCTCCCTTGCATGACCTGTGTCCCCTCCCGTGTGTAACCCATGTCCTGCCCTGTCACCCATGTCCCGCCCCATGTGTGACCCGTGCTATCCCTTGCTTTGTGCTGAGCAAGCCTTAGGCTGAAGGACTGTGGAGTGGACCCTCAGGACCGGTAAGCCAGGGTCCTGCCCGGCGTCCCTGTCGGCGTGTCCCACGCCAGCCCCGAACTCAGGTTGCCACCGCTCCCAAGGAGCTCAGACGAGGGCCAGAGCCCTGGGCCACGTGAACACTGGGTCGGGGGAGCCAGGATGGCCGGGGGTGCCTCAGATCCTCAGCTGCGAGACTTGGGGTGAGGTGGGGGCACCAAGCAGACGCCCAGGGTCCCCACCTGCCTCTCCTGGGTGCTGGCTGCATGGCTGCCCCCTCCGGCCCCACCCTGGGACGGGACCGCCTGGAAGTGGCCTGGCCTGGCGCTGACAGTCTCCTTTCTCTCCCCCATGGCCTCCAGGGAGCAAGAGCAGTGGGGGGTCCACCCAGAGCAGCCGTCGGGCCCCAGGCCGGGAGAAGGAGCGTCGGGCGGCCGGAGCCGGTGGCAGCGGGAGCGAGTCGGACCACACGGCACCGAGTGGGGTGGGCAGCAGCAGCTGGCGAGAGCGCCCGGGCAGCCAGGCCTCTGCGGCCGCCCCGGGGCTACCCCCACCGCACCCCCTGACAAAGGCCTGTGCGGTGGCCGGGGGGCCGCCCGGGGGGCCCCCTGTGCGGGAGCTGGCTGCCGTGCCCCCGGAGCTGACGGGCAGCCGCCAGTCCTTCCAAAAGGCCATGGGGAACCCCTGCGAGTTCTTTGTGGACATCATGTGACAGGGGCAGTGCCTGTGGCCTTGCCTTAGCGTGGCCGGCTGGGGCGGGTGGGCCGTGGGAGCGGGCAGGTGGTGAGGTGCCATGGCAGCCAGACCAGCACCATCAGATCTGGTGGCCTGTCCACCCCGGGGTCTCCAGGTGTGCAGCGGCTGTGTCCATGCAGACCTCTGTCGGGGGAGGCCTGGTGGTCCCTGCTCAGGGACCCTGCCCCCGCCACTGTGTGGATGTGACCTCCCTCCAGCCTGGGCCCCGCGTCCCCTCCCTGACCACGTGCACGGGCCTCTGCGGCCGGCCGAAACCCAATTCCCAGGCCCCTCTGGGGCCGCCCACGGGAGGGGCCTAATTTATTTATTTATTGCCCGGCCTGCTGCCCCCATCTGCACAGTGGAGCAGTGTTCATACTCTCCCCAGGGCCGAGTCTGAAAGTGGAATGGGGGGGCAGAGAGGGGCCGGGCACTCCCACACCTCGCCTCGGCGGTGGGAGGGCGGGGCATGGGACCCCAGGGTCGGGGGCACAGCTGGAGACAGGAGGCCACCCTGGCTGTCCCCGGTGTCCGCCCGCACACAGGCCACCTGGCGTCTGCAGCCCCCGCGCCTCTGCACTGTAGATGCCGGATCCGTCCAGCGGCTGGACGGTTCACATAGCTGCTTCTGTGTAAATGCTATTTTAAACACTAAAAAGCATTTAATTTTATGAGACTGACATGTGGCCTTGTCGCTTCTCTGCTGCCCGGGCTGCCGTGGGGAGCTGAGGCAGGGGGGCCTGACGGAGGCCCTGCTCTGCCTCCCCACCCCCGCCCCGAGGCTCTGTCCCTGGTGCTGCCAGCGGTGGGGTCCTGGCAGGCATTTCTGTCCGTGGTGCTGGCTGTGGGCTCTGGGGTTGGGGGGAGGGGGGTGTCCCGGCCGCCGCTGGCCGTGGTGCTGACCCCAGCTCTGCCGGGGCTCTGTCCTCGGTGCTGGTAGCAGGCACGACTCCATTCTACCTGCCTAGGCTGGGTCAGGAGGACAGGCTGGCTGCTGCCCTGGGCACCTGCCCACGCCTCCCCAGACAACTCCCCTTCCTGTTGTGCCTGGACACGGGGCTGGGCATGGCCAGGCGAGTGCTGCCCGCTCTCGCCTTCCAGAGGTCTGGCCCTGCCCTGAGTTCTGCAGAGGCCCCGACAGAGCAGTGGGACTCGGCCAGGCCGGGGACAGACACAGCCTGGCTCTGTGGCCACGTGAGCTGCAGGCCTCAGGTCACGGTCAGCAGACAAGCTGGGGTCGGGGCACAGTCGGGGCCACTGGGGTCAGGGGGCTGCTGCTGGGTGTGGGTTCCTGGGGGTGGTCACCCGTGGGATCCCTGGACCTCCTCCCCACCCCCGCCGCCACCTCTCACGTCTCTGGGGTCGGCGCCCAGGAAGAACTCGGCGGTGTTGAGCTGTGGCTGCTGCAGGAGCAGGTAGCACTTGGGCAGGTAGAAGGCAGCCAGGATGCCCAGAGCACAGAGGAGGATGGCGGCCATCTGCACGGTGGGCTGGTGGGCCAGGTGCACATTGGCCAGGATGGGCACGAAGGAGACCCAGGTGATGAAGTAGGCCAGCATGGCGAAGGTGAGGCCGCGGGCCCGGTTGTAGCGGCCGGGCCGGCTCTGCACGAGGAAGGTGCCCAGGAAGCAGAGGAAAGCCAGGGCGGCGTTGGTGGCGTGCACCAGGCCGAAGCTGGGCCAGGACCGCACGCGGCAGTGCACCAGCACCTCGGTGGGCAGCACCTGCCAGTCCTTGGTCACCTCTGGCGGGAAGACCACCAGGTACCAGGAGCACACGGCCGCCTCCAGCAGCAGGGCCAGCAGCACGGCCAGCCAGGCCCGGGGTCCCCGCAGGCAGCCGTGCAGCCGGGCCGCCCAGCTCGGCGGCAGCTCCGACTCCACGAGGACCTCCACTGCCTGCAGGAGCAGCGTGCTGAGGCAGCCCGTGAGCGGCAGGAGGGCCAGCGGCTGCTGGGCCAGGCAGCTGGCGGGGCGGGGCTGGCCGGGGAACAGGAGGACGCTCAGGCAGGCCAGGCCCAGGCAGGCCAGGCCGAAGCAGGCCAGCAGCCCGCCCGAGGCCCGCACCAGCGGGCTGCGCCGGCCGCGGATGAAGAGCCCCAGGGTGGCCAGCGTGAGGCCCAGCGTGAGGCCCAGCAGCAGCAGCAGCAGCAGCACGGCCGGCTCCCCCCACGCCAGGAACCGCAGCCTGCGGGGGAAGCAGCGGGTGCTCCGCTCCGGAGACCACTGGTCCTGGGCGCACAGGGTGCAGATGGTGTCGTCTGTGAGGCGAGGGGAGATGGTGCTGGGGGCGGGGCGGGGCGGGCGGACCCCTCCGGGGCTGCCCACGGGGAGGAGGCTGACCTGGGTTCTGCCGGTAGCTGCCTGCCCTGCAGTCCACGCAGTCGTAGCAGCACGAGTGGAAGCCCTTCACCCGGCGCACCTGGCCCTCCCTGCACTGCCGGGAACACTGCGACACGGGCGCCTGCGCACGGGGCCGGCTCAGACTCCGCCCGCCCCGGACGCGGGGGCCTCGGAGGGGCGGGCAGGCGCGAGGCCCCCTCACCTTGTCCCCCGTGTGCCAGCACATGTGTGGGCGCTGCAGCCGGAGACGCCCGTCGAAGGAGCCCACGGTGCGGAACTCGGGCCTCGGGCCGCGCCACACCCACAGCTTCAGGTCGTACTCCATGTCCACGCTGCCCGAGCCGTCGAAGCGCAAGGCCAGGCCCGCGGCGCGGAAGCTCAGGTTGTTCATGCTCCTCAGGAGCTGCGGGCGGGGCCGCGAGCTGTGAGCGGGGGCGGGGCGGCTGCGCAGGCGCGGCCCTGCCCGGCGCCCCCCACGCCGCCGCGGCCCTGCCCGGCGCCCCCCACGCCGCCGCGGCCCTGCCCGGCGCCCCCCACCCCGCCGCGGCCCTGCCCGGCGCCCCCCACCCCGCCGCGGCCCGGCCTCACCTGCCAGGGTCGCACGCGCTCCTGCTCGGGGCAGCCGGCGGCGTCGCAGCCCAGGGTGTTGTGCAGGGCCTGGGCCACGCTGTACACGGCGGCGTAGGTGGCGAAGATCTGGTGGTGCAGCTGGCCTGCCGACAGGTTCTGCTGCAGCCAGGCCGACAGGTTGTGCGGCGCGACGTCGTTGCACTGCGGGCAGCGCCGGTTGGCCCCGAGCTCCTCCGGGCCCGGCTGCTCCGCGTCCAGTGTGGCGCAGAAGGCCGGGTCGGCGGCCAGGGCCAGGCGGCTCTCCACGTACCGCGGGAAGGCGGGCAGCGGGGGGCCCCGCTGCAGGAAGCCAAGCACGGTGCCCATCTGGGCCATGCCGGGCAGCGTCATGACCAGCTCCGAGGTCAGCCAGGCCTCGCTGGCCACCCACACCTTGGGCAGGAGGTTGTAGCGGATGCTGTGGTGGAAGAGGGCCTGCGCGGCGCGGGCCGAGGCGAACAGCACCACCACGTTCACGTTGCTCCGGTTGACCTGGTGCAGCAGGTCCATCATCTGGGTCTGCCGCAGGCTGTCCGCCTGGGACAGCGGCGCCAGGCCCTCGTGCGCGATGCAGATGTTCCTGGCGTTGGCCAGGCCCGAGAAGATGCTCAGCCCCTGCCGCCCGTACTCGTCGTCGCTGCCCACGGCCGCCACCCAGTTCCAGCCGAACGCCAGCAGCAGCTCCACGGTGGCCTGCAGCTGCACGCGGTCGTTGGGCACCGTGCGGAAGAAGGAGGGGAACGCCTCCCGGTTGCTCAGCTGCTCCATGCTGGCGCCAAAGCTGACCTGCGGGCACAGCGGCGCCTCCCGTGGGCACTGCGGAGCGGGTGCGGGGGGGCGCGGAGGGGGAGGGGAGGCCCACCTGCGGCACGAGGAAAAAGCTGAAGAACTTGCCGGTGATGAGGGCGAGCTCGGACGAGTGGGGCCCGATGACGGCCAACACGCGGGGCTGGTACTGCGTGTAGTCGCAGTAGGCGGCGATGTCCCGGCTGCCCTCCTTGGCCAGGAACATGAGGCTGGGCTTCATGGTGGCCATGGGGTCCGAGCAGGTGTCAAACAGGTCGTAGCCCAGGCGCAGCCCGGGCAGCAGGGCCGACCCGTTGTTGATCTCCTCCACGGCCATCTTCAGGGCCATGGCCAGGAACAGGCCAAGGGCCGAGAACCTGCGGCCACGGTGGGCTGTGGTGGCTGCCACCCAGCCCCGGGGAGCCCCGGCCCCCACCCCGGGGGGCTGTGCCCGCCTCCTACCTGGGGCACACGATGCCGCGGGGCTGGGCTCGGTCACGGAGGCTGTCCTCTTCGGCCAGGCCCAGAGGGAAGAGCCCGCCCAGGATGTACTTCCCTGGCATCTTCAGTTGCTGGGACAGGCACAGGTGGGCCCCTGTCCCGAGGCCCAGGAGGGCCGCGAGGCCGAGCCCCAGCACGGTCAGGCCTGGCATGGCGGTGGCAGCTCCCAGCCGGTTTGCAGGTGGTGTGCCTGACGGGGCCTCAGGTGTAGCCAGTCCAGGGGAGGGGCAGAGGATTTGTTTAGCAAAACCCTTCTCATCCTCACCCGCCAGCCCCCAGGGGCCCCACGCTCTGTGGGAGGGATTCTCAGTCACGTCCGCAGGCCCTGGCCGACCGCGACCTGAAGGGCAGGCGCAGAGTGGCCGCTGACCTTGGCCTGGCTACCTGCCTGTGCCCAAGCCCCTCGGCTCCTGCTGTTCCTGGAGCAACACAGGGCCCCAGGGTGCTGCGGGGGCGGCCTCTCCACCCTGGAGCTGGGGTGGGGGCGGGGGCTGCCTGGGAGCAGTGCAGACCCCTGGAGGGGCCTTGAACCTGGAAGCTGCGGCTACGTCACTGCCGCCGGCCCAGGCACAACCGACTTGGTGTGCACCTGGCTCCCTTGGGTTCAGAGCTGGGCTGGAGGGGTCCATGCAAACACAGAGGAAAGGCCTAACCAAATGGGCAGCGGCAGCTGGGCCTGCAGCAGGTGTGTGCGCGGCGGGGGGGCCCTCAGCCTGTGCTTGGCTCTCAGGCTGCTGACCCCAGGCACTGTGGGGAGCTCGGGGGCTCCCCACACATGCCATCTACACACCGATGTGCATCTACACAAACGCAGAGCCGTGGGCGCAGTCTGTATCTGGCTCATCCACGTGGCCAGGCCCCCGTCAGGGCACCACACGGGGTCCTGCGTCCAGGTTCCCCCCGGCCCAGTGCTGCTGGCCTCAGACGTGCTGCTCTGAGCAGGACTCTGGGTGCTGCCCCTGGGTGATCCTTGCACTTGTTTCTCACTTGTAAAACAGCAGGAAGTGGGGGAAGCTGAAGCCCCCCACAGGCCACGTGTGGCAACCTCACCCCCAACCCCAACCCTAACCCTAACCTCACGTCCCTTTCAAGGCTGGCAGTGGGGCCTGTACCCCTCCCTGCCTCTGCCCCCCCCACCCTCCTCCCCCAGCCCTGTGCCTCTCCTTCTTCTGCCCTCCTCCCCCAGCCGTGTCCCTCCCCATGGGTAGTCAGGCACACCAAGCACCTGGCCTACTCAGGGCCCCCATGCTGGATCGCCAAGCCCGGTCCTGTAAGTGCAGTTTATTTACGCTGGAGAAACATCACACTACCAGTCTCCAGGAGACCCGCGTGCCCCAGACGCTTGCGTTCCGCACATGTGCCACGCTGTGGGTGGTGTCCCCAGGGGTCTCTCTGGGGTCCACCCTGCAGAGCCAGGGGGGTGAGAGGCGAGAGGACAGGCCCTGAGTCAGGGGGACGGCTGGGCTGGGTGTGGCCACCGGAGAGTCAGCCAGGCAGGGCCGGCTCCGTCTATGGTCGCAGCACCACGGGCAGGGCGGAGGAATGTGGCATCCCGCTGGGCAGGGGCGGGGCGGCCTGACAATGCTGTGCAGACTGGTGGGGCTGCCAGGAATCCCGGCGACAGCCCTGCTGTGCCTGTGAGTCGGGGCCCTGAGGCGGCTCAGGGGCTGCGGAAGCCCCTTCCCAGGACCTCCCGGGAGAGCCAGTGCCAAGGACACCCGGGCCTCCGGGGCTGCTAGCCGGGCACCGACACCACATCCCTGCTGCAGCTGGGACGGGGGCGGGATGGGTGTGCTGGCCGCAGGAAGGGTGGGGTCCCCAGCCCCAGGGACCTGTGACCCCAAAGCGTTTCACGGGCGTGTGGCCAGGGTGGGGCACCCCGGACCCCAGGACGGCAAGCCTCCTGCCTCCTCTGCTGCGGCCTGGGGCTCCCAGAAGTCCAGCCTGTGGGGGCCGTGGTGCCCTCCCCGTCTAGGCACCGGAGGCTCTGTGGTGGGACTTGAGGCCCTAGGGCAGGTTCAGCAGGGAGTGCTGGGCGTAGAGTTTCTGGGAGACGTCGTACACGCGCTCAATGAAGGGCAGGGCCTCGCCCAGCATCTCCACCGCCTGCTCCGGGGACCCCACGTTCATGGCCTCCAGGAAGACCTTGCGCGTGGGCAGGGTGCAGAAGGCCACGGTGACGGCCCGGCGCACGATCCAGGGGTGGTAGGCGGCCAGCGAGGCGTTGTAGGAGTCGGTGCAGAGCACGGAGGTGCGGGCGTCCTCGGCGCTCGTGCGCAGGCCCTCCAGGAAGAGCTGCAGCCAGCGCAGGGCGCGGTGCAGGCGCAGCACCGTGCGGCAGCCCGAGTCGGGGTGGCGGGAGCGGCGGTCCACGTCCACCAGCTGGTTCCCCGTCTCGTAGGCCATCATGGACTGCAGGCTGACGTAGTGCTCGTGCTGGGGGCTGGCCTGCAGCTGCTCCATGATGCGCAGCTTGGAGACGACGTCCTTGGAGATGAAGGAGAAGACGGCGCCCAGGCTGTTCAGGAACCTGCACGGGCGGCAGGCGCTGCAGTCCCCGCCCCAGGCTCCCGCAGCCGGCGGCTGCCCCGCCCGGGCCCCTGACGCACCTGACCAGCCCCTTCCAGCTGGCGATGTAGTGGTCCAGCAGCACCTCGTCCTTCTCGTTGAGACACTGCTTGAAACTGACCAGCACCACCTTCAGGTTGAAGTCGGCCCCCGCATCCTCCATCTTCCCGGTGAGCGCTGTGCCACAGGGGGGGTGGGACGGTGCCGCCATCCCCTCCACCCAGCTCCTTCCCCAGGGGCCACCGGCTCTGAGTGGCCCTGGCTGGCCCTACCGTGCCCCCTGCCCAGACGGTGCACCCACAGGGCGGGTCACCCACCAGGCCGGCCCTGAGCCCCGGTGGGCCGCTGCGCTGCACGGCCGTCTCTCTCACCCCGTTCTAGCTGTCTCCCCGTTAGGAGAGAGGTTTTCCGACCCGCTGCCAGGAGCCAGGGGGCTGCTGTTGGCGTGGGGACCCTGGATATTTGCAAGATCGCTCACAGGCCTCGCAATGCGGCCCACCTGGAAATCAGCCCGCGTCGCCTCGGCGCGGTAGAGGGTTTCGCCAGACAGGAAGCTCTGGGCAGACGCTAGCTCCTAGGGGCCTAAGCACCCCGGGACGCAGAGATGGAGTGGAGGGGCCGGGGGGGTGAGAAGCTTCCCCCTCTGCTCGCTTCTGCACCCCTGAAATCGGAGCAGGGGCAGTGGGGCGGCCTGGCTGCTGCCGGGTCAGGGTCAGTCTTCCCCACCCCCACGGCCGCGGGCCCCGAGGCAAGCTGTGCCCTGGATTCCACTGACACTCACCCGGTCACTCCACAGACATCCAGGTGCCCACGGGCTGTGTGGGTGCCGCCAAGCAGCCAACCAGCCCTGCTCCGGGTGCCCCACTGGCCGTGGCCTGGTGGGGGCTGGCACGGCAGGTGGCTCTGACAGGCCCGGGCCTGCTGCTGGTGCCAGGGGCCCCGCCCTGGCCTCTCCACCCCCGCGGTGCTCGGTCTGGACGGCTGCCTGTGCTGTGAGCCACGGCTAGGAGTGGACCCCTGGGTCCCTATGCAGCTGGGCAGGTGGCTCCCGGCCCTGTGACCGGACGTTGCACCCCTGGGGGCTCCACTGGTTGGGTTGTGTGCCCGGCACCGGGTGAGGCCGAGGGGAGCAGTCGGCCACACCTGGGCCTCCACGCTCTGGAAACGGCTTTCGAGGCCCCCAGGGACACTGCCCCGGCCACCAGATATCCGGAGGGCCCGGCCTTTCCCACCCAGAACCTGAGCCGGCGGCCAAGAAGGAGCCAGCTGCCTGCGGCTCTCGGGGCTGTTCTGCCTGGGCTGGGAACAGGAAGGGCAGTGGCTGTGCGGCAGAGTGCGGGCAGCCGGCCAGCGCCAGGAAGACGCTGCGGGCCGCCTCGCGCCCTCCCCATGGCCAGCAGAGCCAAGGACTCGCGGGGGCCCCCGGGCCTGGCTCCCTGTCCAAGTTAGCCTCGCAAATCTCACCTGGGAAGGGGGTCCGGATGGCACCGTGCTGGGTGGGGCCTGGGTCCGGGGAGCGCCTGCTTCGGCTAAGGGACCCAGGGGTGCGGGCCGAGGCCGGGGTGCTGGTGAGGAGGGGCTGACGTGAGCGGGGAGCGGGGTCCTCGGCCACCCCCGGCCGTTTGGTTGGTCCGCCGCCGCGGATCCCTGGCCTCAGTCGCCGCCGCCGCCGCAGGCCCCGCCCGGGGACCCGGAGCCCCGCCCCGCCGGCCCGATTGGCTGCCGCCCGCCCAATCAGGACGCGACTCACCGGGGGGGGCGAGTTTCCGGCGAGGGACCGGAAGCAGCAACAGAGCGGTTGCGCCTGCGCAGGTGCCACCGCGAGTTGGTGCGCTCCAGGCCCGGAGTTGCGGGAGCCGGGCGCGTGCGGCTGCCCCCCGCCCCTTCCCGGCGAGCCGAGTTCTCTGAGTCGGGGAGCGCAGCGGGAGCGAGGCGCGGGCGCCAGGAGCGATGCCAGAGATCAGAGTCACCCCCTTGGGTGAGTCGGGGCGCCCAGGGCCGGCGGGGCGGGGTCCCGCGCTGGAACTCCTGCGGCACGGCCGGGGGCTCCCGTCCCTCGCCCGCGGGGCGCACAGCTCGGCGGCAGAGCCCCTGCTGCCCAGGCCCTCGCTCCGCGTCCGGCTCCGGCGGCGCCGTCCTGACAGGGCCCGTGGCCTGCGGGCGGCCCTGCACCTCCCGCGCCTGCTCCCCGGCCCGGCCCCGCGCGGAGGGTCCGGGAGGCGCGTGGTCTCTGCGCCCGGGCTTGCGGGGCCCCGGGTGACCGCGCAGCGCTGACTTAGCCTTCCTCCTCAGCACGGAGCAGGGCCCAGGAGGGGCTGTGTGGGCCTCTGTGTTTCCGCGCGGGGGGCAGGGCTGCCGGGGCCCGAGAGCCGGCCTCGATTCCAGCAAAGACGCCCCCCGGGGTGCTCTGGTGCCCACACCCTTGAATTGGCCATGCTGGCGGCCTCCGTGAGCCTTGCACGGCTGCGTTCGGACCTCAGCAGGGTCCCCACCCTCGTCTGTTAGTAGGGGCGGGGGAAGGCTGGAAGGAAACCCAGGCACCCACTGGGGCTGGGGGCAGGCCGAGGTCAGGTCACGTGGCTGAGTGTGTGCTGGGGAGGGGGCACAGGGGTCAAGATGGAGACGGAGCTGCTGACCCCTGCTGCGTCTCCAGCTGTGCAGACCCCAGAGGTCGCGTGCCACCGGGAGCCACGCCTGCCAGGCCCTTGGAGGGGGTAGGGGAGGGTTCCCAGGCCCTTGGAGGGGGTAGGGGAGGGTTCCCAGTGGGGCTGAGCGATGGTGCTCCCCACACAGCTGCTCTGCCTGGGCCACGTCTTCTGTGTCTGAGGCCACGCGTGTCCCTCCGTGGCTGTCACTCAGCACCTAGGCGCTTGGGGACCAGTCCCAGGAAGGAGGGGCATCTAGCTCAGCCGGGGGCCAGCCACCGCCCGGGAGTGACCTGCAGCCGCCATGGGGCCTGTGGGTACAACCTTGAGAAGCAGGGCGTGGCGTGGCGAGGGAGGCCGGGGCTCCTCTGGGCTTGGGCACCTGGTGCTTCCTGGCGGCCCTGGGGGGTGCGGGTGGGCACAGGCATAGCCCAGCCTTTCACACGCCCTCCCCTGAGCAGGAGCCGGCCAGGATGTGGGCCGCAGCTGCATCCTGGTGTCCATCGGGGGCAAGAACGTCATGCTGGACTGCGGCATGCACATGGGCTTCAACGACGACGTGAGTGCCTGGGCGGGGGCGGGGAGGGGGCGGGGAGGGGGGCGGGGCCAGGGAGCTCCTGCAGCCAGGGGCAGGGCTGGGGGTAGGGAGTTCCTGCAGCCAGGGGCAGGGCGGGGCCGGGGAGCTCCTGCAGCCAGGGGCAGGGGTGGGGGGCCAGGGAGCTCCGCAGCCAGGGGCAGGGCGGGGGGGGGGGGGGCTGGGGAGCTCCTGCAGCCAGGGGCAGGGTGGGGGGCCAGGGAGCTCCTGCAGCCAGGGGCAGGGGTGGGGGGCCAGGGAGCTCCTGCAGCCAGGGGCAGGGCGGGGGCCGGGGAGCTCCTGCAGCCAGGGGCAGGGGTGGGGCCAGGGAGCTCTGCAGCCAGGGGCAGGGCGGGGGGCCCGGGAGCTCCTGCAGCCAGGGGCAGGGGTGGGGGCTGGGGAGTTCCTGCAGCCAGGGGCAGGGCGGGGGCTGGGGAGTTCCTGCAGCCAGGGGCAGGGCGGGGGGCGGGGCCGGGGAGCTCTGCAGCCAGGGGCAGGCATGGAGGGTGAGTGGCATGTGTACCCAGATGGTGTCCTGTGCAGGCTCTGGGCAGAGGGCGGGGCTGTCACTTCCTGGGTGCTCCCCAGCATTTTACAGGTGGAGCCAGGCTGAGGCGAGCGCCCCTGGGGTGGGGGTCGGTCTGGCCGCTGGGTCCCATGGCCGCTGTGTCCTCCTGCGGTTGGCTCAGCGTCCTGCCGTGCGGCCGGGGAGGACGGCAGGTGCCTCGCCAGCAGCCTGCTCCTCGGGAGGCCGTGAGTGGCCAGCAGTGCTGGGCCCTCCAGCCTGGCTTGAGTGCTCACCTGGACCCCTCCCGGGGGCCACCCTCTCCCGGCTTCTCCACAGCGGCGCTTCCCCGACTTCTCCTACATCACTCAGAACGGCCGGCTGACCGACTTCCTGGACTGTGTCATCATCAGGTGGGTGCCCGGAGGGGCCGCCTCGGGGTGCGCAGCCCTCAGAGCAGCGCTGGTCAGTGCCACGCCATGGAGGATGAGGTGCACTCGCCCCACCCGGGCGGAGAGAGAGGAGAGAGGAGTTCTTCCATCCACATCCGCTCGTTCACTCCCTGAATGGCCGCCCCAGCCAGGTGTGGTCCGGCTGAGGCTGGGAGTTCCGTCTGCCCTCTGGTGAGGCGCAGGGCCCCCGGCGCGGTAGCAGGGGCTCCGTCTGCCCTCTGGTGAGGTGCAGGGCCCCCGGCGCGGTAGCAGGGGCCCCGTCTGCCCTCTGGTGAGGTGCAGGGCCCCCGGCGCGGTAGCAGGGGCTCCGTCTGCCCTCTCTGAGGTGCAGGGCCCCCGGCGCGGTAGCAGGGAGTTGCATGGGAACCACAGCGTCCAGGACTCTGATATGGACCCAGCGCTGCAAGGAGTGGCCCAGCGCCTGTGCCTGGCCCCAGTTCCCCCATGAAGACTTTGACAATGGTGACTGCCCTTCTGCTGGCCCTCGATCCTCCCCGGTCACAGTGGCCCGGCCCCTGACCTCTCACCCCAAGGCGTCGCAGCATCTCAGTGCCCACTGGACAGGAGGAGGAGCCGAGTGCCCCCTCCTCTCCCCTCTGACCACCATCCTCACTTGTACTGGGCAGTGCCACCCAGTGGCCAAGCGCTGTGCCTCTGGCCCCTGCCTCCCACGAGCAGGTCTGTTAGGCCTGCAGCAGCTGTCTCAGGAAGCCGTGTCCTGAGCACCTGTGTCGCATGCTCCTTCCGGACATGGGCCATGGCCTTCCCTGGGCTGGGCACTGGGGCTGCCTCCACCCGGTCTCCCTGAGCACCGTCAGGGGCTGGGCACTGGGGCTGCCTCCACCCGGTCTCCCTGAGCACCGTCAGGGGCTGGGCACTGGGGCTGCCTCCACCCGGTCTCCCTGAGCACCGTCAGGGGCTGGGCACTGGGGCTCCCTCCACCCGGTCTCCCTGAGCACCGTCAGGGGCTGGGCACTGGGGCTCCCTCCACCCGGTCTCCCTGAGCACCGTCAGGCAGTGCTTCCCCTTGGCTAGTTCACGCTGCTGCTGCTTCTTGTTTTTGTTTTTGTTTTTGTTTTTGTTTTTTTCTTTTTTTAAAGCTTTATTTATTTATTTATTTGAAAGCATTGCAGAGAAAGAGAGAGGCAGAGACAGAGAGATCTTCTGTTCGCTGGTTCAGTCCCCAGATGGCCACAGCGGCTGGGGTTGGGCCAGTCAGGAGCCAGGAGCTTCTTCCAGGTCTCCCACGTGGGTGAAGGGGTCCAAGCACTTGGTCTGTCCGCTGCTGCTTTCCCGGGTGCATTAGCAGGGAGCTGGATGGGAAGTGGAGCAGCCGGCACTGACTGGCGCCCATGTGGGAGGCCGGCGCTGCAGGCGTGGCTTTACCTGCTGCCTGGTGCGGGTTGGACGTTTGTGCGGTCAGTTTTAGAGGTGGGCCCCGCGTGTGTCACTCCTTCATCACTCTTGAGTACGCAGAGTAGTGTCTGAGAAGGGGTGGAGCGACTCTTAGCCCAGAGCTGCGGGGGAGGCTGGAGGGTGGCCTGGGGCTGGCCATGCTGACGCCCGCCACGCCCCCCAGCCACTTCCACCTGGACCACTGCGGAGCGCTGCCCTACTTCAGTGAGATGGTGGGCTACGACGGGCCCATCTACATGACGCACCCCACGCAGGCCATCTGCCCCATCCTGCTGGAGGACTACCGCAAGATTGCCGTGGACAAGAAGGGCGAGGCCAACTTCTTCACCTCCCAGATGATCAAGGACTGCATGAAGAAGGTGGTGGCCGTGCACCTGCACCAGACGGTCCAGGTCAGCCCAGCGCCCTCCCCGCAGTGGGCCCGGGCCGCCAGGAGGGCAGGGGTGCATGCAGTGTGTGTGCGGGTGCGTGGGGCCCTTGCGTCCACCTGGCTGGCATTCCTGCGAGGCCCCTTGTGCCTCTGTGCGTGCCTGGTGCTGTCCAGTGGTGGTCAGGCCTGGGCAGAGATGGACGGCGAGTTCTGAAGGCCCCAGCCCTGGGCTTGATGACCAACGTGTGTGGGTCAGGGCAGAAGCAAAGGCGTGTAACTCGGATGGGGGAAACGCCTCCCCAAGATCGTGGCCCCGCCTGGACGGAGTCGGGCTCGGCCTGTGCTCTGGAAGCTGCTGTGGGCGCCCCCCTCGTCTGCCGGCTGAACGCCTGTGCCGCGGGGAGCCGTCCCCTGCCGGCTGAACGCCTGTGCCGCGGGGAGCCGTCCCCCAGCACCCTGTGTTCCGTGGACGTTTTTCCGTCTAACTGTGGCCCGTCCACACGGAGCTCGTGGCTCTGCGTTGAAGAACTTGGTTTCTGTTTGAAGATTATTTGAAAGGCAGAGCGTTCGAGAGACGGAGCGACGCAGACAGCACTTCCCTTCCGTCTGCTGGGTTAGTCCTCAGCTGGCTGCAGCAGCCAGGTCTGCAGCAGGCTGAGGTCAGTGCCTGGGAGCCCAGTCCCGCTCTCCCGTGGGGGCAGGGGTCACTGCTACCTCCCAGGGCGCTTCCGACGTGGAGTGTGGCCACCTCAGGTGGTGTCTGGCACCTTAACCCCCAAGCCCCAAGCCTGCACCCCGAGAGCCACCCCGTGTTCAGAGCCGCATCTGACCGCGGGCCCTGGCCCACAGCCGTGTCACGGTCGTCGCTCCCTGACCGCGGGGCCTGGCTCACAGCCGTGTCACGGTCGTCGCTCCCTGACCACGGGGCCTGGCTCACAGCCGTGTCACGGTCGTCGCTCCCTGACCGCGGGGCCCTGGCCCACAGCCGTGTCATGGTCGTCGCTCCCAGACCGCGGGGCCTGGCCCACAGCCGTGTCACGGTCGTCGCTCCCTGACCGCGGGGCCTGGCCCACAGCCGTGTCACGGTCGTCGCTCCCTGTGCTTCTGTGTGCGGGGCCCAGGCAGAGCCTACTGCTGTGGCCCCTGCCCCTGAGCGCGGCCCCTCCCCCGCAGGTGGACGACGAGCTGGAGATCAAGGCTTACTACGCGGGCCACGTGCTGGGGGCAGCCATGTTCCAGATTAAAGTGGGCTCAGAGTCCGTGGTCTATACGGTAGGTGGAAGGCTGGGGGCGGGGCTTCCCCGGGGGCGGGGCAGCCTCTTCATCGCCACTTCCCCACAGGGCGACTATAACATGACCCCCGACCGGCATTTGGGGTGAGTCCCACATGTACCTCGCCCATCCTGGGGGTGAGGGTCCCGGCCCCTGCTCAGCGTGCGGATGTCCCCTGTGGGTCGTCCCCCCTGGGGACTTGGGGCCTAGGTGCTTGAAGGCCCGAGGCCCAGTCGCTCGGGCCCGTGCAGTGCTGGACGTCCGTCTGTTCCAGAGCTGCCTGGATCGATAAGTGCCGCCCGGACCTGCTCATCACGGAGTCCACCTACGCCACCACCATCCGCGACTCCAAGCGCTGCCGTGAGCGGGACTTCCTCAAGAAGGTCCACGAGACCGTGGAGCGGGGCGGCAAGGTAGCCGCCGTCCGGCCAGCTGCCCGGGCCACGTGCTCCGGGGGCGGCCGCTGGAGCCCTTCCCCGTGGTCCCCGGCGGGGGGTCGGGGGCACTGCACACCCTCGCACGGGCAGGGCTGCCTGGCCCCGCTGGGAGCAGGCTCCAGCCGTAGGACCGGCTGTGCCTTGCTGCTGGGTGGGAGCCCCGCCTGAGCGCCCCCGTCCTGCAGGTGCTGATCCCCGTGTTTGCGCTGGGCCGTGCGCAGGAGCTCTGCATTCTGCTGGAGACCTTCTGGTAGGTGGGCCAGGGCTCTCCCGGCTCCGCTGGCGTCTGCTTACTGTCGGGGCAGTGGGGGCTGCCCCAGTCCGGGGGCCCCGTGTTGTCCCCATACTGGCCATGTCAGGGCCCTCGTCAGCTCCAGCGCATCACAGGACACAGGCTGGGGCATCAGCCGGTGGTCACAGCAGCGGGACCGGGCTGGGGTGGCCACGGGTGTGGGGAGCGGCCCAGGCCTGCGATGGCTGTGCTGACCGGGCTGGGGTGGCCACGGGTGTGGGGAGCGGCCCAGGCCTGCGATGGCTGTGCTGACCGGGCTGGGGTGGCCACAGGTGTGGGGAGCGGCCCAGGCCTGCGATGACTGCGCTGACCGGGCTGGGAAGGCCCCGGGTGTGGGGAGTGGCTCAGGCCTGCGATGACTGCGCTGACCAGGCTGGGCCCACAGGGAGCGCATGAACCTGAAGGTGCCCATCTACTTCTCCACCGGGCTCACGGAGAAGGCGAACCACTACTACAAGCTCTTCATCACCTGGACCAACCAGAAGATCAGGAAGACCTTCGTGCACAGGAACATGTTTGAGTTCAAGCACATCAAGGCCTTCGACCGGGCGTTTGCCGACAACCCTGGGCCCATGGTACTGCCTCGCCGTCCACACACGGGCTCTGCGTCCCTCTCGGGGTGGGGGTCCCTGCTCGCGGGCGGGTCTGAGGCTGTGCCCGAGGGGCGACTGCTGCCTCACCCGCCCCCCACGCTGTCCGCCCTGCAGGTCGTGTTTGCCACGCCGGGCATGCTGCATGCCGGCCAGTCCCTGCAGATCTTCCGGAAGTGGGCAGGAAACGAGAAGAACATGGTGAGGGGCTGGGCCCAGGTCCAGCTCCGGGCGGCCCAGGCTGGGCAGAGGGGGCACAGGCATTCCCACAGGCCGGAAGGACGGTCCTCTCCACTGCCCCCACTGCTGCAGGGCGGCTGGGGCAGCTGGGGTTCAGCGCCCGTCAGGCAGGAAGGCCCTTGACTGCCGAGGCCTCCACGCGGTCAGCCTCCGGCCCCGCCCCCACCCCGCAGGTCATCATGCCTGGCTACTGCGTGCAGGGCACCGTGGGCCACAAGATCCTGAGCGGGCAGCGCAAGCTGGAGATGGAGGGGCGGCAGGTGGTGAGTCCCCCCCCCCCCGGGCTGGGCGCGGGCTGGGCGCAGGCGACTGAGCTCCGCCCGCGGCCCCGCAGCTGGAGGTGAGGATGCAGGTGGAGTACATGTCCTTCAGCGCCCACGCCGACGCCAAGGGCATCATGCAGCTGGTGGGGCAGGCGGAGCCGCGGCGCGTGCTGCTGGTGCACGGCGAGGCCAAGAAGATGGAGTTCCTCAAGCAGAAGATCGAGCAGGAGTTCCGTAGGCTGCGGGCGGGGCGGGGCCGGGGTGGGGCCGGGGGCGGGGGGGCTGGGGGGGCCCTGGGGGCTGAGGGGCTGGGGCCGGGGGCCAAGGGGCTGGGGAGGCCGGGGGCTGGGGGGGCCCGGGGGGGCTGAGGGGCTGGGGCCGAGGCTGAGGGGGCCGGGGAGGCCGGGGGGGGGCAAGGGGCGGGGCCGGGGGCGGGGGGGCGGAGGGCGCTGGGGGGGCCCGGGGGCGGGGGCGGGGCCGGGGGCTGTGCGGGAGGGCTGGCTGCTCTGCCTCAGGTTCTCTCTGCACTGCCCCCGGCCAGGAGTCAGCTGCTACATGCCCGCCAACGGCGAGACGGTGACGCTGCCCACAAGCCCCAGCATCCCTGTGAGCGTCTCCCTGGGACTGCTGAAGCGGGAGATGGCACAGGGTACGCGTGTGTGTGTGTGTGTGTGTGTGCAGGGGCACAGGGTGCACACGCGTGTGTGTGTGTGTGCAGGGGCACAGGGTACGTGTGTGTGTGTGTGCAGGGGCACAGGGTACGCACGCGTGTGTGTGTGCGCAGGGGCACAGGGCACCCGTGTGTGTGTGTGTGTGTGCAGGGGCACAGGGTACGTGTGTGTGTGTGTACGCACACGCAGGGTATGTGTGGGGGCACAGCAGAGCCAGGCCCACCAGCAGACCCTCCCCCCCCTCCCCCGCAGTGCCGCTCCCTGAGGCCAAGAAGCCGCGGCTGCTGCACGGCACCCTGATCATGAAGGAGGGGGTGAGTGAGCCCTGCGCGGGGCGGGGGGGGGGGGGGCTCCTCTGCGCTGACCCTCCCGTCCCGCAGAACTTCCGGCTCGTGTCCTCAGAGCAAGCCCTCAAGGAGCTGGGCCTGGCCGAGCACCAGCTGCGCTTCACCTGCCGCGTGCACCTGCACGACACGCGCAAAGAGCAGGAGACGGCGCTGCGCGTCTACAGCCACCTGAAGAGGTGCGCGCCGCCCCAGGCCGGGCCTCCGCACTGCGCCCTCGGACCCCTGCCCAGGCCCCGCCCCCACAGCCCCGCCCCCAGCGTCCTCAGAGACCCCTGCCTAGGCCCCGCCCTCACAGCCCCGCCCCCAGCGTCCTCGGAGACCCCTGCGTGCCGCCCCGCCCCTGCCGGGCCCCGCCCCCTGCGTGCCGCCCCTCACGGCCCCTCCCCGCAGCGTCCTCAGAGACCACTGCGTGCAGCACCTCCCCGACGGCTCGGTGACCGTCGAGTCCATCCTCATCCAGGCCGCCGCCCACTCCGAGGACCCCGGCACCAAGGTGCTGCTGGTGTCCTGGACCTACCAGGTGAGGGGGGGGTCTCCCGGGCAGCCCCTCCCCACCGCCGGCTCCGCCCTGGGGGCAGCGGCTGACCCCGCCTTCCCGCCTCCCCACAGGACGAGGAGCTGGGCAGCTACCTCACTGCCCTGCTCAAGAAAGGCCTGCCCCAGGCGCCCAGCTGACCCGCTGCTGCGGGGACCTGGGTGGACACAGCCCGCACCCAGCTGACCTGCTGCTGCGCCCGGATGGCGGGGGCCTGGGTGGACACAGCCCGCGCCCAGCTAACCCACTGCTGCGCCTGGACGGCGGGGGCCTGGGTGGACACAGCCCACGCCCAGGTTTGGTCCCACATCTGCTCAAGCGGCATTGCTGGCTGAAGACATGGACAGGTCGGCCTCCGGGGCCTCCTCGTCTTTTATTAACTCGACCTCTGGGCAGTTCAGTAAAGGCAGATGGAGCACGGGCGTGGCCTCCTTGTGCACGGTGGGGGGGCCGAGGGCATCGGGTCTCTGCTGGGTGCAGCAGCCAGGCTCCGGCTCTGGCCGGGCGTCCAGGGTCACCTGTGGTTCCCCGGGGCAGGACCTGTGGGACGGCCCGTGTCAGCTGGAGGCGGGTGTGGCCTGGGCCCTGACCACCACCCCTCCACTGCAGGCCGCGTGCTGCGAGCAGGGCTCCCCGCAGATGGCCTTACCCGGGTCTCCCAGGTCCCCGTACTGCACTGACTTCAGAAACAGACCGTGGGCCGGGACCACGCGAGCCTGGTGCTTGCCCAGCGGGTCCCGGCTGTCCAGAATCTCCTTCACCTGGGCGGGCGCCAGCGACCCCAGCCCCACTGCCACCAGCACGGCTGTCATCCTGCGTACCTGGGACCCGAAGCCAAGGCTGGCACTGGCGCTGCCCCCGCCCCGCGCCCCCTGGGGCAGGCACACCCCACCCACCCCGGCGCACCTGTCTGTACAGGAACGACTGGCTCTCAAACTCCAAGCTCCAGAAGCGCAGCCTCCTAGCCAGAGACGCTAGATGTCCAGGGCGGCCCCAGCTGACCACCAGCCCCCAAGTCAGCCAGGGCAAGAGGCTGACACCAGGCTGGGGTGCCTATGGGGCGGGCACTCCTGCCAGGATGCCCCTCCCCAACCTGGTGGGCTGTGGAGGCCCCTGGACAGTGCCAGGGGCAGTGGTGTCCACCCAGCTGGGCTGCACCAGGCCTCCAGCCCCAAGGAGGCCTTTCTGACAGCTGCCAGAATCCCCCCCCCAGAGAGCCCAGGTCGCTACACCAGAACAGCAGCCAGGCCCCGGGCCCGCCCTGACGCCCTGAGCCGCGGCTCCTCACCTGCTCTCCTGGGGGAGCGCGAAGGGGCTGGCGGGGGCGGGGGACACGGACACGCGGCGCAGCGTGCGCACTGGGCTGCCGGCCGGGCTGCCGGCCGACCGGAAGGCACTGAAGTCGTGCGTCCCGAGGAGGTGCTGGGCAGCCTCCTGCATGGCCGCCACGTCCAGGCGGCTGTGGGGAGCCGGGGTCAGCGGGGCGGGCCGGCCGCTGGGACCCGCCAGCCCCCCAGCCTGACACTCACTCCGCGCGCAGCGGCCAGCACAGGTTGCGTTCAAACACGGGCAGCTCAGCAAGCTGGCGGCAGCCGGTGGCCAGCCGGTACAGGTAGGTCCTGGACGTGGCAGCGTGGCGAGCGTGGAAGTCGCTGGGCACCAGCGAGGCCTGCAGGACCCTGTGGCACAGGTGGGGCCCCCTGGTCCGGCTGCCGTCTCGGCGTCCCGGGCACCCACCCCCGCGGGCGCCAGGGCTCACCTGATGGCCGGGTGCGTCAGGTGCCTGTTGAGCGCCTGGACAAGGGCTTCCGGCGCCAGGGGCGGCCGGCCCGGCCGGCGCGGCACATCCAGGTGTGCGGTGTTGCAGAGCGCGTGCACCCCTGCGTCCGTGCGGCTGGACACGGTGAACGTGGCCGGCGCCGCGCAATTCAGCCGCCCGACGGCCTCCTGCGGGGCCAGAGAGACAGGTGGGCGGCGGCCGGGCCGGGGGCGCCCCGAGGCGCGCGCCGCCCCCTCCCCGCCGCCGGGCTCACCTCCAGGTAGTTCTGGACCCCGACGGCGCGCTGGGCGCCCCTGACGGCCGCGACCCCGCTGCGGGCAGAGGCGCGGAGGTTACGGGCGCAGGACCCCGGCCCGGCCCACAGCCCTCCCGGCGGCGACGGCAGCGGACGTACTTGAAACTCGTGCCCACGTACTGGAAGTACACGAGGTAGCGCGTAGCCGAGCCCATGGCGCGCGGAGCCGGCGCCGCCGCGGGGAGCCTGCGGGGCCGCACGTGCGCCCGGAGCGCGCACGCAGCCGCCGGGACGGCGCATGCGCCCGCCCCGCCCCGGCCTAGGGAGCGCGTGCAAAGTGCCGCCCGCGAAGGGAGTGCCCAGGCAGGCGCGCCCACCGGTCCGTGGTCCATTCGTTCCCGCTTCCCTTCGTCCCACAGTCTTCCCGCGCCGCCCTCGCCACTCGCTGCTTTCCCGCCTGGTCTCCCGAGATGCGGGCTTTGGCAAACGTCTCGTGTTGCGGCAGGAGCCGGAGGCGCGGCGCCCCCCGCAGGCCGCGGCTCCGACGCGGTCGACGCCTCGCGCGCGCACTTTGGCGACGCTCCCCGGCGGTGACAGCGGGCGGCGCGCGCGGGCGCGCACTTTGGCGACGCTCCCCGGCGGTGACAGGCGGGGCGGGGCGGCGGCGCGGCGGCCTCATTCCGGGGCGGGCGGGCGCCGAGCGCGGCGCGGGCGGGCGGGCAGGGGACCCCGCTCGGCGCCGCGGGCCTCCACCGAGGGAGCGCCGCGCGCCGCCGCAGCCATGACGGTGGAGTTCGAGGAGTGCATCAAGGACTCGCCGCGCTTCAGGTGCGGGGCGCGGCCGCCTTTGTGCCTGGCGGCGGGGCCGGTGGGTGCGGCGCGGCCGGGCTGCGGGACCCGGCCTCGGACAAAGCCCGGCGCGCCCCGCCCCTGGACCCGGGGACCCGAACAAAGAGCCCCCGAGGGGCGCCTCGCGCGGCCGCCGCGGAGATGTCCGGCCGAGCCGGGGCCGCGCGTGTGGACGGCCGGCGGCGGGGGGGCTTCGGGCCGGGGTGGGGCCGAGCCGTGCGCGGCTTCGTCGCCCCGCGCTGACGGGCGGGGAGGGCGCGCTGTGGGGCCGGCCCTGCCCCTGTCTGAGGGCGCACGGCCCGTCCCCGAGCGTCCGGACACGCGAGGGGTCCCCGCGCCTGTGCACACGGCCGTACACGTGCGCGCACCCCTGGGGGAGGCCTCGGGGTCCCCTCCGCAGGGCCCCCGCCCTGGGCAGCGGGTCCCAGCAGCGCCGGCCCCGGCCGTAGGGGCGCCCCAGCTTTCCCGTGGGGGCGCCAGCGCTGTCCACTTGGCCTCCGTCCTGTGCCGCGCCCCGCTGGCCGCCTGGACCTTGTCTCAGGCCACAGCAGCAGGAGTTTGAGGGTCCCTGGGGGTCCATGCTACCGAGGGGGTCACTTGAGCTTCCTCGTGGCAGCCTTGGTGGGGTGGGGATGTGGTCTGTGACGGATCGGGGTCACCCCAGCCCTGGAAGGGGGAACTGGGCTCCGGGTCGGGAGGGGCTTCTGGCAGCCTCAGGATGCTGGAGTCGGGGTGCAAGGGAGCCTGGGAAGGGGCAGCCCCTCCCTGGGTGGAGCTCCAGGCGCTGAGTCACAGCTTTGGAGGGGCAGCCTCACCCTCCCATCCCCAAGGTGCTGGGAGAGCCCTGGGCGGGCGGCAGGAAAGGGGGGACACTGAGGGCCCCCAGGACAGGGAGCTGGCTCAAGTTGGGCACCCACCCAGTGCCCGTGAGCATGTCAGCTCCAGGTGTCCACTGTGAGTGTGATGGTCAGCTCTAGGCGTCCGCTGTGAGTGTGATGGTCAGCTCCAGGCCTCCACTGTGAGTGTGATGGTCAGCTCCAGGTGTCCGCTGTGAGTGTGATGGCAGCTCCAGGCCTCCACTGTGAGTGTGATGGTCAGCTCCAGGTGTCCGCTGTGAGTGTGATGGCAGCTCCAGGTGTCCACTGTGAGTGTGATGGTCAGCTCCAGGTGTCCACTGTGAGTGTGATGGTCAGCTCTAGGCGTCCACTGTGAGTGTGATGGTCAGCTCTAGGTGTCCACTGTGAGTGTGATGGCAGCTCCAGGCGTCCACTGTGAGTGTGATGGTCAGCTCCAGGTGTCCACTGTGAGTGTGATGGCAGCTCCAGGCGTCCGCTGTGAGCTCGTGGGTCAGCTCCAGGCCTCCACTGTGAGTGTGATGGTCAGCTCCAGGCCTCCACTGTGAGTGTGATGGTCAGCTCTAGGTGTCCACTGTGAGTGGGATGGTCAGCTCTAGGTGTCCAAGGCGTCCACTGTGAGTGTGATGGTCAGCTCTAGGTGTCCGCTGTGAGTGTGATGGTCAGCTCCAGGCGTGCACTGTGAGTGTGATGGTCAGCTCTAGGTGTCCGCTGTGAGTGTGATGGTCAGCTCTAGGCATCCACTGTGAGTGTGATGGTCAGCTCTAGGTGTCCGCTGTGAGTGTGATGGTCAGCTCTAGGTGTCCACTGTGAGTGTGATGGTCAGCTCCAGGCGTGCACTGTGAGTGGGATGGTCAGCTCCAGGCGTGCACTGTGAGTGTGATGGTCAGCTCTAGGTGTCCGCTGTGAGTGTGATGGTCAGCTCCAGGCGTCCACTGTGAGTGTGATGGTCAGCTCCAGGCGTCCACTGTGAGTGTGATGGTCAGCTCCAGGCGTCCACTGTGAGTGTGATGGTCAGCTCCAGGTGTCCGCTGTGAGCTCGTGGGTCAGCTCCAGGCGTCCACTGTGAGTGGGATGGTCAGCTCTAGGTGTCCACTGTGAGTGTGATGGTCAGCTCTAGGCGTCCACTGTGAGTGTGATGGTCAGCTCTAGGTGTCCACTGTGAGTGGGATGGTCAGCTCTAGGTGTCCAAGGCGTCCACTGTGAGTGTGATGGTCAGCTCTAGGTGTCCGCTGTGAGTGTGATGGTCAGCTCCAGGCGTGCACTGTGAGTGTGATGGTCAGCTCTAGGTGTCCGCTGTGAGTGTGATGGTCAGCTCTAGGCATCCACTGTGAGTGTGATGGTCAGCTCTAGGTGTCCGCTGTGAGTGTGATGGTCAGCTCTAGGTGTCCACTGTGAGTGTGATGGTCAGCTCCAGGCGTGCACTGTGAGTGGGATGGTCAGCTCCAGGCGTGCACTGTGAGTGTGATGGTCAGCTCTAGGTGTCCGCTGTGAGTGTGATGGTCAGCTCCAGGTGTCCACTGTGAGTGTGATGGTCAGCTCCAGGCGTCCACTGTGAGTGTGATGGTCAGCTCCAGGCGTCCACTGTGAGTGTGATGGTCAGCTCCAGGCGTCCGCTGTGAGCTCGTGGGTCAGCTCCAGGCGTCCACTCAGGAGCTTGAGAGCTTCCTGCAGCCTCGTCCCCTTCCCCCAAGCCAGGCTGGGCAGACACAGGGCCGGACTCCGTCCTTCCTGGCTGAGGGGTGATTGACAGGGACCTTCAGGGCCCCAGCTCCTGACCCAAGACAGGGACACACCGGCCCCGCCCCCCCACCTGGGAAGCCCTGGAACACCCCCCACACCCATGCGTGGGGTGGCCAGGGGTGAGGGGCTCCTGGTCTGTGGCCAGGGCCTGTCCTACAGCTCTGTGGACGCTTCCCTGGGCGTCCAGGTGGGTCCAGCTGGACAGCTGAGCCGACGGCTGGCTGCCGGGAACCTGCTGAGTTTCCACGCTTCCCGTTCCCGGGGAGAGACAGAGGGTGTGTGTTCGGGGGTTTGTCACGTGCCTCATCCAGCTGCCACTGGCCTTCCGGGGATTCTCCGGTGATGTCATGCCTTAACCCTTCCCTGGCTGGCTGCCTGGCAGCCTCCTCGGGTGGGGGGAGTGGGCTCAGGGTGGGCACACCTGGGGTCTCCCAGATGGAGATGCAGGCCACCGCCTCTGCTGCTATGGGGCCCCGCAGGGCTTCCAGAACCAGAGAGCAGGGGCCAGCCACCAGGTCAGGTTGGGCTGGGCAGGCACCACGGGCTCCCAGGGCCCAGGAGAGGTCCAGGACACGGTCCTGGGAGGCTGGACCCTGGCCCGTCTCAGGCAGCACCGCTTTGGGGCTCCGGCCGTCGTCCTTGGGATCCGGTGCCACCTTCAGCTTCCTGTCCCCAGCTGTAGCAGTCGGAGCCCAGGTGGGGGTCCCGGTCACTGATGGCTGTGGCTCTAGATCAGCTGGACCTTGGTTCCTGGCAGCCCCCTCCCACGCTGGACCCCTGCGGGGCTCGGGGGTGGGGGTAGGCGCTGTGCTGACCCCGACAGTGTCCATTCTCGTTCCAGGGCCACCATCGATGAGGTAGAGACAGACGTGGTTGAGACCGAGGCCAAACTGGACAAGGTGAGGGATGGGTGGACCTGGGGCGGCCGAGTGGTAGGACTTGCCTCCCAGGACTCCCTGATTCACACGCACATGGGCACATGTGTATGTGTGTGCACACGTGTGTGTTTCTGTGTGTGCGTGCCACTGACGGAGCATTGAGCACACGTGTGCCAGTGTGGGACCTGGCTCTCTCCTCCCTTGCCCGTTCGTGTCCCACTCTACACATCCCGGGCACTGACCCCGATTCTCGGTCCCCGAGCGGGTGGGTTGGGGGCCGAGGGAGGCAGGCAGGAAGGGCTGTGGCCATGAGCTGCACGCCAGGGCCTGGGCCCTGCCCGCCTGGGTCTCGTCTCAGAGCATCCAGGTCCCGCCTGCTCCTGGCTGGGGAGACAGCCGTGCCCTGGACACTAAGGGGTTGGGTCAGATCCCGGCCACCCCGCGGCCTCACCTGCCCCTCCCCCAGCTGGTCAAGCTGTGCAGCAGCATGATCGAAGCCGGCAAGGCCTACGTGGCCACCAACAGGCTCTTCGTGAGCGGCGTCCGAGATCTGTCCCAGCAGTGCCAGGGCGACGCGGTCATCTCGGTGAGCAGCCGGGGTGGAAGTGGGGGGGCAGCCTGGGCCCAGGAGCAGGTGGGCGTCTGCCCGGGGCTGCAGGGGCTGCTCGGTGCGCCACAGCTGGGGAGGGCTCTGGGGCTTGGAGGAGTCGCCGTCCCTGAGTGCCCTCGTCACGTGTGTCGTCGTTGTCCTCGTCACGTGTCCCCGCGTGCCCTCAGCGTGTTCTTGCTGCTCCCCCCAGGAGTGCCTGCAGAGGTTCGGCGACAGCCTGCAGGAGATGGCCAACTACCACATGGTACGCCCAGCTCGGCCCCCGCAGGCCCTGCCGCTGTGTCCTGGGCCGGACAGCTGGGGATGTGCCGTGTCCCAGCATGCCCCGGGCTGGACCCCGCAACGAGGCTAGGGAGGGGAGAACCTGGAGGTTCTTCGGGGCGTCTGGGCCCCCGCAGGCCCTGCCGCTGTGTCCTGGGCTGGGACAGCTGGGGATTTGCCGTGTCCCAGCATGCCCCGGGCTGGACCCCGCAACGAGGCTAGGGAGAGGAGAACCTGGAGGTTCTTCGGGGCGTCTGCCTGGGTGCAGCTGTCTGGTGAGCTGACCACTTGAGCTCCTGCCACACCACTGGGGGCTGTGTGACCCCACAGTCAGCAGTGGGCCCCACCGCTGCAGGGGGCTCAGTGGCAGCCATGCTGTCCATCTGCTCCTGCTGGGCCCTGCGTCTCCCAGCAGCCCCCTGCCCTGCTCCCCTGAGCCCGCAGGGCGCCCAGCTCTGCCCCAGTCCTGCTGTGCGCAGGCACTGTGGGTGGAAGCCGCCCCACCGTGCCCTGCTGCCACCTCCCGCGGGCGCTGCCAGGTGGGGCCGAGAGTCTGGGGGGTGGGACGGGCAGGTGGTCACAGCTGTTGCCTCTGGGTGCCAGGGGCCGTTCCCTGGGACCTGGGGTCAGCTGTGGGCAGTGCCCTCTGCTGGCAAGCGGGGTCTTCCCTGGTTCTCCCTGGGGACGGAGCCCCAGTGACCCCTCTGCCCTGGCCCCCAGATCCTGTTTGACCAGGCCCAGAGGTCTGTGCGGCAACAGCTCCACAACTTTGTCAGAGAGTGAGTGGCCCGGGCTGGCGTGGGGCAAGGAGGGCAGAGCTGGTCTCCCAGAGGCCTGGGGGCCAGGACTGGGTGGGGGCTGGGGTACAGGGGACGCCCCACAGATGTCAGGCTGCTGTCGTCCAGTCTGAGTCTCGTCCAGCCGGGGCCCGGGCTGGGAGGATGTCAGGAGCCAGTGTGCACCCTCCTCTGACCCCTGACCCCTGACCCCGACCAACGCTGCTGGGCCCCAGGGACGTGCGGAAGTTCAAGGAGACCAAGAAGCAGTTTGACAAAGTGCGGGAGGATGTGGAGCTGTCGCTGGTGAGGAACGCCCAGGCCCCCAGGCACCGCCCCCATGAGGTGGAGGAGGCCACCGGCGCCCTCACCCTCACCCGCAAGTGCTTCCGCCACCTAGCGCTGGACTATGTGCTCCAGGTCAGCTGTGGGCACTGGGCGGGGAGGGAGGTGAGGGAGAGGAGGGAGAGGAGGGAGAGGAGGGAGGTGAGGGAGAGGAGGGAGAGGAAGGAGAGGAGGGAGAGGAGGGAGTGGAGGGAGATGAGGGAGAGGAGGGAGAGGAGGGAGGTGAGGGAGAGGAGGGAGGTGAGGGAGTGGAGGGAGGTGAGGGAGAGGAGGGAGGTGAGGGAGTGGAGGGAGGTGAGGGAGAGGAGGGAGGTGAGGGAGAGGAGGGAGGTGAGGGAGAGGAAGGAGAGGAAGGAAAGGAGGGAGAGGAGGGAGAGGAGGGAGAGGAAGGAGAGGAGGGAGTGGAGGGAGAGGAGGGAGGTGAGGGAGAGGAAGGAGAGGAGGGAGTGGAGGGAGAGGAAGGAGAGGAGGGAGTGGAGGGAGGTGAGGGAGAGGAAGGAGAGGAGGGAGTGGAGGGAGAGGAGGGAGGTGAGGAGAGGAAGGAGAGGAAGGAAAGGAGGGAGAGGAGGGAGGTGAGGGAGAGGAGGGAGGTGAGGGAGAGGAAGGAGAGGAAGGAAAGGAGGGAGAGGAGGGAGGTGAGGGAGTGGAGGGAGGTGAGGGAGAGGAGGGAGAGGAAGGAGAGGAGGGAGGTGAGGGAGAGGAGGGAGGTGAGGGAGAGGAGGGAGAGGAAGGAGAGGAGGGAGAGGAGGGAGTGGAGGGAGATGAGGGAGAGGAGGGAGAGGAGGGAGGTGAGGGAGAGGAGGGAGTGAGGGAGTGGAGGGAGGTGAGGGAAAGAAGGGAGTGGAGGGAGAGGAGGGAGAGGAAGGAGAGGAGGGAGTGGAGGGAGAGGAGGGAGGTGAGGGAGAGGAAGGAGAGGAGGGAGTGGAGGGAGAGGAAGGAGAGGAGGGAGTGGAGGGAGGTGAGGGAGAGGAAGGAGAGGAGGGAGTGGAGGGAGAGGAGGGAGGTGAGGGAGAGGAAGGAGAGGAGGGAGTGGAGGGAGAGGAAGGAGAGGAGGGAGTGGAGGGAGGTGAGGGAGAGGAAGGAGAGGAAGGAAAGGAGGGAGAAGGAGGGAGGTGAGGGAGAGGAGGGAGGTGAGGGAGGTGAGGGAGTGGAGGGAGAGGAAGGAGAGAGGGAGGTGAGGGAGAGGAGGGAGGTGAGGGAGTGGAGGGAGTGGAGGGAGAGGAGGGAGGTGAGGGAGAGGAAGGAGAGGAAGGAAAGGAGGGAGAGGAGGGAGGTGAGGGAGAGGAGGGAGGTGAGGGAGGTGAGGGAGTGGAGGGAGAGGAAGGAGAGGAGGGAGAGGAGGGAGGTGAGGGAGAGGAGGGAGGTGAGGGAGAGGAGGGAGGTGAGGGAGAGGAAGGAGAGAAGGAAAGGAGGGAGAGGAGGGAGGTGAGGGAGA